>NC_137956.1:25980588-26114999 GCF_963924665.1 Micromys minutus | reverse complement strand
CTTTCAGGGGAACCAAGGTGAGCAAGTCTGTGAGGAAGGGGAAAGTGCATAGCATCTTTAGAAAGACATTTCTTCTGCTGTGGTGTCTCCTTCACATGCTTCCTGTGCATTTGTTTGTGGTAGGGAGACATTTTACAATTATCGGTACGTTTTTAGACAACTGATTGCATTGCATGAATAGATAACCTCTTACTTGGTAAGCTGTCTTAGTCTGAAAGGGTCTTTATTTGGAGCTGTATTGTCATCTTTCATTGTGTGATGGGTTTGTGTTTAAAATATTCCCATGAAACTGAACAAAATGACCTTACCCTTTCACCACCCTACCCTTAGGTGGTTTCATTTTTTTTCCTGTTCTCCCTCCCCTTTCTTTTTTCTTTGTGTCCCAATAAAGTTCCAAAGTTTCCTTTATATTTTTCCACTTTCTGTACCAAATGCAAAAGTGAAACAGCAATTCCCCTTTAAAATGTGGACTCTGCTTTTCCTCTGGCCATTGTTTTCTTCTCCCAGTGATTTGAGCTCACTTCTGGAGAGCACACCAATAAGAATTTTTTTATAGAGGTGAATTTTCATATAATCTATTAAGTTATGGAATTATATATAAAAGGACGTGTCAAAATATTCTAATGAGAGAGACAAAAAAGAGGGGGAATAGGAGGAGAAGGAAGAGGAGGAAAAGAAGAAAAGGAGAAGAAAAAGAAGAGGAAGAAGAAGAAGAGGAATAAGAAAGAGAAACAATAATATTTGAATACGGTAAATGTATAAATGTCACAGTTCTCAGGAATCAACTTGTTTTATTGACCAAAGCTATCACTGTGATCTACTTATTTACAAAGCCAATTAGGAGTATGACAACAACAACAACAACAACAACAACAACAACAACAAAAGAGTACAACTCAGGCAGCTGCTGTACTATCTTGTAGTAGGTACTTCATTGAAGGAGCTTCTATTCTGAAACTCATAACTTTAAATCTGATAGCCCATTGGTACATGTGTTTGTCTCCCACTCTCACTGTGATTAAAATCTTTTTTTTATTGGATATTCTCCTCATTTACATTTCAGATGTTATCCCTTTACACAGATACCACCCTCCTCCTCCTCCCATTGCCTCCATGAAGGTGCTCCCTCTCCCACTCACCTTCTCCCACCTCAGTGCCTAGGCATTCAATTACACTGGGAAAATGAGCCTTCCCTGGACCAAAGTCCTCTCATTCATGCCAGAGAATGATATTCTCTGCTGCATATGCACCTGGAGCCATGGGTCTCTCCATAAGAACTCACTAGGTAGTAGTTTTAGTCCCTGGGAGCTGTGGTGGGTTTGGTTAGTTGATCATTTTGTTCTTCCCATGGGGTTGCAGACCCTTTCAGCTTCTTCAGTCTTTTCTCTAGCTCCTTCATTGGGGTCCACGTGTTCAGTCTGAGGGTTAGCTGCAAGCATCCTCTTCTATATTAGTATGGCTCTGTCAGAGGCTCTGAGAAGGCATCCATATCAGGTTCTTGCCAGTAAGCACTACTTGGAATTAGCAATAGTGCTTGGGTTTATTGGGTACATATGGGGTATATCCCCAGGTGAGGTAGTCTCTGGATGAACTTTTCTCCAATCCCTGCTCCTCTATTTGCCCCTTTATTTCCTCCCATGAATGTTTTGTTCTTCCTTCTAAGAAAGACCGTGGCACCCACTTTCTGGCCTTCCTTCTCTTTGAGCTTCATAAGTTCTGTGGATGTTTTCTTGGGTACTCAGAGATTTATGGGCTAGTGTCTGCTTATAAGTGAGTACATACCATGAGTGTTCTTTTGTGACTGGGTTACCTCACTCAGGATGATAACTTCAAGTTCCATTCATTTGCCTAGGAATTTCATGAAGTGATTGTTTTGAATAGCTGAGTAATCTTAAGCTGTAAATAGGCGTTTATGTCCAAACTACAAAGCTGCTTGTTTCCTCTGGGATAAACAGAATAATTAGGCTTCTTTAATAGATCTTAATAAATAATTAAAACATAAATGTAAAAGTGCTATTTTTCTTCTAGGCAGGGTTGATAGAATAAGTAGACCTGAACTCATCAGTGCATGTAGATCTCTCCCTGAGTCCTGCACATGCTCTTTAGGGAGAGGCGAGGTGTAATTTTGTCTTGGAACAGGATTTAACACTTTACTTCAAATGTAAGATCTCTTCCCAAGAATAGTTTAAATGTACCCTTTTGAACATAAGGGATGTAACACAAGTATGCCTTGTTTCGAACTCTGTACCTGAAAGCTGAGGTCAAGGCTCATAGGCGAGGGAGGCCTCTGTAGCTGCAACCTTGGATCTTACCTGTAAGCAGATTACTCACTAAATAGCAGTGACTGAACCTGATCTGGATGCTATATATTAGAGAAAACCAATATCTTAACTAGTTTTTAAAGCTCCCTCCGTAGGTGTCATTGAAGAATTATGGAATTAGCTCTTGGGTACCATGAGGTATCACTTGATTGAGTAGATGCAGTATGAGTGTGAGGAGGCAGAATAACTAACTCTCTTCTGTGAGTTATTCATAGTAAACAACAGGATATACCGGGTACTGTTCATAATTAACCTCGCAGTGACGTCTGGTGCACTAGGTGAATCAAACCCTACAGAAGCACGTTCAGAACTGGCTTGGATTTTAGTTTTGCTTTGGATTGTCTACTCTGTGTTGCCTGAGATGGAACTCAGGGGCAAGTATGCTAGCCCCGAGTTATATTCCCAGCACCCATTAGGCTTTCAATGAGCATGAAATCAGCATTAGAAATCATAAACTTCACAGCTCTAAATGGGAGTAGATGTTGAAGTAGCAGTATCCATTCTGAAGCTGATTCCATATACTTGGTAAACATGTTTATAAAATTGATCTTTCTAAGTAATTTTCTCTTTATTGTTGGTCATCAGCTTTGATATTTCACTTGACATGTGTAAATTAACTTTCTAATTAGTCCTATCACAATTCACATCATAACAACTGTAGAAGATAATTTACTTTAAAATGCTTTGAATAGTCACAACTATTGCTTCTCTAAGAATTCCTGGGGAAATAAACCAGACAATTGGAGAACGACAATGGGGACAATAAGCAAATGTCATTCGGCATATTCAATAGGGATCACAGGTCAACCGTAAATAGATTCTAGAGCAGTCAGGCATAGCCAAAAATCCAATAAAGAAAGATATGAATTGTTCATTCAAAGAGACCAGACACATAGAGCAAGGGTAGTAAGGCAGGGTGTACTTGTTCATATCAGCCGAGGTCTGCAGTGAATGTTCAGATTTAATCCCCTTTAGCTTCCCATCAACTTTTTGTTGCCAGTTTCCCATAGCCACTGAGACAGGATTGAAGAGAGTATGATTCCACTCTATTGTGGTTAGAATTCGAATCTCCAGATCTGTCTTTGTAGAAACAGCTTCTTTCTGGGAATTATTATTCTCATACGTATGACAGAGAAGCTACACCCAAAAATCTCAATATGAATTCGTAAAAAGACCAGAGCAATGACAAGACCAGTTGGCAAGCCAACATGGGTGGGAAAACTTAAATGAAGAGCTAAAGGTAATGTATGACTGTTGCGAGATGGAGAATCAGTCTTCCCCTGAGATGAGCCTCCTAATTGATTATCCAAACCCAAATTTCTGACTAAACACATATTTATGCAGGCAACACTTGTCAAAGGCCAACTCTGACAATATGTTTAGTGATCTAAGTAGGGGATGTGCAGTCTGAGATGATATAAAGCAGGCACACACATACACACACTTGGTGGATCAAGGAAGATAAGTGCCAACAGCTTCACACATACACATACATACATTACAAACAAACAAACAAACATACATACATACAGACAGACAGACAGACATGCATGCATTTATACACATTCACACATTAGGTGAATGGAACAAGCTTCAATGAGCAGGCTTCGACAACTTTATTTTTTTTTTCTTTTATCTCTTTTACACTCCCCCAAAACAAAGTTCTGTATGTAAGAATAAAATTACCTCAGCCACAAGTTATTTATTTTCTAAAAGGAATCACCACAAAAACATATTCTTCAAAAAATAGATTAAAGCCATTACACAGAAGTGAATTACAATAGGATTATTGATTATATATTCTTCTTTGGAAACTTTTACCTAACTATACATTTCTCATCTATCTTTCTTTCCACAAGTTCATTGTAACCCCAAAGCAATAATTGTTATGTCATTGATTAAAAGCAAGTCAAGTGTACAGTAGCAAGTTTTTTTTTTTTTTTTTCTGTGCCTAGCTGGTCACAATTTGTATTTACTAAGAAACAGATCATCATCTATCTTACATCTAACTTTTGGAATCTTGTTCAGCTAACTAGTTAATCATCTGCTCTCTGTTCTTATACTCATAGAGCCAAGTATTCTCTACTCATAACTCTGCCTTTTCATGGTGAACACTGAAACCTCCACTTGTGGCCACATCCAAAAATCACAAGATCCAGGAACTCAAACCCAACCTAGAATGAAATGTTTTTTTTTTTTTTTTTTGATTGTTAATTTGTCCCAAGCCCATTTTTTTTCATGCTTATAACACATTAAAGCTCACTGTGTTCATTTTTTAACTTACGCAGCCTTTGCTTAGAGTTCTATAAGTAGGGGGTATGTTCTATTCTTGATTCTGACTTCATTATACATTTCTGGCAAAAACAACTTAAACCATCTCTCTTTTTTTTTTTAAATTGTATATTTTCTTTACTTAGATTTCAAATGGCCCCTTTCCTGGTTTCCCCTCTGGAATCCCCCATCTCCCCCCTCACCTACCTTTATGAGCATGTTTCCCTACCCACCCATTCCCTCTCATCTTCCCACCCTGGCATTCCCCTACACTGGGGTATTGAGCCTTCACAAGGCCAAGAACCTCTCCTCTCCCTGATGCCTGATAAGGCCATAGTCTACTACATATGCTGCTGGAGCCATGGGTTCCTCCATGTATACTCTTTGGTTGGTGGTTTAATCTCTAGGAACTCTGGAGGGGTGTCTCATTGGTTGATATTGTTGTTCTTCCTGTTGGGTTGAAAACACCTTTAGCTCCTTCAGTCCTTTAACTCTTCCATTGGGGACCCCATTTTCAGTCCAATGGTTGGTTGAAAGCATCCAACTCTATATTTCTAAGGTTCTGGCAGAGCACCTTAGGAGACAGCTATGTCAGGCACCTGTTAGCATGCACTTCTTGGCATCCACAATATTATCTGAGTTTAGTGACTGTATATAATAAGATGGATCCCGAGTTGGGGCAGTCTCTGGATGGCCTTTCCTACAGTCTTTGCTCCAAACTGTATTTCCTCTTGTGAATATTTTGTTCCCCCTTAAGAAGGACTTAAAACATTCCCTCTTTGGTCTTTCAAGTTCTTGAGCTTTATGTGATCTGTGGATTGTAGCTCTGGTAATCAGAGCTTTTGGGCTAATAACCACTTATCAGTGAGTACATACCATATATGTTCTTTTGTGATTGGGTTACCTCACTCAAGATGATATTTCTAGATCCATCCATTTGGTTAAGAATTTTATAAAGTCATTGTTAAACCATTTCCTTAAACTTCCTACTTACTACCCCAACTTCTGAAAACTATTTAAATCAACCTAACTTCCTAAATCTATTGAAATCAAATCAGAAATCCCATGAAGTCATTAATCCATCTAGACAGCATTATCTAATAAAAACTTGTCTTCCTGTTGATCTTCAGAAAAATTTCACAACAGAGCGGGTTATCACACCAGACTTTAGGTATTCAGGGTCTCCCCATGCCATGCCCAATCACACCATGCCAAGTGTAAGAGGAATATCTAATGACAAACATAAAAATGCACATCAGTAGCAAGAAGCAATTCTGGGACTCTTCCTCTTCAGGATACACCCATCTCAGCTGAGCAAAATGGTAGGCCATCTCCAGGAAGCTCACTTGCCCACTGCAGCTTATCTTGCATGGTGCCCACCAAACACTGAAAAGGACTCTTTCTTCCCCAGCAGCCAACAAATGCCAATAGCTTCTCAGTTAGGGGTGGATTTTATTAGTGTCTTTCCAGACCATGCTGAGGTTTTTGATGTATTGATCTTAGGTAGGTTTTGTACATGCATCCAACCACCCTGAGTGCATGCATGCAATGGCCCTGTCATGTCAGATAAATTTCATATCACTGCAGATGTATAGTACCTTAAACTCATTCAGGTATTTAAGTTCATCTTCAGCAATGATCTCTGAGACTTGATAGGAGGAGGTGTGATGTAGATGTTTTATTTAGGGAGTAGATCTCCACAGTTTGCTTAACTGTGACACAAACATCTGGATTAGGCTCTATACAAAAGAAAACAAGGCCTTCTCCAGTGAATTACCATATCCTAGGCAGGAAAGAGAAGAGAGAAAATTGTTTTTATAGGTAGCTGGAGTCCTGCCCCGTGCTGAACCTCATTTGGTCCTAAGGACAACACTGAATCTATCTCCACAACACTGATGAAGGAGACATGGTTGCTGTTTCTGGTAAATTTAGAAGAAAATTAGCATAATAGTTCACCCTTGGAAAGGGGCTCTAGCCTGTGTAAGAGAGGAATAAAGTGAAGGTTCAGATCTGTGTTTGACATAAAACAAGCCCTAGATAGAAGGAGAAGGCTGGAAGAACAACACACACACACACACACACACACACACACACACACACACACACACACACACACACACTTCCTTAAGGCTTTCCTATCTTTGGAGGCTTGGCATCTAAAATCAAGGCTTTGCTTTCAAAGGTACTAGGGAAGAATCCTTTTTGGCTTCTACTAACTTTCAGCAGGTGACAGTAATCATAATTTTCAGTATCAGATAAGACATAAGGATAATTGTTATTTATTTCATACTGTCACTTTTTTCTCTGCCTTCTTCATGATGAAGCAGGGCAAGGCAGTGCAGACGATCGTCCATTTTGTATTCTTGCTGAAGCCTTTCCCAGGTTGAACTGGAATCTTATCTCCATGGTAGAGAATCCCATAGCACTTCTCTCTACTCAAGGAACCAAACACTACTCAACTCTACTCAAGGAACCAAAGGTCAGGATGGCCTAGCTAACTTATCTTATTATTTGTTAAAGCTGCATGCCTGTGTAAAACCTTCTCCAACTAACCACCTCTCTTAGCTGCCTGCCTGTGACTAACCTCCCTCCAGCTACCTAACAGATTATCTTAGCTTCAATAAAAATTGTTTGCTTCAAACTGCTTACTATGGGAAGCCCCCTCTGCAGCTTCCAAGTTAGATGCTCTCATGAGGTCTCTGTTACAACAAACAAACAAACAACCAAACAACAACAAAATTATTGATGCTTGGAGCCACACCTGAACAGTTGAGTGTGGTTCTAGGCAGCTGGAATAAAAACTTTCAATTGGCTATATACAAGGAGTCTTGAATGGTCGTCTTTGTTGAGCTTCTGGTAACAATGTGGTCTTGCCCCTTTTGTTCTTTTTCCCTCAACACTTGTCTTCTTTTGAGGCTTTTATAGAGGAATACTGCATTTATATGACTTCCACTCCTTGATTCCACCTTTAACTCCTCCACAGTCCTCCCACTCCATTTCAAATTCATGACCTGCACTCACTCACACACTCACACATATGTGTTAGGAAGACTGGGTTGCTTTGCAGACCCCAAACTGTTGGCAATTCCAGAGCTTTGAGACATCTACCAAGGAAAGCTGAAGGCAAGAAGGAACCAGTCTAAAGCAAGAAGAAAGTTGAAGGCATCAAATTCAGTAGGCAGAACCATTTAAGCCTCGTGACACCAGATAGAGTAGCTACAGGATTTGAAATTTTCTCTACTCGGTTTTGGTCATGTTTTGGTCCAATATTTTCTCAATATCCCTTGATTCTATACTATTGTATGATAGAAGTATGTAATTTGGATTTTGATTTTAAAAAGGCTTTCAGTTTAGAGATAACCTTGAGTCTCAAAAGAGACTTTGAAATTTGGATTTTTAAATGGAGTTGAGACTGAAAATGTATAGTGAATTTTGAAGTCGGACTAAATACATTTCACATTGTGACATTGTCAAGAGCCTAAAAAGGTCAGGGACTGGAATGTGGCAGTTTGGATGAGAATGACTTTCTTAGGCTCATGTTTGAATACTTGTTTTCCTATTGGTGGAACTATTTGGAGGAGATGAGAAGGTGTCACTTTGTTGAAGGGGTGTCACTGAAGACAGGGTTTGAGGTCTCAAACATGTTATCTTTTCCTGGTATGTTTTCTCCTAGAGGATCAAGATATGAGCTCTCAGGTAATCCAGTCACCAATTCTTTACTCTCCTGTCATAGACTTTAACCTTAGACACTTAACAAATTAAATGTTTCCTTTTCTATCTGTTGTCCTGGTCACAGGGTTTTGTCACAGCAATAGAAGAGTAAATAATACAGCTCGGTTTAATCTCCATGAGACTGTGTAGTTGCTAGAGATTAGTTTGCTGTTGACTTAAGTTTTATTGTATCATAGTCAACAAAAGACTCAAGTTACTTTCTTTCTGAATTTGAAATTTGTTTTGTGTCTCAGTATATGGCTGGTAGTATAGCGCCAGCTCATAGCTCATATACTTAATTAACTTAATTCATAGGTGTATACTTCATTCTTATTTTCTCCTTTAAGCATTCTTTCCTGTTACCTATTCCTCATCTACCAGTCTCCATTCCTCCTCCAAATAAGCATCCCTCATCCCTTCTCACTGCCCCCTTTTATTTTCATATCCTATATAAACATTATGCACATTTACACCTATAATTAGAAAGGTTTTAATTCATTTATTTTATTTTATGTGTATGACTGAACATATATTTGTGTGTACCATGAGCATGTTTGGTGCTTACAGTGGTCAAAAGATGGTGAAATGCTCCCTAGAACTGAAGGCTTGGATGGTTGTGAACCATCATGTGCGTGCTAGAAACTAAATGTAGAGCCTCTAGAAAAGCAACAGCATCCTTAACTGCTGAGCTAATTCTCTAGCTCTTATATATGAGCTTTTTTCTGTCTTGATCATTTCTCTAATGTAATTTTTAGTTCCTCCTATTTTCCTCTACTGCCATAGTTTTTTATTATAGCTGAATAAAATTCTATCATATATATAGCATCATTTTCTTTGTCTCTTTATTTGCACTCATAATTACATCATTTAATGCTTTTTGTTCCTTTTTTCAACCCCCTAGCTCTCTTTCAGATTCATGGCCTATTTTTCATTAATTGTTGTTTCATACATATATGCATTTGCATGAACACATATCTTCCTAAATACAACCTGTTCAATCTGTATAATGTTATTTTTTATATGTTTTATGGCTGGCCATTTGCAATTGGGCAAGCAATTGGTATGCTCTTGCTTAAAGAAGACTTTCTTCCACTCTTGGCATTCCTAAATTGCCCGTATTTCTCCATGTAGAAGTGAAGACTTGCAGGGTTTTCCCCACCCACATTAGTATGTGTAGTTATCCTGTTTAGTTCATGTCTAGAGAGTTATGTTAGTCTTGATATTAACAGGAGACACAATCTCAGATCAAATTCCCTGATTCTCCAGCTCTCTTCAGAGACAAGGTCCAGAGGGCACTGAACTGGAACTGAACTGACAGTCACCTCCCTGAGGACTAGCTTTCCAGGTACCAGAAAGGTGCTATACAGCTTTTAAAGGAGGGGCATAATTAACATTTCTATCCAGCTATGATGTGTGTGAATCACAGCCATCAGCATGGCATGAACACTCTAGTGACCTCATACCTTAGTTGTAACCAAAGGTTCTCTAATTGGACTTAAAAGCCACTCAACAAGAGGAAAATTATGCCGCACACTGGAAACCTAGCTAACTACTTACTGCTAGTGAAACTCATGGATCTAGGAGAAAACCCTCCAACTACCACGTCCCTAAACCACTATAAACCCAAACTACATTTTGAGTATTTGTCCTTTACCCACAGATAAGTGGAATCCTCATCTCATGAAGGAAGCTTTCTTTTTAAATAGAGGGAGCCGACAGCAGAAAATAACAAGCCATCAAAATGCAGAATTTTGGTGCACAGTCTCAATGGATACATCTATACCTCATTTTCTTTATCCACCCATCTCATCTAAGAATTTTAATGTGCCAATATATTGTCACTGGCTTTGTTTCTATATTTTAAGTGCAGTTCAATTTAGATACAACTTTAAACTAATTGTGTTGTATTTCTAAATAAAAACTGTATAAAAGACCCATTGGTTGTTCTTTTATAAAGGGAAAATTTACATTCTGAGGTCCTGAGCAGAAAAATAAATCATCCTTGGAGTTTCCAGATCACAATGTTTTGGGGACAGTGTTGCCAAAATGTTTTAATTTTCCCAAGATTTTTAATGTCTGCATGGATTCTTCTATACATAATATGTACTTTCTAATGGCAATTTCATGAATTCGTTTTGAATGCTTTGTTTCAAGGCAATTTATTACATTAACAAGAACCTCTGTAAAAAGACATGCGTCCTCTTCTACTTCACTTAAAATAACTTTCCTTTTTATTTAAATGCTACTTTTTATTGTTGTAGCTCTTGGCTTTTGTGCTACCTCTTGAAGTGCTTTATTATCACATAATTGGGACTGGGTTGGGACTAAATGCACCTAAGCTGTTCGCCAAATGCATAATTATTGTCAGGAAAGCTAAAAATGTCGAGCGTCTGTCAACTTTAAAACAGGCACACTTGGGGCCCCCGAGGTGGGAAGATGGAAAGCACAGCTGGAGGTAGTGATACTCTGAGCATTTTGCTGCTGCAAACATAGCATTTCGGAACCCACCAGCATTCCTTTTAAATATTCAGAACTCTTTGCAAAACAAACCATACATTAACTAAAGCACTCACGACTGTACAGCCTACACACTGACCTGCCCATGATGTTTAGGAAGGTTTTATTTTTTTTTACCCACCCCCCCCAAGCAACTTCAAAAGGAAGTCATAGATCTTTTCTTCAAAAAAAAAAATGCATCCAAAAAAGATGGAAAATAATTTGCCTTCCATTGCTAAGAAACATGAAGCCCTTCATCTTCCCATTCTTCAGTTTCTTATGAGATTTGAGCTGAACTTCAGTTAAACACTCAAAATGATAATATAAGAGCCATTTCTTCTTAGAAACATGCATGAGCTATTGGGGACCCTGCAAGCGTCATGGCAGGTGGGAGGCGGGGTGAGTGTACAAGGTGAAGAAGGAAAGGACCGGGTCAAAAACTTCCAGCCTGGCCTCATTGTTTATTCATTTCAAACATTTAAGCATGGTAAGACATTGGGACAAGATTCCACAAGGAAATCAGCACAACCAAACTTGAGGCACAGCTACAGAGAAACTCCCTAGCAGGAAAGAGAAGTACCCGTGACGTCTACATAAGACTGAGTTCTATTGGCTGATAAATGGCGCCCAGGGTTAGGACCTAGAGGAAGGATCTGTAGTCAGCATAAGGAGAGATTTTGTTGGTGGAGGATGCAAAGCACCATGGATCTTCTCCGGATACGAGGGGAATTCCCAGGGAGGCTTGTTCTGAATGGACTAGCAAAGGGTCATCGGGCTGTTTGGCTACTTTCCCTAGCATTGCAGATGATTAGGTGTACTCATGCATGCCTTTTCTCCTGTTGAAGAAAATAGGCCTGTGTGATTGACAGTATGGTTTATCCAGTGCCTACTCTAACCTGTGTTTCCTACAACGAGCCCTTTACTAATGAGCAGGTTTACTAATTAGTAGCTCATATATGACTGCTCAATTGTTTCTTCCATATCTTGTGTTGGCAGGATTCTTTCTAAACAGACTTTTGTAACTGTCTGTTTTAGTGGTATACTGCTCACCTTCCTTTATGCTGATGAAACTTGTCATATCCTTGCTTCTAACACTTGATGGAGGGATGTTGGAGAGCCCCCTCACATGTGTCAGAAACCTGCTTCTGAAGTCAGGAGTCTGGAGTATGAGCTTCCAGCAGAGAACTGCCTTTCAACTTCTGTAACAGGCCTTTTGTAAATGTTAAATCCTTTATAAAATTCAGACAGTATTATCCACTATGCAGGACTGGCCAGAATCCATAAAACCTACCTGGAGGAACGGCATTTCAGTTCCTTGTTACTGTTCTTCGGGTGAGGAAAAAAAATAAGATCCTGAATATTTAAGTCATTTACTGGGGGGGGGCGGGGGGGGGCAAAAAAGCAACTGAAAGCTGCTATCTTACCTGACCAATAGGTAATATTGAAGGGACTCTCAAAATTTTACAACATACTAAAAAACTTATGACTTAAGAAGGAAAATGATTCTTCCAGTCAAAGGAGGAAACCATTTATATTGACAGAGGGCAGATACCTCAACTGAATTCGCTTAAATACGAGTTTCTACCGACAAAGTAAAGGCTCCTTTCTGAAGGATTCTGGGATGAATGACTATTTTACACAGCTTCCCCACAGTTCTCCCACATCGAACACTAGTCACTGAAAGTAAGATGCATTGTGTATTAAGGACACCCATGAAAGCATGTGCAGCAGGTACTGTCCTGTGCTGTGATAAATGTGTTTGCCGTCTGGTGACCCTTACAGGTCTCTGTAGGTCTACAAGGGATGAATGTCCACTAGGGAAATTGCTTTCCTCTTGGTTCAGGAAATATTACAGGCACAGAAGGAAAGAAATTGGGTTTGCCTTATTCCAAGGATTAGAGGTATACATTCCACTAGCGTCTTATTTTTCCTGTGGAGAAAAATTATGAAGTACAGTATAACTCTAAAATGTATTATGCCCCGCCTGAAGGTTTCTTACTTTTAGGAAATGGCACAGTACCACATTATGAGAAAAAAAAAAGCCAGTGAGGAAGATGAACTAGGTATTCAGGAAAAGTTTAGTTTTATTATTATTATTTTTGTGTTTAGAGATTTATAAAACAATTTTTTTCTGAGTGGTGTGGTGGGGGAGGGTTTTATTTATTTATTTATTTATTTATTTATTTATTTATTTATGGTTTTATTTATTTATTTGTCCTTCAGCCTGAGAATGACGACTACAGGAGGATGGCCAGCTGGGCGATGCTTCGGTTGTCATGTGCAGGGGCACCTAACCGTTCCAAAGCCTTCGGGCTCATTAGAACCAAAGCCAGCCCTTTCCCATCTTCCACCGCCCGATTATTTTGGCTTCACCGTCCCTTAGCCCTTTTCTGCAGCAGGGACATCATCTACCTTGAATTCTTGGAGGATCCTCTCTGAGTTCATCCTTTGACTCTGGTGCGGTTATTGTGTCCTCTGGGGCAGCAGCTATCTGTCATCTCAGGATTTGCCACTTGATGTTCCGAGAGCACATTGCCCAGTGTCCGATGCTTTCTTCCCCTTTTCTACTCTGTGGAGCCGAAGGCTTTGCCCGGTGACAGTCTCACCCTCCGAGTTCCCCAGAGTGCACTCCTGGTGCCTCATCCACTTTTCCCTCATTCTAAATTCACTTACTGAGAAATTCCCAGGCTATCCAGAACTGTTTCAGGGTAAGAAGTTTTAAGGGGAAAAGATTGATTTTGATCTTAATGAATCATGGCAGATGTATGAACTTTAAGTCATCCCAGCTCTAATCGCCATTTAATTTTGGCTCTGGTCATTGGAATGGATGTTAGATTCTTATGCAAGATTTTAACTCTGCGTATACTGAAACCGGTCTTAAAGAGATTGTTTTGCTCAACTCACTACTTCAAGTACAGGTTTTCCTACCCTTTAATATGTGTATAATGCAAATTACACTAAGCAGTATCTTATATATCAGGGCAAATCTGATCTCCCATGTTTATCTTAACTAACCATCCATATTCAGAAATATAAAATATTGAGTCTCATGCTGAAATAAATAACAGTATCTGCATCATTATCATGACCCATGCTTCATTAGCCGAGGGTTGTAAAACGTCTCAGAGACATGTTTGGCAAGCTGAACTAATTCATATCTTAAAACACAATTTATGTTTCACAGATTGGTACATGGCATCGTATTTGATAACCTGTCTGCCCAGATGTCTACAGATGTGACATGCTAATGTCAACAGGGGGCAAGCTCAGAGAGAAATGTATTTACCAGGGGAGGGATGCTTAAGAAATATGAATAGGCTTTGAAATTTCAGATTTGAGGATTGTGTTTCTTAAACTCTGGTATTAATTTGAAGAAATAAACTAATTTCATTTATATGTAAATATACAAACCCTGGTTCAGTCGGGGGAATTTCAGCATTCTAAAAGGTTACTATATTCTATTTGCAGATTCAGGTAAGATGCAAACACATTAATTAAATGAAATGAAAATCTATCAGCATTTCATACGTGCACTCAGCTTTCAAAAATGATGTTGGCTTGATATTTACTTTTGGGAGGGATTTTAACAAATTTAGTTTATAAACAGGTCTTTCCTCTCCCTCCCTCTCCTTCCATCCTGGAGGTCCTGAGATCACTCAGCATGGAAAAACTTTGGCGCCCTGTAGCTCAGCTCTGCTTCTCTTTTTCACGGCCATGGGCCTCTTACTTACCCATGAGCATTACCTTTCTGACCATTTTACCTTCTCTGCATCAGTCCAGAACAGTGCCTCAAGTCCCTCCCAGGTCTCCATCTGTTCACATCACTCTATGACATCTCTGACTCCAGATTAAAAAAAAAATCTCCTTCTAAAGTCTTGCCCATCTAGGTAACTGAGAACAATCTTTACTCTCTGAATTACAAAACCTTGCATTATATAGCTCTAAATCCCATTTGTTGTATGGAGCACCCATGGGCAGACTTCAGAGATTAAGGCACCATCTGTTTTCCACAGTTAACTTTCTCTATTAGCTATAAATTTCACTGGTGAATGCTTTGTTTGACCTCTGCTTTTATAATTTAATCCTTTATATTCCCTAGGATAGATACTTAGTTTGGCTTAAAATATACTTTCTTTTTCTTTTTTTAAAAAATTGGATATATTTTATGTGCTTACATTACAAATGTTATCCCCTTTCCCCGTTTTCCATCCCCCACCCCCTGCTTCTATGAAGATGCTCCCATTTCCACCCACCCACTCCCACCTCAACACCATGGCATTCCCCTACACTGGGGAAACGAGCCTTCACAGAACCAAAGGCCTCTCCTCCTATTGATGCCAGACAATGCTGTCCTCTGCTACATATGCTGCTGGAGCCATGGGTCTCTCTCCATGTGCACTCATTGGTTCGTGGTTTAGTCCCTGGGAGCTCTGGAGTGTCTGGTTGGTTGATATTGTCGTTCTTTCTATGGGGTTGCAAACCCCTTCAGCTCCTTCAGTCCTTTCTCTAACTCATCTATTGGTGTCCCTGTGCTGAGTTCAATGGTTAGCTGCAAGCATCCTCATCATATCCATATTAGGGTCCTGTCAGCAAGTACTCCTTAGCATCAGCAACAGTGACTAGGTTTGGTGCTACATATGGGATGGATCCCCAGGTGGGGCAGTCTCTGCATGACCTTTCCTTCAGTCTTTGCTCCACTCTTGGTCCCTGTATTTCCTCCTGTGAGTATTTTGCTTCCCCTTCTAAGAAGGGTATGTAGTATTACTAGACTTGCTCTGCTTCAGCTGCAGCCCAGTAATTATTTATATTCATGAGTCCTTAGGTAAAATTTTTTTCTATTGTTTGTTTTAATTAGTATAAATTTACAGTATACTATTTGGTTAAAATATCAATCTGTCTGTTATGCAGTATAAATTTCATATGTTTGTGTGAAGGATGCAGCCAACCCTTCTTGTTCTTGAAATTTGTTGCATTTTGCACAGTGCCTAAAGAAGCTGGGGAGGCATTAAGAGGCACACTGGAGAGAGTATTCTGTACTGACAAGTCACCGTGTTGTTTCCAATCTTCTATACTGCCACTATTGTTATTAATATTAATTACTGTTTTCAGATCTGTTGGTTAATACATGTTTTTTTATATCTCACCTGAGTATTATTATTTTGTTGGATTTTTATATCCCTTTCTTTAGTTTTGCTGCATTTTTTGGTTTATTAGTAAAAAAAGACATGAAGTTGTACCTGCATGTGTATCACTTTCTAATATTATTACTATTTGTGTTAAACTGTCTCATTTATTAGTTTTGGTATTATTTCCTTTTGGAACACTAGAATTTCTAAAATAGTACTGGCTTTCTTTTCTGGATGGCCTATAATATTGACTGTTTTGCTTTCAGCGTGTCTGAGGTTTTGCATCAACTATGTAGCCTTTTACTTAGTTAGCCAGATTGACAGAGATTTGCATTTACTTTTTTGAGTGGATTTAAACTTCTCTAATTATTGATATAACACATCTTAGTCTATAGTTTTGATATAGGATTATTTTTTCCTGGCTTTACTTGCTTGAAGATTTTTCTTTCTATTTCACTTAAAATATTTCTTGTGTTTGTATGTATAGACAAATTTTCATTCATGTCAGGGTGTGTAAATGCATATGTTTAGATGCACATGTATGCATAGATTGTGCACATGTATGTTGAAGCCACAGGACAAGGCAGCGTCAGCTGTTACTCTTCCATTGTCTTTTGTTGCAGTCACCCTTGTTTCCAAGACAGGTTTCCTCACTACTGAGGATCTAATCCAGCAGGCAAGGCTGGCTGACTGCAAGCCCTAAGGATCTCCTTGCCTTTGCAGCCCAGAGTCTACTTTACAACTACATTCCTTCTATGCCTAACCTTTTCCAAACTCATGTAAGTCTTCACACTTACATGGCAAGCCCTTTATGACTGAGTAATCATTCTGTCATTTTTAATTCATTTTAAAAATTATATGAACAATTTTCCATTACTCCATTTAATAGCTTGCTTTTTAATTATACCTTTAAATATTTTGCTGTTTTTTTAAAACTAAAGTAGTATTATTGGAATTAATGTTGTAATATATAATGAGGGGACAGAAAGTCTTATGTGACTTCTTCACACTTCCAGGCCAAGTCTCTGCTGAAGCTCCTACACTGGCCCTGTTTAAGACAGGTTAGAATCTCACATCAAACACAATCAAATATAGTTGTCACTTGCATAAATCACACTGCTAAAACATGAACAACATATATGTCAACACACTCTCTGAGAAACTTCACTCGTCCTATAGAAATGTTTTCTGATGAGAATCCCCTAGATGAACCACAGGACACAGAATTTAAAGGAGCAGTCATAAAGCAGATCAAAGAATTGAAGCTTAAGGGACGTGGGTACTAACTTGTCATTGAACTTGAAGAGGACTGGTATACATGACTGAGTGATGGCCAAAAAACACAAATGTGCAGCTCCAGACAAGAAACTGAATTTAGCAAACAAACAAACAAACAAACAAACAAACAAAGACATTGAAGAGCACACAAGCTAAAATAAACGTAATTGATAAACTTGATGGCCAAATTAGAAAATTTTTAGCAAAACATTATGAGCAGGATTGTCCACGAATTCAGAAACTCAAAACTGTTCAATGTGTACAGAGCAACTGACCATAGGGTGTTCAATTACAATAGATAATGTCACAGTCCCTATATATAAGCCCCAAAGACAGGGAATGGGTAGAAAGATTGTAAGAGCTAGAGGAGATCTCAGAAGGCCCCACACATGTTGGTAATGGGCTACAGGTAATGGCTGCTGAGGAAGAAAAATACATCTTCTCCTGCCAGGAGCTTCCTGATAGCTTTCAATCACAGTGGGCTCGTTTTCCCAGTGTAGGGGAACACCAAGGTGCTAAGGTGGGAGAGGGCGGTTGGGAGAGGGAGCACTTTCATGGAGGCAATGGGAGGGGGAGGGGAGATAGGATTGTGGGAAAGGGATAACATCTGCAATGTAAATTCAGAGAATTTCCAGTGAAAAATTTTGGGGAAAAAAATAACAGCACTGAAATGACTCAGCAGGAGTTCTCTCTCTCTCTTTCTCTACCTTTCCCGCTCTCTCTCTCTCTCTCTCTCTCTCTCTCTCTCTCTCTCTCTCTCTCTCTCTTTCTGTGTGTGTGTGTGTGTGTGTGTGTAATAATACCAACAAAGAAAGAGGAGGTTATGAATTTGTAAAGGAGTTGGAGAAATGTGGGGGCAGAGTTGGTTAAGGAAAGCAGTCATTGGAAATTATATGTATACAGTACTCATATGTGAAATTCTCAGAACTACATAAAAAGAAAATCTTGTAAAATTATAATTTAACTTATCCCATAATCTAACAGCTTTTCTTTTCATATATTATAGATCCATACTGTAGTGTCATTCTTATTCTTTTAAATATTTTTCATCATCTGAAGAAATAAAGACAATGAACCAATGATGTTGCTGTTGATGTTGGTATTACCCAGACGTTTAACCAGTTTCTGAATTCTTTCCCTACACATGTGCCCACTTTTCATTTGTTGTTGCTTCTGTTCAGTTGGAAAATGTTAGTTTAAAACCACTTCAGGGCCTATTTTGATAACTATTAAATCTTCCAGTTTTTTATTTTTTAAAACAGCCTTTACAAGCTTTTATCCTCCAAGCCATGAAAAGCCTTTAAGGGGGACTAAGCAAGAAAGCATAATTGCCATTGAGTTTTTAAGATACCTCATTACCAAAGGTAAAAAGGTTGAAGATGGACCAAGGGGCAGATCCAGACATCAGTAACCTGAGCTGGACTAGACAAGTATGAAAACACTGCACAGGGAGAAAAGATTCACATAAAAATGTGTCTCATGGGATGACTCTCTGGAGATAATGAAATGTTTCTGTCAAACTGTTTAGTCTCCACTGCAAATTAACAAATTGACATTCTGGTTTATTTTTAAATCTATTTTTGTGTTAAAAACAAGTTTTATTAATAAGGTAATGAAAGAACTATTCTGTTATATAATTAAGGAACAAAATGAGAAGTCACTGCCACAGTCCATTTTTCTTTCCCTGCTTGTCTACAGTGTATGCAAATTAGTTTCCCTCCAAACTTCATACATTTGTACACATGAGGTATTAGTAGGACATTTACATTTCTCTTATGTACACGTAGCCTAACAAGATTCCAATCCAGATAACACAACCTATTGTCTAATAGATCACATTATTTTAAATTACTTTTATTTCTTTGATAACTGATTCCCTCGGTGCCATGCCTATTTATAGTTAAGCTTTAGTGAGCTATGTGAGTAGCTTGTAAATATGGGGAGGAATGGCAGAACAAAGCCAAGTGCTGTTATTGGGGGTGTGTCCTCATAAGGCTACTAAAAGTCTAATAAATCTCAACTCTAGGTGTTTCTGGCCATAGAAAGTATTAGGAAACACATAGAGACTTTTGCTATCTTAATCAAGGGATAATAACTGTATTCAGTGGTAGGTAACAGGAGTACTAATCCTCCTCATGTGCAGTGTACAATCTCACGGAAAGAATTGTCTTTCTCAGACTACCAGTGATATTTATTGGGTCTATTTATAGGGCGGTATAAGGGTCAGTCTTCTTTGAATCCCTTGCCATACTTAGCATAATGTCCCTACTGGACCTATTGTATTTTATGCTACATATTTTTAAAATAATGAATGTATAAATAAATGAACTATATGAAACACTTGGGTAATATGCTATAAAACATAAAGAGATTTATGTCACTGACTGGCCTAAGAGGGACCTAAAGATTTTATTTTGGTTGTCCATTAATAATTTATATTCAGGGCTAATCTTTCCTCCCACTCCTTGTCATATTTAAAGTGAATTGTTTCTCCTCCTTGTAAGGATGCCCCACATCCTTTCTACTTAAGCACAGTGAATGCCGTAAATCCATGCTGGCTTTCTTCAGTGTTGCCAAGAATACAGCAGAATTGTTAGAGCCTCTTTGTTCTTAGAGAATTGTTAGGTAGCCACTTAAGTGGCCTAATATTCCATTAGCCAAATTATTCTCAGTGTGTGTCTTCATTAAGCAGAAGGACACTGTGGGTTTACTTCTACTGCTTTCCATAGTTTGTCTTTCACTGAAAAGACATGGTGCTCCTGAGGTTGGGGTTTTCCCCCCAAGTGCAAAAGCTTTCCTTGCATAAGCTTAAATAGAAATGTGTGTGAGCCACTGCAGGAGACTTAAAAATGGTTTAGCACATCTATCCATGTCTATTCACTCACTGATGAAATATTAACTGCAGGACACTGTTCCACTAAAACCCATGCATATACAAGTTAATAAAACAGTCCTGGCCAGGAATGGCTTGGAGCTAAATAGGAAAATAGTAAAGTAAGCAGGATAAAGTGGTACATTCTCTACAGCAAGGCAAGGGTCAGTTGCTGGGTGTGGTCCTATAAAGTGAGTGTCTAGCTCTACCATTGCAGGTGAAAGATAGGAGGGAGTGTTGGGGAAATCTCCGAGAGCTGCCTGCATCTCAGAACCCAAGAGAGGAAGACAAAGAAAAAAGAGTGTTCAAAAAAGAAAAAGCACAAGGCATGGTGCAGAACTTTGATGTTTTGGGCGTTTATTTGGTGACTAAGGCATTGGTGGTAGGAACGAGGTTGGGGAGTTAGGTTGACTGTGAGTGAACACTACACTGCGGAATTTGAAAAGTGTTTTCTAGGGTGGATAATGGTTTCCTAAGAGTGCTATTCTGTTTGGTAGCATCTGAATGTCTATAAGGGCCATCTTTAGGTTCACCCCAAACTTACTAAACTTACTGAGGAATACACCTTGGTGGTAGAGCTCAACAATTGGCAGCTCAGTTTTGGCAACAATGCAGCCCCAGATTGGATTTATCATATATCATCCTATGTTCAGCTGCATGTCTTAAAATACTCTTTGGGGAATATTTGATTTGAAAAAAATAAGACGGGAGAAAGTACAGTCAAATAGAGATGTGATGTTGAAGGACCGTGAAGCCATTCTGCCATCTTGCAAAGGTAAAAGAAAGAGAAAGACACAGAGAGATTGGAAGACATAAAACCAATTGGACTGGCTAAAAGAGGAACACGAGAGCCACTGTTGCCTTTGATAGTTTGTTGGTGGCAGGTGGGGCATGTGGAAGGAGGAACGCAGAAGACTTCCATCCTGAAGCAAAATGTAAAGACGACGGGGTGCTACGCAAACTGAGCATGGCACCATAGAAGGGAGTCTAGCTGCGGACAGAATGAGAAAGTCCCCTCTTGTTGGAAACCACAGTATATTTGAAAGAAGCACAGAAAAAAGGCAAAGCTTGAGGTGGCACAGGGCTCACAGGGAGTGACTCCCTTAGATACAGTAGAGAATTATAGGTGTGTGTGTGTGTGTGTGTGTGTGTGTGTGTGTGTTTCACGTCCTAAGGAGAGCCAGGGGTGGGGAGTTTTTCCATGGAGACCAAAAGAAGATGGAAGAAATGTATTACCAAATGATGCCAAATGGTGGAAAGACTAAAGCCCAGAAGAATCTTCTGGTTTTGATTTTATGGGATCATTGGCAGTATTGACTGAGGTTCCAGCATTGTATAGAAGATAGTTTTTTTTTTTTTTTTTTTTTTTTTTTTCAACCTCTGGCCAGAAGTGATGATAGACTTCCCATTTACAGCAAAAATGCTAGGTTTCGTCTGCCATTGCTCAAGATGTCAAGATTCCAGTGATGTTGATTGCTGCACAAAGCCGAGGATTTTAGACATGTTTAAAAGACAGATAGCATTCCTCCCAGACAGAGTAGACTGAAGGGACTGAATATGAAGGAGGGGAGGAATGAGGTCTGAATCCTCAGCAAGTTCAGCTCACATCACAGCACAATTAACAGCATCTTCAAACACCACAGCTCTCTGGAAGAAATGTGAGATGCCCTTGGCAACTAGTAGGGCCACCAGCAGATGTCAGGAAATAGAAACACCTGTGTGCTACTCTCATGGCTACTGCCAGCGACAGTCAACAAGGGTAAAATGATCTCTCTCTCTCTCTCTCTCTCTCTCTCTCTCTCTCTCTCTCTCTCTTTCTCTCTCTCTCTCTCTTTCTCTCTCTCTCTCTCCCTCCCTCCCTCCCTCCTTCCTCTTTTTACCCAATGTCTCCTATCAAGAGTATTTACTTATTCTTTACTGAAATGTACTAATATCCTTCCATCAATCATTGTGTGTCTTAACCCTAAAATGCTTTCCCATGCTAACATGGCCTGCACATCTCCGTCCTCACTTCTGCACAAGGATAGCCATGGGCTCAATGGATAACCTGGGATGAAACAAAATATTCTAAGACGCCCAGCTTTCTTATTTTTAGAAATGGGTCAGAAAGAACCTTGTCCCTGGAGTTTGGGAGAATTAGTTCACGATACCCCACAGCACTAAGCCTTAATTAGCTTCTGGTTTAATTTGAGGTGTCTGAAACTGATTCTATTCAATAATTTAGGCTCTGTTATTTTAGGATTGAATTGAAATGACCTTTGTATATTGGGGTGTGTGTTTCCTTGAGAAATCGATGTGCAACTGAGCCTCAAGCATTCTAGTTGCCACATTACACCATTTGGCCCACACTGACGACTAAGCCACATCTACATTTATGACATTCTTCAGTCAGCTCAGATTGCCAAGCATATGAAGACATGTCCAAGCACCAGCCTTCACACTTTATTCTTTCTCATGTATGCTTATTTATATACTGAACGGTTAATATTAATTCAACACAAAGAAAGTATTCGGATTTCAAAAGCATTCAGAGGAAAGTTAATCACAGTTTATCTCTTGCCAAAAGTTTAGTACCAAAGAGATATATTTTTAAAAAACAGATTTTCATATTTTCTAAAATTACATACATATCTATGAAGGCAATGCAAATCTGAAATAAAAGTCTTAAAACGAAGGATATCGTTTCAGTTAATATTAACATGCATTATTTGACTTAAATTTTGTATACAGAAATGTCCTTTATGCTTTTTCGTATCTCATATTGCAGGATGTAAATTAAATGGGTTCTCCAGATAACTAAAGTAAAATGATTGACCTAATGACTCAGCACCAAATTTAAATGATTCCTACTTGATTTTATAGAATGTTTTAAAATTCAATTTATCCAATAAGTACTACACTCCTTCAGCACTGTAGGTTCAGCTATTTACTACTGGAGTTTTGACTGTACAAAAAACTGCTATGGTCTTCAGTGAGTTTGCAGCAGGATGAGCAACAGAGTAAGCAGGTAATCTTGTGTGTGGTGGTTGTCACGATGAGTGGATCAGAAGAGGTTAGGCATTAGAAAGGAACAGTTTAAAACATTTACTTAAAAACATACATAAACAGAGTCTAGCTGCTTAGGTATGTCCAGACAGATGAGAGGAAGACAAGGTAAGCCATGAGCTACAAAGAATGCAGAAACTGGTGTTGAGGAGAGATTAGGTATCAGTGACAGATGAAACATTGCATGTAGATCTCAGCCTGACAAGGTTGATGTGCCTTGTGTGAGAGAGATTTGCTTTCATCTAAGGTATATGAGAAACAACTATTAGCTTTTAAGGATCAGACAAGCATGTTTCACAATGAAGATTGGGGAAGAACATGAGTAAAAGTGGCCTGTAAGTTATGGCAGTGGCCCAGAAAGATGTCTGGAGCGGGCAAGGTGCAAGCAAGTTAACTCCTTTACCAATCCTACATCTGATAGAGGGCTAACATCCAATAGATTCAAAGAACCTAAGAAGTCCGACTCCAGAAAACCAAATAACCCTATTTAAAATGAGGTACAGAGCTAAACAAAGAATTCTCAACTAAGGAATACAGGATTGGTGAGAAGCACCTAAAGAAATGTTCAACATCCTTAGTCATCAGAAAAATGCAAATCAAAACAACCTCACACCAGTCAGAATGGTTAAGATCAAAACCTCAGGTGACAAGGATGTGAAGAAAGAGGAACACTCCTCCATTGCAGGTAGGATTGCAAGCTAGTACAACCACTCTGGAAATCAGTCTGGAGGTTCCTCAGAAAATTGAACATAGTACTAACTGAAGACCCAGCTATTCCACTCCTGGGCATATACCGAAAAGATACTCCAACATAAAACAAGGACATGCTATGCTCAAAGCAACCTTATTTATAATAGCCAGAAGCTGGAAAGAACCCAGATGTCATTCAACAGAGGAATAGATACAGAAAAAGTGGTATATATACACAAAGGAGTACTATTCAGGTATTAAAAACAATGACTTCATGAAATTCACAGGCAACTGGATGGCACTAGAAAATATCATCCTGAATGACATAACTCAGACACAAAGAAACACACATGGGGTGTACTCACTGAGAAGTGGATATTAGGGAAAAAAGCTTGGAATACCCAAGATACAACTTACAGACCATATGAAAATCAAGAAAAAGGAAGACCAAAGTGTGGATGTTTTAGTCCTATTTAGAAAGGGGAGCAAAATAATCAAGGGAGGTAGAAGATTGGAGGGACTTAGTAGGAAGCAAGGCTAGGGGGAGGGGAAAAGGGGAGGTAGGATCAGTTGTGGGAGGAGACAGGGGGGATATACTGAGGGTCAGGAAATTGAACACAGGTATGCAGCAATGAGGGATGGGAAACTGGGGATAGCCAACATAAAGTTCCAGACACCAGGAAGGCAAGAGTTTCCTAGGACCCAACAGGGATGGCATTAGCTGAAATACCTAACAAAGGGAAGAGAGAACCACTAGCGATCATATCCACAAGTTAGGCACAGCCCCTAGTTGAGGGACGGGGCTACCACCCTTCTCAAAGTTTTAACCCAGAATTGCTCTTGTTTAAAGGAAATACGGGGAGAAAGAATGGACAAGGGACTGAAGGAAAGGCCTTCCAGAGACTGCCCTACCTGGGGATTCATCCCATATGCAGCCACCAAATACAGTTACTATTGCCAAGAAGTTCTTGCTGACAGGAGCCTAATATGAATGGCTCAGCTAACCACCAGACTGAGCACATGGATCCCAGTGGAGGAGTTAGGGGAAGGACTGAGGAGCTGAAGGTATTTGCAACACATAGGAAAATCACAATATCAACCAACCAGATCTCCCAGAGCTCCCAGGGACTAAACCACCAACGAAAGAATTCACGTAGAGAAACTATGCTGCTATGTAGCAGAGGATAGCCTAATTTGGCATCAATGGGACGGGAGGCCCTTGGTCCTGTGAAAGCTTAATGCCCCAGCATAGCTTTGGGCAGTGAGGTAGGTGTGGGTAGGTGGGTAATTGGGTTGGGGGGGGAGCGCCCTCATAGAAGCAGGGGGAGAACGTTTGAAATGTAAATAAATAAAATAACAAAAATTTTTTTTAAAAAAGGTAATTATAGTTGGAACACAGCATAAGGACCATCTGAGTGGCAACTAAGCTTCATAAACAAAGGATCTTGGTGATCTCTCTCTCTCTCTCTCTCTCTCTCTCTCTCTCTCTCTCTCTCTCTCTCTGTGTGTGTGTGTGTGTGTGTGTGTGTGTGTGTGTTCAGTGGAATCATTGAGAAAGATGATGTGATTTACAGCTCAAGAATTTGGTAAGAGACAGTGGTGCTCAGCATATTTACACAATTTCGGATAGACCCCGCCAAGAATTAATCACAGCTTCTGGAGTGATATTAAATGACAGAGCATACAGAAGTAATTAAAAAAAACATATCAATATATTATTGTCTTCTAAATATTTCCACACACACTCAATCCTTAAGTAACATTATTTTACATGATTTACTTTGAAAGAAAGTTCTCATGATACTTGTATAAATTAAAATCACTTTCATTGATCTTTCCAGTTAATTTCAGAATATATTTTCAGTGGTATTAAAGGTTAATAATTTACACAATATTAGTCATAGTTTAATTAAGAACATTGTATGTTCCTATAAATGAGTAATGATACTTTTTTCATCCCTGCTCTCTTCTCCAGCACATTTTTCTTCTTCCTGTAATTAGGCATTCTTTCTTACAGTACAGCACCTAACATATCCGATGACGAACCTGGTCTTTGTGCTTTCAGGTCAGCCTCCTTCCTAAGGCATCATGGTCTACTGGCCACCATATCACTTGTATGACTGCGTCTACTCCTTACACCCACATGCTGTGGTAATTATTCTGAATACCCCGATTTCACATGTGAAATAACTGTTCAGTATGGACATACAACTTCTTAGGGCTAAACAGCTAATAAGGGACACATTATGGACTCTAAATGGGTTCTTCAGACTCCAGAGCCAAGGACTTCTGTCTTAGTCTGCTAAGTCTTCCCTCACCTTTATCTAATGCATATTCAAGTTACTGTTATATGTCAGGGCTGCTCTACAATTCCAGGCCAAATTGTCCTTCACATTCTCACTCACCTAGCCTTTAGTTGGAACTTCACTCAGCACAAGAGGAATAAATGCAATGTTTTCCTTTTCTAATTTTTGCCTTATCTAAGTATCCTCTGGGTTTTAATTCACTCTATTTGATTTGATAAATTTAACCTACTGAACACCAGATTGCTCTTCAGGCTCCATTTCCACATCTGAAGTGACTGACATGGTGCTTATGATCACAACCAGTGGATCCTGAGTGGAGAAGCAGGGCAAGAGAGGCCATGGGTTGAGTGACCTCAGTCAGCAGTGAGTACAACTAGAAATGAGTCTCTGGAGGCAGCTTCAGTGAGACAGCTCATTCTAACAAGGGAAAAAGGCTATTAAAACCTTTGGAAGATGAATAGGGGCCATTGAGGGAGTGTACATCATTGGCTGGGACCAGGGCACTGTGGATGCATCATTAGGAAAAGGAAGGATACCAGGGGCTTACTGGACTTGACATTATAAAGGGAAAGGAGGTTTAATGTGGCTATTATGGGCTAGATAACAATTTCAGGAGTTTGAACACACTTCAGCCTGACTCCTTCTCTAGGCCTGTTCCCCACAGCTCAATGGCTCCCCAGCCCCACACTCCATAATTGTTTCATTTTGAAAATCTTTATTAATGTATTTATAAGTTTTTGAGAATGTGGTTGGTTGTTTGACTGATTAGTCTTTTTTCCCTCATAAGGCAGACTTCTATACTGTAGTCTGGGTTGGTCTGCATTTTGCTATATAATTCAGGCTGTCCTAGTAGTAACACCGCCACCAGCTTCAGCCTACCAAATTCTGAGATTATAAGCACATAACATCATTTATTTCTATATGATTGCTTGGAATTATAACTCTAGTATCAATCTCTTGTGTCATTTTAATAATTATGACATTATAGACATCATTATAGACATGGTCTCAAATTATTTGCTAAGCCTTCTGCTCCAATCTCTATGCAGTCTCTGTCTAGAGGATTCTTTCTGAAAATCACTCTAGGTGCAGGTGTGTGGTCTTAGAATTCCATTTTATAAGAGGCGACTACTGTCTAGACAGGGCATGTGATAGCCAAACTAGTAGTGCGAACAGAAGGGAGGCAGATGGGGGTAAATTCACCATCAAGCATCCTTTGTTCAGATACAGCCACATGAATGAGCTCAGCAGAGGTGACAGTGTAACAGATCAGTATGCTGGTTACTTTCTGTCAATTTCTCATATACCTAGACATATCTGGAAAAGTTGAACTTAATCATTAATCACTGTCTCCATCAGATTGTTCTTTGAGCACTTTTGTGGGGCATTATGAAGATTCATGATTGATGAGAGAAAGGCCAGCTTATTATGAGTGGTGCTAACCCTGAGTTACATAAGAAAGCAAGCTGAGCAAACAGTGAGGAGTAAGCCAATAAGTTAGAGTTTTACATTGTTCCAGCCACTGACTTTCATCAATAATGACTGTAGTGAGGATCTGTAAGCCAAGTAAACATTTTCCTTCCCAAATGGCTTGTGGCCATTGTGGTTCTTATAGCAGTAGAGTACAAACCAGGATAATGGGTGCATAATATGTTTAGTCAGAGAATGGGATAATGTTATCAGAAGGGAGCCCACATGGTCACCTATTTCTTTTGAGTCTGCATCATAATTATGTTTTATTTCTCAGAGCCCCACTATTGGGTATGGATATCTAGTCTCAGTGAACTTTGGGCCCTAGTTTCTATCAGTGGATTCTCTTGCCACACCTTACATTTGTTTTTGTAAATTACATAAGTAATATATTTGTTTTATTAAACTTTTTTATTTTTATTGAATATATTTTATTTACATTTCACATGTTAACACCTTTCCTGGTTTCCCCTCCATCACCCCTTCTCCTACTTTTGTGAGGGTGCACGATACACCCATTGCCTCTACACCTTGACATTCCTCTGCACTGGGGCATCGAACTTTGGCAGGACCAAGGGCTTCTTTCCTCATTGATACCCAACAAGGCCATCCTCTCCTACATATACATCTGAAGTCATGGGTCCATCCATGTGTACTCTTTGAATAGTGGCTTAGTCCCTGGGAGCTCTGGTTGGTTGGTATTGTTGTTCTTATGGCATTGCAAACCCATCTAGCTCCTTCAATTCTTTCTCTAACTCCTCTATTGGGGACCCCCTATCTCACTTCAGTGGTTGGCTGTGAGCACCTGCCTCTGTTTTTGTCATGATCTTGCAGAGCCTCTCAGGAGACAGCTACATCAGGCTCCTGTCAGCATGTACTTATTGGTATCAGCAATATTGTTTGGGTTTGGTGGTTGTATATATGCTGGATCTCCAGGTGGGGCTGTCTCTGAATGCCCTTTGCTTCAAACTCTGCTTTAAACGTTGTCTCCCTATTTCCTCCTCTGAATATTTTTGTTCCCCTTTCTAAGAAGGACTGAAGCATCTGCACTTAGGTTTTCCTTTTTCTTGAGCTTCATGTGGTATGTGAATTGTATCTTGGGTAATTCAAGCTTTTGGGCTCATATCCACTTATCAATGAGTACATACCATGTGTTTGTGTGTGTGTGTGTGTTTGGGGGGGGGTTGAATTACCTAACTCAGGATGACACTTTCTAGTTCCATCCATTTGCCTAAGCATTTCATGAAGGCATTGTTTTTAATAGCTGAGTAATACTCCACTGTGTAAGTGTACTATATTTTCTGTATTCATTCTTCTGTTGAAGGACATCTGGGTGGGTCCTTTCCAGCTTCTGGATATTAAAATAAGGCTGCTGTGAACTTAATGGAGCATGTGTTCTTGTTATATGTTAGAGCATCTTTTGGGTATATGCCCAGGGGTGGTATATCTGGGTCCTCTGGTAGTACTGTCCAATTTTCTGAGGAACCTCAAGGCTGATTTCCAGAGTGGTTGTACCATCTTGCACTTCCACCAACAGTAGAGGAGTGTTCCTCTTTCTCCATGTCCTCACCAGCATCTGCTGTAACCTGAGGTTTTAATTCTGACTGGTTTGAGGTGGAATCGTCCAGGGTTGTTTTGATTTGCATTTCCCTGATTACTAAGGATGTTCAATATTTCTTTTTTTCTTTCTTTTCCTTCAGGTGCTTCTCAGCCATTAGTTATTCCTCAGTTGCGAATTCATTGTTTAGGTCTGTCCCCCATTGTTAATGGTGTTGTTTGATTCTCTGGAGTATAATTTCTTGAGTTCTTTGTATATATTGGATATTAGCTCTCTATTGGATATAGGATTGGCAGTTTTTTTCCCATTTTGCTGCTTGTCATTTTGCTGAATGTTAGTGTCCTTTGCTTTACAGAAGCTTTGCAATTTTATGAGGCCCCATTTGTCAATTATTGATCTTAGATAATAAACCATTGGTTCTGCTCAGGAAAATTTCCCCAGTGCCTATGTGTCTGAGGTCTTTCCCACTTTCTCTTCTATTAGTTTGAGTGTATCTGATTTTATGTGGAGGTCCTTGATCCACTTGGACTTGAGCTTTGTACAGGGCCATAAGAATAGATTGATTTCTATTCTTCTACATGCTGACCACCAATTGGATCAGCATCATTTGTTAAAAATGCTATCTTTTGTTCCACTGCACGGTTTTACCTCTTTTGTTAAAGATCGAGTGACCATTGTGTGAGGGTTCATTTCTGATTCTTCAATTCTATTCTATTGATCTACCTTCCTGTCACTGTATGAATAAATAGCTTACCCTTATCTTTATGCTTACTTTTAAAAATCATGAAAATAAAAAGTAAACAAAAAACCTATGCTACTTCAGATAATTAATACAAGTTTAGTTCTTATTTTCCTAGAATAAGCTAAACAAAAGATTTGTATATGTGACACACACACACACACACACACACACACACACAGAGACAGAGAGAGACAGAGAGACAGAGACAGAGACAGAGAGACAGAGAGAGACAGAGAGAGATAGATGGGGATGGTTAACTACAGCTCAGGATGTCTGCTTGCTTAAAACTTAGTCCTGCCTGGTCTCAAACTCATAATTCTCCTGCCTCAAATTCCTAAATATTTGGATTTCAAATGTATTTCACCAGGCTCAGCTGTATCTTTGCTTTTCTTTGTATCAGTTCATTTAACAACAACAATAAAAATAACAACTAATAATTATGACAGCATGTGTTTTACATTTCAGGGACAGTACTAATTTCAAATGTACTGTGCTGTTTAGTTATGGCGATCTGTTGAAGTAGACCTTATCAAAATTGTTAATTGATAAATCCGATGAAGCACCCCTCCCTCAATTACCTATGGTAAGGCCCTATTGCTGAAGTCACAACTTACTTATGTTGTTGAATATGAAGAAATCAAGCTGGTGCCCAACTAGAAGTTTTATCCCTACTGACTAACATTCATGTTGCTGGTAGGTGCTTTTCACATTCCCAGAAGAGCAAGGTAATCTTCAATATCCCTTCGCTACAAAAAGTAGCCTACCTGTAAAATATGCTAGTGCGATGATAGAAAAAATGTTATGAGACTAACAAATCACTTTTTGATTGGCTTTAAGGCCAATCCATGAGACAGACTTTATACATGACACTCCGAAGTGGCCAAGAACCTAAGACTACGTACTTCATGAGCCTGTGGAAGAACCTACTATTATTACTCAATGGAAGGAACAAAACAATATAGTGACTCCTATATTGCTGTACACATAGATCAGGGAAGAGCTTAAACCTCATCAGAGAAGCTAAAAATTTCAGTGGGCCATAATTGATACAGAGATCCATGTAGCCTTAGATTTTTCTAAACCTTACTTATTTAGAGTTCTAGAACACTTCAACCTCCCTTATTGTCCCTCTGAGTAGGGGGAAAGAAGGTTTATAGGAAAAAGGGATTGTGGACCTGTTTAGAAGTAGTTCTTTGGGGCAATTTTACTCTTTGTTGTCAGGATGCCGGTAGCCTTGTCAAAGAGCAAACACCACATACAAATCAGTAGCAGTAGCTAGCTTGCAAGACTCTACTGAATCTGCACCAGTCAACGGATGCAGCAAGAATCAGCTGGAATACCATGAGTTCTTTGGTCATTTCTCTCCACAAAATGAAGACCAGAAGACAAAAGAAAAAAAAAAGTGTTACTAGGCATAGCAATTCAAGCACATTTTCTTACTAGTTATGGATCCTGATTTAGACTCTTTCTAACTATCTGAAACTTCTACTCCAGCAAAACATCACACGGCCTCTCACATGTCTTCTTCAACAAAACCTCCTCTCACATGCCTGTTTCAGATAAACATCTTCTCACAAGACAGCTTCCAGAAAAATATCACGTGACACACTAAGTTTGGAGAGAAACCAGGAATTTCAACTTCAGACTCACAACTGGAACAAAACAGAGAGCAAAAGACTTTGGAGCACTCAGCTCTAAGGATGACTTCATCTCTCAAGACCTAGGGATCTACACAGAAGAGGGTAGAAGGATTGTAAGACCAGAAATGGTATACGACTCCATGGATGCAGTAGCTTCCAGACTTAGCTGGACTGATACGCATATGTACGTACAGAGACTAGGACAACACACAAAACATGAGCACAAGGTCAAATTAGAAAAAATTAATTCCCAGCATGGAAAGGGGAAAATGAACACAAACCCCAACCTTTAATCAAGAAGCTATTTGCAGTTGATATATATGTTGAGTGCAAAATCATTTTTCTCCAACAGAGTGTCACTGGCTAGTGACCATTCTCTAGTGCAAACCTCATGCCCATATCCAACACAAAGTGGATTTCCTGCATTTTGTACACTTTTTGTTTTGATTATGTTTGCTTTTTTGTTAGCTTATTTTGATTTTTATGTTTCTTCTTTTTATTTTATTTTTTTATTTTTTGCGAGATAGAGAAAGAACATAAAATTGGCTAATTAGGAAGGCCGCAAGGATCAGACAGAAATTAGGGGAGGGAAAATTATATGCTCAGAATATGTCATATGAAGAAGAAAGCTTAAATAAAAATAAATTAATTAAATAATATTTTTAAAAGAACAGATCTCAGTTTAGTTTTATTTAAATTATATGTATAACAATACTGTGTATAGTGTACATTTATACAGTTACTGGTGAACATGTTTGTCTTTGCTGCTCAGCACCCTTTTTTACATACGTCATAGTAATAATTGTAAATTTATCTTAGTGAACACTTTCTCTTATTCATAGCACAGAGCAAAAGTGAGTGCTTCTGGCTCCATGCTTATTGAAGTTGCACTGTTCTGGTCACTAGCTCAGGAGTAGACATGTACAAGATCATAGAGAAGAGAATCCAAGGAGACCTTAGGGTAATTTTTGTTGTTAAACTGGGTTGAACCCAGGTTCAGTTCTTGTGCATGCTAAGGACTCACTCAGATCCATCCCTAGGTTGTCAAGGATCTCCTTCATTCTTTTCTGAAGTGAATGAAAGTCCTGTGTCCTCTTAACGATCATGTTAGTAATGATAATCTTATGACCCAGAGTCTACTGGAGTGTATAGGTTAGATCTGAGCAGAGAAACAACAAAAGAACAGAGACACACATTTCAAATGATTTTGAGTATGTCCTTATCAGACTGAATAAAACCCCCGCTCTTCTGGAATTGGATGCCTACCCCAGTAGGTTTGTGGTTTGGACCTCATCCAGGCTGAGTTGAAATGTCTGTCATGTGAGGTCACAGGAATGCTAACTTACTGATTTCAAGTATGAGATAAAATTCTTTACCACCCATCTCTCCCCAGAGAACCCACTTTGTCTGTTCACTCTGTAACATGTCATTAGCCAGTTTTCTTCTATTCTACCATAATCAACTATTCCACAAATACAAAATAGATGAAGAATGGTGTGTGAATAATGAAAATTACACACATAGAAGACCCCGAATCTTTTTCTACTACTGGGCTTACTTATCCATTCATGAGGGGATGTGTCTAGCCTTACTGTAACTAGAATTACATTTTTTTGGTAATATTCCTGGGAACCTTGTCCTTTTAAAAAGAGAGGAATGGATCTGGAAAAGGGGGTATTTTAACCCCAACTTTGTGTGCTTTGTACAGGAGTATATCAGTGGCGTCTGCCCCAGATAATAAGGATGTTAACACAGAAAGCTTTCAAATTCTTGTGATGAGAACAGTAATGCTTAAACATAACACAAGGCATGAGAAATGACTACGTAAGAAGTCTGTGCATAAGATATAACTGGCTAAGTCCTCTGAGAAAACAATCCTAAAGTGGATGACCTATATCACTTATCTTCATTATTAGAAATGTGGCTATTTTTCTGTGTTAAAATAAATGGCAGGTTTTTGATTCAGTTTCTTTTTGTTGATTTGGGAGAAAGTAAATATGGCCCTTACACCATCAGCTTTATTGACACGCATTACCCAGAAATATTTAGTAACAGCATTCAGTGAAGTGCAAAGCACGCACTAGAGAGGCTCAGGATTAGCCAAATATTAATGTTTAACTGCACACAATTATCTTTAGCTTCGGCTTTGAAAGTATCCAAGCTTATAGCAACAGCCATATGATTTCATTTTAAGTGTCCCTTAAGTCATCATTTTATTTTAAGTAAACCTTTCTGTTAATTTAAAATTGTAAGTCTGAGCCGGCTGTGATTATGTTGAATGCTACAGGTTTAAGAAAACACCTTAGGCAAGTTATTCTCATTGCAAGATCTAAACTACTACAGTCTGAATATTTATCCCTTCTTCACATTCCTTAGTTGAAGCTGTAGTTAGTGTGATGGTATTTGGAGTGAGGGTTTCAGATGGTGATTAGGGAGAGGTGGGAGGATAAAATAGATGTCCTGATGAAGGGGGGAAGAACTAAAAATCTGTATTTTTTAACAGGAGAGAATACAGCAAAAAGGTAGCTACCTGTCAACTTGGAAGAAGATGGGTGTCAAAATTAACTTGACTGTAACCAGGTTTCCTGATCTCCAGCTTCCAACCTCTAAAGTTCAAAAAGGAATACTTTTAGTCACCAAGACTTGGGGCCTCTTCCCAGCATGCCAACTAGACAGATATACACTATGAAAGCAAAATTCTTTTTATGTCAGACTGCTTTAGTCAGAATGGAAAGGAACACACAAATAAAAGTGGCTTAAATCATGTGGATTTATTTTCTCATAGGAAGTCCACAGTTGACAGGTTCTGGCTCTTATTTTCAATCAAAAACAGCGTTCGCCAGGACTAGGGATTTTCTAACCTCCCATGTGTGGATTTTAATTATTTGCCTTTAGTCTTGAATCATGTCTAGATCATTGGGAGACTCCTATGTATACGGAATCAGAAGGAGGTGTTTTCTTTCTAGGGATGAAATCTTTCTGAAACTCAGTTTTGCAGAAGTTCCCATTGAGCTGGTTATACTTGACTATAAGCTATATCTAGATGCCAGTTGAGAGGCCCTGGGCAGTAGACAGCAATAGTCTCAACATCAACAGTGGGTAGTCAGTAGAGAAACTTAGGAGGGAAACGACACATATTTAAAGTGTCAGACTGTCCTGGCATTTGCCTAGTCTGCAGAGAGGCAGAGACAGTCACCCTAGCTATGGACCAAACCAAGCAGAACATTAGCATCCAAATAAAATGAAGACTGATAAATTTGACTTTGAATATAAGAATGGACCTCTAGGCCATATATTTATATTTGAATGCTCAGTCACCAGAGAGTAGAACTGATTGAAAGGATTATCAGGATTGAGAAGTGTCGCTTTGTTGGTGGAAGCCTGTTACTGCAAGTAGCCTTTGAGGTTTTATTACCCATACACGATCTAGCTTCATTCTTTTTGACTGAGGGTCAGGGTGTAATTCTCAACTATATCTCCAAATCCACACCTGCCACGTCTTCTGCTATGCTGGCCATCATGATGATAATAAATCAAGGCTCTAAAATTGTAAGGAGGTCCCCAGTTAAATGCTTTCAAGAGTCGCTATGGTCATGGTGTCTTTTCAAAGCACTAGGAAATCACTAAGAGGGTAGGATATAATGAAAGTTTGACTTAACCCCTTCATTTTTTAGAGTCTCCTTCCCTCCTGTAGTGTGAGATTCTACCAGGCAGCAGTCTATATGCTAAAGGAATATTCCTAGCTTGCTCTCCATAAAGACAACGTTGTAGAGTATAATAAAACCATCTATGGCATAAGTGGGTTCACATGGTGCTCATTTCTTGTTGCAGTTTTGTGACTTTCTTTGCCAAGGGCCTGAGTGTGTTTTACAAATGAACTCCAGGCTATTGTGTTACAGTGGAACTTCATGTGTTACAGTGGAACTTCACCTTGCTTAAGGAATGGAAACACTCCTAACTCAAAGCAATGTCCAAAAATCATGTTATTTGGAGTGTTTACATTCCTGGAGGCTTCTTATCATTGTAGCTACTTGGATTTTAAGCCTGCAAAGAAATATGTAAGTAAACACATACATAAAATAAACCAAAATCAAATTCGAACAAACGACAGTACAGAGCTTACTTAAATTTACCACAACAAATACACTTCAACATCTTTGTCTTATTTTATCTTTACTTATTGATGAACATTGTTGAACCATTGATGTTGCATATTTTAATTCAAGTTAATAAGCAGTTATAATATCCCTAAATATACAGATGATCTTACTAACTTTTGTTGGAATACAAATAAAATATATTTACTGTTTATAAGATATGTAAGGTACCACCTGCAGGGTTGAATTATAGGAGGGACATAAGTGAAGAGTATCAACAGTGTAACTCGGTGCCTCTGAATGTGAGATTGTGATAAGAAAGAGTGGGAATTTGGAATTAAAACATGTTAGACCATCGGCAGAGTTGACAGGGACCTTGAAGGTGGACCTGGGCTAGATTGAAAGTAGCACAAGGAGAGTGAAGGCAACACACAGCTGTGGAGTATTTCTGGCCAGGGCCAAGGCCGGAGTCAAAGCCTCATCAACATTAGGTAATTTAGATTGTACTGAGGACCCTTAACTATTCTGAATGCAGCAGGTGAATGGAATTCTTTAAGCCTTACACAGAGATAGAGATGCTTTCCCCAGATCATCAGCTCTTACCCATGGTCACACCATGTGGATGGGAAGGAAACCAAGGCAGGGCAAAGTGACTGAGAGAATTATGTGGACACAGAACGGGAAAATTTACCCCACTCTAAATATGCTTGAAGCAGACTTTCCCCAACTAAGAACTGTATCATAATAACCACATATGCTGTTTAATGTTGAGACAATGTTCATCTTATATACTGACGATCACAATCCCTATTAACCATCTTAAGGCCTAACCATTCATGACCTTGGATAGAGCTTCATTTTGGGCATCTGAAGAGTTCTCTGTATCTGCAATGAAGACAGCATACTTTCCTACATCCCTAGGATCTGTGCTTACCTCCCATTTTAGTCCTATCAGGCAGCACTCAGAAATACCCTGTGATCTCATTTAGGTTTCTTAGCAACCCCTTGAAGATAAGAGCTTCAAACCCCCTGCAGGTTCCAATATGAAGTCAGTGAAGTGCCCCTCAGCCTTGAGAGGTACACACTCACTTGGATGGGTCCTACCATTTCTGAGCACCCTTTCCACTTAACATTTTATGCTTTCAACAAAAAAATGATAGAAATATCTTTTGGTGAACCATGTTTCTCCATTGAGAGGCCCACACCCATGCTCTAGGATACATTTCTGTCTGAGAAACTATGTCTTCACCCTCAAGCTTGATGTGTTTAAAGGCTGTACTAAAGACCTTTAGTAAGCCCGGCTGGCTTCATACTGACAAGCCTTGAAGTTTAATTTTTACTGGGGGTAGGACCTTTTCCCTCTTTCTTTTCTCTTTCTTTTCTTTCCTTTTTCTTTTCTTTTCTAATCTTCATTAGGTTTGCAAATGACAAAGGGATTTTTAAGATTGCAAGTCAGTGGTGTGGAATAGTATCTTGTCTCCTGACTACCAAGATCATAGTCATTCCTTCTTTATACACAGTTTTGCCATTTGTCCACTGAAAAGAAAGAGGACAAACATGACTACCTACCGTAGTTTTATGTTTAAATTCCTTGCCAAATGGTTTGCCATAGCAGCATTTAAATGCAATGCAGTTCCTACAGGCTTTCTTGTAGGAATATATCTTATAGAAAAAAATTAAGTGTGTTAAAAATCACACATCTTTCACTTTTGCTTCTTAGAAGTTAGAGGGTAGTTAGTGTAGTAAAATGTTTCCTAATATTTACTATTTAAGCCATAAGAAAAATACTTTATAGCACAATTTAGTGAGTCTACTGATTCTAGAACTGAATGGGGTTTTCATCATTGTCTAGGTTACAGTTTCAAGCAGGTTTCCCCCAAATACAACTTATTTGTTCTACATAGCAATTTCATTCTTTTTAGCATTTTGCAAAAGGCTTCAGTCAGTGAACTCGCAGTCCTGTGACAATAACCCACTAGAGCTAGGTGAAGGAGGCTCATTGACTGGCCTGGGGTACTACATGCTCAGTTATGGACAGTTGTTTAGATTCTCATTGCTACATAAAAATTGCCACAGAAAGTCACTTAACACAACAGCAACTTGTTGGCGTTTCATCCTATGGGGGCATGGCTTCTCTTCAGAGGGGTTCACTGTGCCACAGTGTAGGGGTCAGCATCTGTGGTTTCTTGTCTACAGTCTCTAGAGATAGCTACCTCCACATCTGTGCAGACTGTTGGCAGAAGTTGGTTTCTCCTGACTGTGGGTCTGGAGGTTGACATTTCCTGGCTGCCTGTGTGTGATGTCTGCTCCCCGGCCCATTCATAACTCTTTCATTTTCCCAGGCAGGATGGAAGATCTCTGTCATGTTGGATGCTGGCAGTGTTTTTAATCTTCCCCTGAACTCTGCTCTGCCACCATCTTGAAAAAACTGTTATTACAGTACCGATGTTACTTGTTTGGATTGTTATTTCACAGCTGGCTGATTAGGAGCTGTAATCACTTCTGCCAAACACTTTTGACCATTCCCAGGAGTGACACCAAAGCTGAGATTGTAAGGTGAACTTGGAATTCTACTGATATAGACAGAAGTGGGTTCTTGACCACGATTTTGTTCCCTTTGTTTAGTTTAGTTTAGTTTTGGTTTGGTTTTTCAAGACAGGGTTTTATAACATAGCTCTGGCTGTTTTGGAACTCACTTGGTAGACCAGGCTGGCCTCTAACCCACAAACATTTACCTGCCTCTGCCTCCCAGTGCTGGGATTGAAGGCACCACCATTGTAAATACAAAAACACCAAGTGCTACAGATGTAGAGCCATGGCAACCCTTATGCTATGGGAAGGAAAGATCAGGTGCTGCTATGTGGAAACTGTAGGGTAGAAAGTCAACACAATATGTATGATGGCCATTACAATTATACAGTGCTTTCAGTAGCTATGTGAGCATATTGTAGCTTAAAAAGTAGACAAGGAGTCAGGGCAGGTGTTTTATTCTTTCCCAGTGTTTCCTATAGAAAGTTTATAGATTAATCTCATTTTCTGAATCTTTTTGTTCTCTTACAACTTTATTTTAAAAAAGAAAGATACATGTACAGATTTTTAAAAGCATTTTGGCATAACACTATATGAATATATTTTTGTCAGTACTTAATTCTTTTAGAGTTTTGGTAGCATGCATTGAAATCCTACTAGTTACGATAAACATAAAGTACATGTAGAACAGATTGTAACATGAAAACAGTCAAGAGTTTTCTTGGTGTGTATAGATTAAACATAATGATCTTTGAATACCAAAAATTGCCACAAGTCTATATTCCTAGCTCTTGAATTATTAATGATTTTAGGTCTAGGTGTACCACACTCTGAGAGGGTGCTATAGACTTATTTTTTTCCCTAAGAAGGACCGAGGCTTTAACTCTTTGGCCTTTGTTTTTCTTGAGCTTCATATGACCTGCGAGTTGTTTCTGGGGTATTCAGTGCTTTTTTGGTGGGGTTGTAAGCTGGTACAACCACTCTGGAAGTCAGTCTGGCAGTTCCTCAGAAAATTGGACATAGTCATTTTCTGAATCTTAAAGTCAGTCTATAGCACAACATCAAGGTTGCCCCTTTTGTGATATTTTGAAAATTTAGAACACTTTTATTTTGTGCAACTGATTAAATTAGCTCTGACTTATTAAGAGTAGTAGAAAAAAAGAGTCTCATAAATGGAAGCTGAGACCCAACACAATGTTCTATCACATTACTTTTATCTTGTTTATGGTATCATATAGGGCTGACTTTGAGTGTTTATCTTCCTAACTAGGTATGTCAAAGTCTGCATGATTCTTTTCCGAAATGGGCTAAGTATTTGTATTGGCTTGTAAATTCTTTACTGGAGATCACTTTGTGTAGAAATTGTAATTAATTGTTTGCTTTGTTTCCCCTAGAAAATTGGCTAAGACATACAACCTTTTACATTTCTTTTGTTTCATTAGATACTCTCTGTATTTACATTTGAAATGTTATCCCCTTTGCCCATCCCACTCCCTCCTCCCTCCCCCTCTACTTGTCTTCACTAGGGTGCACTAGCTCCCAATCACCCTCTCCACCTCAGTGCCTTGGCATTCCCCTATGTTGGGAAAAGGTGCCCTCACTGGGCCAAAGGTCTCTTCTCACATTGATGCCAGACACCGCTATTCTTTGCTACATATGTAACTGGAGCCATGGGCCTCTCAATTACATTTCAAATAAAGACAAAAATAAACCCATGTAAATTTTGCTTATAATCCACTTATGGTTTCTGTTCTGGCAGAAATTAGAATACAGGTTAGAGCACGTCCTTTCTCCCATTATTAGAAAGGTGGACATGGCAGTGCTTTGTCTTGGAGATCTGAGAGAATCCCCTTGTGTTCTCAGCCCCAAGCAAGGCACATACTTTGGGCACAGGGCCATTGTGAAGGTCACTGGATACCAACATAAGTCAATGATTTTAACTAAGAAGAGAGGGTGTTGGAAGGTTTTGAAAATGAAGGGCAGCAAATGTACATAACTATCATTTGGTATCTTAAGAATTGTTCATTACTATAATTAAGAGAGTTGTAACCAGCAGATAGAACAGTGTCAAGTCTGAAGGAAAGGCAGAGCCCCTAGTTTGTCTTCTCTTTCCTTTCATCTAGTATAAAATTCAACTTCATATAGTGTTTTATATTAAAAAAATCACCCTTCAGACAATAACAAAATGTCTGTATCTCTGGAGCTTTGCCTATTTGGTTCAGCCAACTGAATTTGACATTGTTGCATATGGCTGTACAAATGATCACTTTTGACAATATTATACCTGTTTACAAGCCCCTTCTCCATGTTTCTCTGATCATCTCCTTATCTCCTCCTTCCTAGTAGAGATTTAGTTATGGTCTGTTTTCAGGCCTTGTTAATCAAGTGCTACACTGAAGTAAATGAGCCAGAGAGTAAGGAAGTTGAGTATATAGCCCAGGAGCCAGTCACGTTACAATGGAAGACCAGCAGAAGAAATGGGCTTCTGCCAAGAGACTCACGATTGTTCACTGTAGCACAACTGGACTCAGGTCATCCACACATAGACACACAGCTTTACTCCTTTCCTTTCATCTCCTTTCAGCACCTTACACAGCCTTCCAAGGACATGGGGTTTTAGGAGAGTTTTGCTAATTATATGCATCTGTTCTACCTGATCAGAAGGAATCTCCTGAATCTGAGCTGAGCTTGGCATTCATCACCTCTCTCCATGTAAAACATGCTCACAAATCAACTGGCATGCTAAAGTTCATTAGTGTTTCCTCTTGGTATGCATTTTAATGTCAAAATTGATGTGTGACAGGGCTGTGAGACGGCACATGAATCCAGATTAGAATGATTGATTGTAATTAGTCTCATTTTTAGAGAGGCAACTTATTGTGAGATTTGATAGATACATCAGTTTCTTTTTTTGTTGCTGTGATATTTGACAAAAGCAACTTAAGACAGGAATGGCTTATTGTGGTTCACAGTAGGAAGGTGGAGTCCATCATGGGGAAGTTGTCAAGCAGCTAGGATGCCTTCAGAAAGCTTCAGAAAGTGTGGACATAAGGATGAATTCATCAGTATTTTAAGCCTACTATGTAAACTCCAAAAGCCAATTAATTAATATATTTGTAATAAGCAAATTAATTATTGTATGAGCTATATACCAAAAAACAGATGGACCATTACACTCTGGGAAAATAACATAAGGTATTTCCTTGATAAGATCATGGCCATTCGACTTGAATGTTTAATGGCTTAAAACTAATTTTAAATTATTTATTTATACTGTGACAGGAATATTCCTACCAGAATCTATTACACAAATAAGGCAATTTAGTTGATTTTAATTTTTATTTTTTCTTCCATAATTATCTTATCATACTTTGTCTTCTGCTACTACAAACTCTATTTTGATGACTACTTCTTCAATTTTGTTATAATAGAGTTTTGTGGATCTGGAAAACTATTCATTTAGGTAACATCTCTTATCTCTGCTTGATTTCTTCTGGGTGAATTAGTCAGTGAAATTCAGTGAAGGTAATTTATTTTCTTTATTTTTAAGCTTTGTGCCTCATTTCTGAGAAGGAAGATGATGTTCACATACTCAGTTTTCTTAATGTTGGGTCTTCATAGCTACAATAAAATTTCAACCAACTATGGAAACATTATTCATTTGGGATTATTTGCTTTAGGTTGTATTTTTTAAATTTACTTTTCAATTAATGCAGATATTTTGTGAAGAATTGTTTGTCACTACCTGGGTGTTTTCAGCATCATGGACTGTTCAGCACTTCCCCAAACCATCAGCACTTTCTTTAGTCATTTTTCTTTATAAAGAGTATAGATAAAAATGTACACACACACACACACACACACACACACACACACACACACACACACACACGAAAGCCTTTTATAACTGTCTGTGGAAGTCCATGCCTGTAGTCCCTGCAATCCCAGACTGAATCATTAGTATCAACTTGCATTTGAGGCCAGACAATAAGTAAGATTTTATGTCAAAAAGAAATGAGGGGGGAGAACAGAAAGCCAAACATTTAATTGTTCTTTTATATGAAAAAAAAACTTTTTTTAAATTAAGAATTTTAATAAAATTGTTTGTGTTTCTATACTGAGATGATTTATCCTATAAATATTTGTAATTTTATTGTAAATGATCAGAGATGTATAGTATTTCATACTTAAGATGTATGAAATAAACTTTTAAGTGTACTATTATATATTTAATTTTTGGTTATTTCTTTTATTGTGGGTTAAAGGTAAGGTATGGTTGCAAAGGTTGACTGTAAGAAAATAAGTAGCTTATAATAATTATTTTCTTTGATATTCTAACATTTTATTATTTAATTCCTTTTATCTGATGAAATGTCAGGAATCTTCAAAAGATAATATTCTGTCATGTGTGTCATTTCCATATGCTTTGAGCTTAAAAAAAAAACAGAATTTTTCTTATTGTCTTTACTTTAAGAGGAATTTGTGTAAAGAATAAAATAGAAGAGGAAATAGGAAAGGGCCTATTGATACCTGACAATGGCATATGTATCTGGAGCCATGGTCTCTCCATATGTACTCATTGGTTGAAGAGAACTCTGGGTGGGGGGGGAGTGATTGATATTGTTGTTTTTCCAATGGGTTTCCAAACCTCTTCAGCTCCTTCAGTCCTTTTTTTAACTCCTCCATTGGGGTCCGCGTGCTCAGTTCAATAGTGTGCTGTAAGCATCCTCATCTGTATAGGTAAGGCTCTGACAGGGGCTCTCAGAAGACATCCACATCAATCTCCTGTCAGCAAGTACTTCTCATCAGCAATAGTGACTGGGTTTGGTGGCTGCATATGGGATGGATCCCCAGGTAAGGCAGTTTCTGGATGGCCATTTCTTCAGTTCCTGCTCTCCTCTTTATCCCCGTATTTCCTCCCATGAGAATTTTGTTCTTTCTTATAAGACGAACTGAAGCATTCACATTTTGATCTTCCTTCTTCTTCAGCTTCATAAGGCCTGTGAATTGTTTCTTGGGTTTTCCAAGCTTTCAGGCTATTTTCAACTTATAAGTGAGTGTATTATTGGGTGTTCTCTTTTGTGACAAAATTACCTCACTCAGGATGATATTTTCTAGTTCCATTCATTAGCCTAAGAATTTCATGAAGTCGTTGTATTTAAAAGCTGAGTAGTATTTCATTTTGTAAATGTACCATATTTTTTGTATCCTTCCTCCGTTGAAGAACATCTGGATTTTTTCTAGCTCTGGCTATTATAAATAAGATTGCTATGAACATAGTGGAGCATGTGTCCTTGCATATGTTGGATCATCTTTTCGGTATATGCCCGGGAGTGGTATAGCTGCATCCTCAGGTAATACTATGTTCAATTTTCTGAGGAACCACCAGACTGATTTCTAGAGTGGTTGTACCAGCTTTTGCAATCTTACCAACAATGGAGGAGTGTTCCTCTTTCTCCACATCCTGGTCAGCATCTGCTGTCATCTGAATTTTTTATCTCAGTCATTGTGACTGGTGTGAGGTGGAATCTCATTGTTGTTTTGATTTGCATTTCCCTGATGACTAAGGATGTTGAACATTTCTTTAGGTACTTCTCAGCCATTTTTTATTTCTCAGTTGTGAATGCTTTGTTTAGCTCTATACCCCATTTTTAATAGAGTTATTTGATTCTCTGGAGTCTAACATCTTGAGGTCTTTGTATATATTGGACATTAGCCCTCTATTGGATATAGGATTGTTTGTCCCCAATCTGTTGGCTAACATTTTGTCCTATCAACAGTGTCCTTTATTTTACAGAAGCTTTGACATTTTAAGAGGTTTCATTTGTCAATTGTGGATCTTACCCAGACTTACCAGAAGGCACAGAGGTGGTATCCAATTTAACAAAATCAGAAATGAAAAGGGAGACATAACAACAGAAACTGAAAATTCAAAAAATCACCAGATCCTACTACAAAGCATATACTTAACAAAACTGGAATATCTGGACAAAATGTGCTATTTTCAAGACAGATACCATTGACCAAAGTTAAGTCAGGATCAGATAACCATCTAAACAATCCCATAAACCCTAAAGAAATAGAAACAGTAATTAAAAGCCCCCCCAATCAAAAAATTCCAGGATCAGATGGGCTTAATGCAGAAGCCTATAATACCTTCATAGAAGACCTAACACCAACAATTCCCAAAATATTCCACAAAATAGAAACAGAAAGAAGCCTACCAAAATTTGTTCTATGAAGTTACAATTATGTTTATACCCCAGACCACTCAAAAATCCAACAAAGAATAAAAACTTCAGACCAATTTTTCTTATGAATATTGATGCAAAAATACTCAATAAAATTCTTGAAAACCACATCTAAGAACACATCAAAATGATCATCCATCATGTTTAAGTAGGCTTCATCCGAGGGATTCAGGGATTGCTCAATATATGGAAATCCATCAATGTTATCCACTATATAAACAATCTCAAAGGGGAAAAATGATCATCTCATTACATGATAAACGTCTATACTCCTTTATGTTAAAAGTCATGGAAAGATTAAAAATTTAAGGTGCATACCTAAACATAATAAAAACAATATATAGAAAACCAGTAGCCAACATCAATCTAAATGGAGAGAAACTTGAAACAATCCCACTGAAATCAGGGACTAGACAACGCTGCCCACTCTCTCTCTGCCTATTCAATATAGTACTTGACATCCCAGCCAAAGAAATTAGGCAACAAATGTGGGTCAAAGGGTTACAATTTGGAAAGAAAGAAGTCAAAATATTACTATTTGCAGATGATACTTAAGTGACCCCAAAATTCCCACCAGAGAAATCCTAACCCTGACAAACAACTTCTGTAAAGTGGCTGGATATAAAATCAACTCAAACAAATCAGTACTCTTCCTCTAGTCAAAGAATCAACAGGCTGAGAAAAAATTAAGGAAGAGACACCCTTCACAATAACCACAAACAATATAAAATACCTTGGTGTGACTCTAACCAAGGAAGTTAAAGATCTTAATGACAAGAACGTTAATTCCCTAAAGAAGAAAATCAAAGAAGCTCTCAGAAGATGGAAAGATCTTCCATGCTCATGGATTGACAGGATTAATATAGTAAAAATTGCCATCTTGCCAAAAGCAGTCTACAGTTTCAATGCAGACCCCATCAATTCTTCATAGAGTTGGAAGGAGCAATTTTCAAATTAATTTGGAATAACAAAAACACACAGGATAGCCAAAATTATTCTCAACAATAAAAGAATTTCTGGGGGAATCACCATCCCTAACCTCATGCTGTATTACAGAGCAACAGTGAAAAGGCTATATGGTCTTGGTACAGAGACAGGAAAGTAGATAAATGGAATAGAATTGAAGATTCAGAAATAAACCCACACACCTATGATCGCTTGATCTTTGACAAAAGTTTTAAAACCATCCAGTGGGAAAAAAATAGCAGTTTTGACAAATGGTTCTGGTTCAACTGGCAGTCAGCATGTACAAGAATGCAAATTTATCCATTCATATAACCCTGTACAAAGCTCAAGTCCAATTGGATTAAGGATTTTCTTATAAATCTAAATACACTGAAACTAATAGAAGAAAAAGTGGGAAAGAGCAGGAACACATGGGCTCTGAGGAAAATTTCCTGAACAAAACACCAATGGCTTATGCTTTAAGATCAAGAATTGGCCATTGGGACCTAATAAAATTGCAAAGCTTCTGTAAAGCAAAGAACACCATCATTAGGACAAAATGGCAACCAACAAATCAGATACTTTTCTATCCGTTTAATGTTTAACTTTCTTAGAGAACAGAACGAATCTCATGTCATAAATACTCACATAGTCTAAAATGATTTGATTAATAACATCTATTCTTTCTATACTTGTAACACTTGTCCGGGGAAAAAAATTATGTGATCTGTATTTCTTTTGAAATCACTACTTGCATTTTTTGTAGAATCTGTAGAAGTAAATAAACATCCTAGCTCATAGTCAGTCATAGATGCAAGAATCTCTCTCTCTCTCTCTCTCTCTCTCTCTCTCTCTCTCTCTCTCTCTCGCTCTCTCTCTCTCTCTGTGTGTGTGTGTGTGTGTGTGTGGTGTTGTTTGTAAAGACTTAAAAGGTCAAAACAATAACTACTGTTTCATAAATGTTAAAAGTAACATTTACCACAATTCTGATAAATTTAAATTCTAGTAAAATTGATTTGAAGCCAAAATAGAATAATTCAAACATTGGAGCATCATCGTTTGTATTTATTCATTCAATGTACATGTTGATATTTATCACTTTTTAATTTCAAATAAATACCCCCAAGACATAGAGTTGTATCATAATCTCCTAGTGTCCTACAGCTTGAGATACAACATTTCATCTTAGCATGAAGCTCCTAGGACATAAGGCATTCTAAAGTGTTAAAATATTCTATCTTGCAGAGAATCTCCTAATGTGGAATGGAAACAACCCAACAGTTTCAGAAAATCCCTAAAACTGACCAGACTCTCTAGGTTCTCTCCCCTAGCTTATGTAAGCAGTAAAATCTTTTGAGACAGTCTCAGGTAAGCATAGCTACCAAGCTTCCTGAAAAAGAATCAGACAATTGGAGCTGCCAGGAAAAGAATCTCCCCATCACGTTAATCTACCTAAATATAGGACAGTGAGTTCAGGGGTTCCAGCCATTATCCATGCTGGACTGGGCTCTCAATACCACACCTAGCTCTATATTTCATTATATTTTATTTACTTTTGTTCCTATAAGCAAGCCCTCACCAATTTCTTGCCAGTAAGTAATAAATTCACCATGTTGGACTTTGGCAATATTCATACTTTGGTGTGGAATTGGCTCTGGAGTGAACATACATTTGTTCAGATGAGTGGTAATCAAATAAAAAGATGTGCTAACACCAAAATGGTGCTCATTAAGTTGAGGCATATGAAATTACTGGTGTAGACCCTCAAACTTTACAATCATCAACTGACAGTCAAAAGAAAAAAAAAATAAAAACCTTTGACTGACATTTTATGGTCTAGAATAAATAATCAATAAAAAGTATCCCTAAAATATTTAAGGAATATGCTAGAAGACTGAATTTGGATATGCCAAGATAGGGATATGCTTATGCTTTTTTTCCTTGATGGCTCAGCACCAAACATAAACGTATAACAGAAGAAAGTCCATGAGAAAAACTTCTAATCATAATTTGCAATGTACTTTTAACAAGAGTTCAACTTCTTTTCCACCCCACAACCCAGCAGAGGTAGTAAAAGAGAAAAGTTATCAGGTTATGGGGGGAGTGGACCTGTTAGCAATATTTCTTTGGGGGCTGGCTTGATTTTCTTTCTCAGTACTTCAGTCTCATAGCAAACACCTACTAGGACTCAGTAGCTCCCATTGTCTAGGTAGGCAGAGCTAATACATGAACTGGCCGTTACATTCCAGTCCTCTTGGCAGGCAAACACCAGTCATGAACAAGCAACTGTAGTTCAATACAGAAGAAACTGCACGACTTGTCAACTGGCCTGAGGTAAGGCCACGGAAGTGGCAAGCTGCCTCAGGAACCTCATGGGCAGTTTTGGATAACTTTCTCTCAATGACAGCATTATCACAAGTTGAACTCAACAAGCTATGTAAGGTGAACTAATAAATGTATGTTTTTAGGGAAGAATTGTGAGATGGAGCGAGCCATATCAATGCTCAGTGTTTGTCTCCCACTGTCTGTTGGGTCATCTTTACACTCCTCCATTCTTTCACATCCTTTCACTGCCTCATCTGTGTTCAGTCCCATCTTTTCTCTGTAAAATCTCTCAGAACTTGCCTCAGAGTGAGACTTGTTTGAATTTATGGATGCCTGGGTATTGGTAAAGTTCTTTACTGTGTAATAAGCCTTTATGGTAGATTTTATGAAAATGCAGAGAAGAAGGAATACACTCATGAGGTTTAAGCTGAGAACAATGGCTACACTGGGAACTGGACTAGAGGTTATTTATTTGTGCTGCATTCTTACGAATGACTATGTCCTGAAATTCTGAATAAGGCTGAACCAAATGTACTGAATTGGTATATTTGAAAGAGAACAATCCAAGATAACATGATGTTCAGTTTATAGCATTCTTATTTGTGGTTTCTTGTTGCCAGGTTGTGTTTTATTTTTATTTTTTTAACTCTGCGAATTGGAGCTAACAGCAGAGAGCAGAAGGATATGAAAATGATATAATTTGGGGGCATAAATTCTTTTAAAATAGTAGGTGAAAGAAAAACATACAAAGCAGCTGTAATTGCTTTAAAGATAAGCAGCACTGAAAAGAAAAAGTATATTTTATACTGGGACACTGGGAATGGTGCATTGAGAACACTGAACACAAGTTCTTAACTGTGGAAGGATCCAGAGTATAAAAAAGCAAACTATTGGTAAGACTTTCTTTGAGAAGAAAGTGCATGAAATGAAGATTACAGGCCGTGGTATGTCCTGTTTGCAGATTGTTACCCGTGGGAGTGTTTTTTCAGTTTAGATGCCTAGATATTTAGAAGCCAATGGGTTCATAGTTCAAAAGGTTGCAGTTACTTCAGGAGCTAACAAAAGAACAGGCCATTATCCACGTGGAGGTAGTTTCGCAAACATGGAGAATGCAAAATTCAAGTGTCATTTCGCCTTGTGATGAGACCCCACGGTAAAGCATCAGAGGCAAGATGATGTACAGCAGAATTGCAATACCTGTAGGAAGTCCCATAGTGGGCTATACTTAAAGCTATGAGGTAACCCTAATTTTCGAAGGAAACATTGGGATATTGAAGGTGCCAAGAATGTGCAATGTCTTCTGAGGAAAGCTACAGGCACTGAGTGGGGTCAGACTAAAAGTAATGATATGTACTACGGGTGATCAAGAACATGGGGCAAATCTGATCCCATGCCTCACGAAGCTCATTATATCCACATGCAGTCAGATGATTCCCACAATTATAAATGATTTAATAATTCATGCTATGTTTCGTTCCTTCACTTGTTGGATTTCCTTGCTGGAGTTTTACTTTTCTCTTTTGGAATCGCAAAATTTACTCTGCAAAATTGCATATTGTTTACATACAACCTTCATTTTGATTTGCATGCTCCCAGCTCTCTACATTTTATGTAGTTACTTATGCATTTATGAAAGTAATGCACATGTTGGGGTGCACATAAGTGTGGGTGATCATGGAGGCCAGAGGAGGACACTGGAGCCCCTGGAGCTGGATATTGGTGGTTCTGAGACTGACACTGATGCTGGGAACCAAAGTCTGACCCTTTACAACAATAGCAAACCTCCTCGTACAGCTCTCTAGCCCTGGATTCTAAACTTCAAAACCATATTCAGATTGTAAAGATGATGGAGGAACATTTGAAATCTGACATGAAGTGGTTTGTGCTATAAGATGGTCATATGGTCACAAGACTTTGTTAGGCAGAAGCAAAGTGCTGCTTACATGCACATATCTTGAATATTTTCACAATGGTGGTTACATTTTTGGAAGATATGGGAAGGAGGAGGTAGGGGCTGGCTTGTGAAGAGGAGAGCCTTGGAAGTTTAACAAACTATAGCCTATATTTTCGATGGTCCTCTGTGTCCTGATCTAAAAAGATGTAAGTGAACTATTTTCTCTACCTCATGTTTCTATTGCCAAAAATATAGATGGAGAAATCGACTCCTAGAGAAAAAAACAACAGAAGTCTCTTACTGTTAATTCAGGCTTTTGAAATACTGGCAGGGAGAAAAGACATCTGCCATCCCTGAGGACCAAGGGTACCTATGCCTCAACATATCTATACCTTATTCTCATGACACAGATGCAGAGCTCAGCTTAGAGATGTTGCTTTGACAGTTGTCTCTTAAAGTTTTCATAACTGACAGAGAAAGTGAAGTGCCAGGGGAATCCTTCAGCTTTCCAGATGGTAAAAACCTCCTTTGCATTGACCCTGTGCCGTACTTATCAGGATAAACTATAGAAAACTCTCTTCTATGAGGAATACCTATGTGCATGGATGGGTGAATAAAGGGAAGAAGTGTGAACTGTGTCAGTAGGTGATCCCTAAGCATTATAGGGAACATGATTTCAATCATTTACTGTCTTTTAGTTTTGCAGACATCCTGTGGAATTCCATGGACATATATAAAGCATAATTCTTGGAATTATCAGGGACTGTTGCAAATGAAAAGTAGCAATGCAAACACTATCTTGTCTTGTTTTCTTTAATTTTTGGAATAATCCTGTATAATTTCCTTTTTTTTCTTTCTGTTGTATGATATGTACGTGTGTGTGCATGTCCCCCCCCCCCTCTCTCTCTCTCTGTGTGTGTGTGTGTTTGTGTGTGTTTATGTGTGTGTAAGCCAGAGATTGGCATTGGCATGTTCATTATTGGGTTCTACATTATTTTTTTAGACATGCTTTCGCTGAACTAGAGCTCACCAAGACTGACATGCCACCGGGTCCAGGGAAACATAGTCCTCTCTCTGCTTTCTCAGAGTTAAAATTCCAGCTGCATGCTGCCAGGCCCACGTTTTTATGTTGGTGCTGAGTGTTTGAACTTACGTTTTATCGTTGGATAGCAAGCACTTTACTTGGGACATCTTGCCAATCCCCTGTACAATGAATTAAAAAACTAGTACAAATGTAGAAACAATGAATTAATAATGGACACGTGCTTGCTTCAAGACAGTAGGTTCTGTACTGCACTGAGAACATGTGCAGAAACACATGCTTCAAATGCAGATTATGACTTGGGGAGAACAGAGGAATATAAAATACTTCTATATGATCATGTATTTTTGTTCTTTAAAAATTGTTCATGTCTGAAAGGACTTCATGGATGGAAATGGAGAAGAGCTGAGGAAAAAAAAAAAGAATAGGTCCAGGAACAGGCTCAAAGTAGGATTTGCCCCAAGGCTTGACACTATTCCTGAGGCTATGGAGTACTCACAAAACGGGACCTATCATGACTGCCCTCTGAAAGACCTAACAAGCAGCTAAAGAGTCAGATACCAACCAATGGACAGAAGATTCACACCCAACCAATGGACAGAAGCTGCTGACCCTTGTGGTTGAATTGGACAAAAGCTAAAAGAAGCCGAGAAGGAGGGCAACTTGTAGTAAGTAGGACCAGCAGTCTCAATTAACCTTGTCCCCTGAGATCTCTTAGACACTGGATTACCAACCAGGCAGCCTATGCCAGCTGATATAAGGTCCCCAGCACATATATAGCAGGGGTCTGGGTTCAGTCAGAAAAGATGCACCTACCCCTCAAGAGACTAGAGGCCCCAGGAAGTTTAGAGGTCTGGTTGGGTAGGTGGTGTAGGGACATTCTCCTGGAGACATCGGGGCAAGGAGGAGTTATGGGATGTAAACAATAGGAGGGCGCACTGAGAGGGAAATAAAACCTGGAGTGTAAAATAAATAAGTAAAAAAAAACCAACCAAATAAATAAATAAATTTTAAAAAGGCCTATAAGATTGAAGATACATTAAATTCTAAATGTAATCATTTTTGAAATTCTAAAAGTTCATATGTAAGTAGGAAATATCCTCTTATATGTGAATAGTCTCCTGATTTCCATAAATCAATACTATATACTGAGTCACTGAAACAAACTCAATTGTCTCACAGTTTCAGAAGCTAAAAGTCTTCAGGGATGCTTCATTCAAAAGACAAGAGAGGATGCCTGAGTCTCCTCTGTGTTGTAGATGGCATCTCCTCCTTTTTTTTTTTTTTTTGTCTTCTGATTATTGAATGTGGTCATTCTGTACTTATATGATCGTTTTGTTATTTTTCAATATTTTCCTTTTTAGAATAAGGACCTAAGAATAAGGTACATCAGATTAATATCCACTCTAATGACTTCATTTTAATTAATTATATCTGCAATGGCACCATTTCTAAATGAAGTCATTCTGTGACAGTAGGATTCAGACCTTCAGCCTATGTCAAGTGCACACATTTCAACCCATAACATAAACAGCATGGAAACATGAATCAGTGGTAACATAGGTACAAAAGCTAACAAGTAAGATGGTCTAAAGATATCACAGCTCCATGAAGATAAAGTGTTGACAGAACAGTAAGGAGGTAAGTGGAGGGGACAATGGCTTCAGTTCAACAATGTAGAGTTTGGGCAACCTCAGACAGCTGTGTCTCTGTGCAGTGGACCAATGTCTTACACAGGGCTCCTTTCTCTTGGTCCAACAACAACAAAACCAGCTGACTTAACCAATAGCACATCATTATTGAAATCCATTTATACAAGCTGTTGCTAATCCCAGATAAAGATTAAATGCCAAGTATTTTAAAATGTGGTTTTTCTACAGACCCAAAAGATAATCCTCATGCTTAGAATGTGTAACTGTTTTGTTTTAGATGAAAGTAAAAGCAAAACTACTTCAAGCAATATTACACACCAGATCTATTAATATTGATATGATTTTTAAAATAAAACTTAATTCTATTTTTCTGTGGAACTAAAAAAATGCTTGAATTAAATTTTGCCTTATTCAGGGCAAATATAATTCCAAAGTGCCATGAATCATGTATGATATACTGGCCTAAGGAATGTGTGTACTCATAATATAGTTCAATTAATTTGTTGTATGTTAGTAAATAAAAAATGATAGAGACAAAAACAAGTTTGCATCTGATCATCCCATTGAGGAAGTATCTTTAGTTAAAAAATCACTCTCAATTCAGCTTTTATTATTATTTTTTGTGTCTAGGCTTTTGTTATTGACCCCATGTCAAGGTTATCGTCCATGGGCTTATAGCTGTTTTGTTATTTATTTTTGGAGAAGGTGTTTTGATTACAATATTTATTCTTCCCATTTTCTCTCTCCAAATGATTTAATATACCCCTTTCCAATCTCCTTCAAATTCATGGCAATTTTGTTACTACATAAACACACACACAAACACACACACACACACACACACACACACACACACACACACACACACACACACATATGTATATGTATCTATATGTTGAGTCTATACAAATGTTACTTTAACATGCTTCCATAATTACCTTTGGTTTAAACTGGTACCTCTGACTCTACAGATGAATAAATTCAGTTGACTTTGACCTTGACTCATGACTATTCTTTCAGTGTCCAGCAGCAGGCTGCTAGACAGCTTTGGCATTGCCAGTGTAATCAACTGAGCAAATCTACCCCCAGCAAAAAATAGGCAGTGTGTGTGCACAGTACTCATTCCTAATGTATGCACAGTACTCTTCCTAATGTCTGGATGTAACTACCCCCTAGCCTTTCTGTCAATAAATGACCTAAGCTGGATTCTGAAGTCCCGAATACTAGTTTTGAAGCAAGAGGGGTTACTTAGGTCCAGACAGTAAGTGGGTCTTGGGCATGGCCCATGATATCCGGATTCCAATGTGTGAAAAATGGAGGACTGTGGTTGACTAGCAGTAGTAGTAAAAGCTATCAGAATGAAGGATTCTCTATCCACATGGTAATAGCATAAAAGTTTCCCACTGTTAGCTTTTAAAGAAAGAGGTATGAGATCAATCCTTCAGTCATTTTTAAAAAAACATGATATTATTACTATTTAAGAATGATTAAATTGGTATCTTGTACACCTGAGAATCTCTCTTCTATCTCTTGTATTCTGTTGGTGATGTTTGTATCTGTGACTCCTACTCTCTTTCCTATGTTTTCCATCTCTAGAGTTGTTCCCCCTTTGTGTTTTCTTTAACATTTCTATTTACATTTTTAGATCTGGGCACCTTTTGTTCAATTCCTCAACCATTTGATTGTGTTTTTATTTAAGAAATAAAATTGTGTATTTCTTTAAGAAATTCATGGGTTTCTTCTTTGAGGTCTTCTACTTGTTTACCTGTGTTCTCCTATATTTCTTTAAGGGAGTTATTTGTGTTCTTCTTAAAGTCCTCTATCATCTTCATGAGATAGGATTTTAGGTCTTGCTTTTCTGGTGTGTTCGGGTATCCAGGGATTGCTATGGTGAGAAAACAGGGCTCCGATTGTGCCAAGTGGCACTGGTTTCTGTTGCATATGTTCTTGTGCTTGCTTCTTTCCATCTTTGGTGTTAACTGGCCATGCTGTCTCTGACTGCAGCCTGGCAGGGATTGGAGCCTCAACTGTGATCTTGTGTGTGTCAGAACTCCTGGGGGTCAAGCTATCTCTAGTGTGGGTAAGTTGGGGAGGTGGGAGCACAGCCTCTGCTCCTAGCTGCAGGTGCAAACTAGAAGAAACCCTCTGGCTGGGCAGGGCTTCCTTTGTCCCCTGGGTCCTGGGAGTTTCCAGTTATGCCAGGTATTGGGTCAAGGGTTGTTGCTTCACCTGTGATCTTTGATATGTCATAACTCCTGGGGGTCAGGCTGTATCTATATGTGGGCTGAGTGGGTGGGGATACAGAGCTCAGGCTCTACTCATGGGAGCAGGTGCAAACCAGAAGAAATCTTCAAGCTGGAAGGGGGTTTCTGCTTTCCCTGGATCCTGGGGTATCATGGTTAGGCCAGGATTTGGGGCAGGGGTTCTACTTGAAGACTCAGTTATTCCATTTCTGGGCATACCCAAAATATGCTTCAACATATAGCAAGGGCACATGATCCACTATGTTTACAGTAGCCTTATTTATAATAGTCAGAAACTAAAAACAAGCCAAATGTCCCTCACCACAAAGAATGGATACAGAAAAAGTGGTACATTTACACAATGGTAAATGTATTCAGCTATTAAAAACAATGACTTCATGAAATTCACAGACAAATAGATTGAACTAGAAAATATCATCTTGAGGGAAGTAACTCAAACACAACAGAACACACATGATATGTACTCAGTGATACGTCAATATTAGCCCCAAATCCCAGAATATGCATGATACATCCCACAAACCATGTGGAACTTAAGGAGAAGGAAGACCAAAGTGTGGATGCTTCAATCTTACATAGAAGGGGGAACAAAATAATTATGGAAGGTAGAGGAAGGGAGGTTCCTGGGAGGGAGAAAGAAGGAGAAAAATATGGGGGGCAGTGTCAAGTATTTGAAGGGTCAGGAAAGTACAGAAAGTTGGGAAATCTAGGAAAAATACCTAGCAGTGGGGGAAGGGAACTAGGGGTAGCCACTAGAAAGTCCTAGATGCCAAGGAAGCAAGAGGCTCCCAGGACCCACTGGGGATGACTTGAGCTGAAATACCTAACAAAGGAGAGATGGAATCTAAAGAAACCACCTCCAGTAGATAGGCATGCTTCCCAAAATTGTTAACCCAGAAACATTCGTGCTCAAAGGAAAGACAGGGACAAAAATTAGAACAGAGACCGAAGGAAAGGCCACCCAGAGACCACCACACCTAGGGATCCATCCTGCAGGGATCCATCTGCAAACACCAAACCCTCCCAATATTGCTGATGCCAAGAAGTGCTTGCTGACAAACAGGAGCCTGGTATTGCTGTTCCTTGAGAGGTTCAACTAGCACCTGACCAAGACAGATGGAGATACTCACAACCAATCTTGGGATTGAGCCCTGAGACCCCAATGGAAAAGCTAAGGGAAAGAACTGAAGAAACTCAAGAGGGTTACAACCCCATATGAAGAACAACAAAGTAAATCAAAATTCTAAAATAATAAGCAAAACAAAAAATGATGCACAAAATAAGTCAAAATACTAAAAATCAGCTAAAATAATTATTTAATTGCATTCCATAAAAATAGAAAATAGATTATTTAAAATAAATGACCAATATGAACAATATGCACATACAAGTGTTATTTCCATGAATCATCTCCCAGGATTTCAGTGTCTTTGTGATTCTGTATTCTTCAGGATTAAAGTCACTAAATTTTAGAAAATACTTCTCACCACAGTTTTGACATAGTTTTATTATTCATAAATACCTTTCCCTACCCTGAATGCACGCATAATGTTCTGAGAGTCTCTTTTCTCCCCTGTTTTTCTTTGCTGTGGTTCTTTCATTACCTCATTCAGAACACTAATCAGTAAAGGATCAATAGGTAGAAATCTGTGGTTCCAGCTCTGAATTTTATCTTATGTTTCAAATACATAAATAACTATTAATGTGTGTGACTGTGTAGGGCTTTGTCTCTTGGAATTTTACCATCCCTGGATACTATGAGTTTTGCTCCTTACTTTGAATTTTCTCTTTCCTACAGTAAGGTCATGTTTATTTGGTTATTTAATCCTAGATTCTGAAAACATAAGCTGTTGAAACACATACTAATGTCATGAGCTTTCTCCGCTGATTTGCAACCACATCAAATAGTATTGCTACAAATCTATATTTTTTTTTTTTTTACAAAACTGTTGTTGGTGCATGAAGCATTAATTCTGCATGTTTCCATTATTTTGCTGATTTTTTATTCAGCTTGAGAAAGAATTTGACAGAAGGTGTCTATTTATTACATGACATTCCTTATGATGGCCCATGAAACTTTCAGTCAATTCCAAGGGCAGTTAGTCGTGGTTTAGAATTGAGGTCAAGTGGATAGAGCTCTATCATGGAGTGATTACAACAGTGGAACTTGAGCCTTGGCCTGGAAACTCACTTGTTTCGCTGAGTCACTAAGGTGAAGAAGATAAATTTAAAGCATTATAAGTAGTGTCTCATTAATAGATACATTGTGATGTAAGTAGCATCCTGACACACAGTACTGTTCTCATGCACCAGATCTGCAGTGTCAGCACTTGCAAACTGTGTCAGACTGCCACTACCTTTCCAGTGCCACAGATGTGCTATTAATTCTGAGAGACCCTGATAATGAGGACACTGCATGAGCCTTGAAGCTGATGCTTCAGCTCTCCCCATGTGTCCGTCCGTGGTCCGTGGGGTACTCACACCACAAACGGAGTCTTCTGGATCTTAGCATTCAAGACAAAAGCTATTCTTCTGTTCCCGAAGTGCTCCGGATAGGCTGTTCCCTGATGATCAGCCCACTGTTACAATCAAGCTTTCTGTGATAAGAATGTTTTAAGCTATCTTGACAAATGCTTATAATTATAATAGTTATCACACAGAACACATGTTATCCTCTAAGGGATTTACGTGCCGGATACAATCTTTCGAGTAAAAGGGTTTATCAGCCAGCAGATTTGCTTTCTTATGATGGGAAAGTGCATTTTAAATACATAAAAGCACAATAAATGCACTCTTAACTATGCTGGCCGATGTAATCAAGCTCCTTTCTTTCCCAAGTATCTAAACTATCTCATTAAGTATATGTCTATGTCTAGAGGATATAATGATACTTCTTCACATAAGCAAGGGGAGTGTCTTGCATTTAGATTCTTCTTATCAGATTCTAGAGTTTAAGCAGTTTGGTCATTGGGATAATTAGGCAGCCAAGGCTTCTCATCTCCCCTGCCTGCTTGTCAGTTCTAATGGCTGCTGAAAGATAATTTGCCCAATTGAAAAAGTTGGTCTCTCGCTGGAGAGATGTGGAAAACAAAGTAAGTAAATTCATAACCTGCCACCCTCCCAGGATCTGAGTAATAATTGATGAGAATTTGGAACTAATGCCAGTTGTCAACCCAGAACACAGGTAGATTTTTCATTTAAACCTGGGACATTTATTCAGCGTTGCCAAAGCATGGGAAAGTTTGAAAAGACTGTCCCACTAAGGGTGCAAAGCATCTGCAAGTGAGAAAGAGTGGGGTATGAGGCATTCCATTGCTCGTGCACGACCATGTTTCAAGTTAGCAATAGGATGCAAGACTCTATTACTTACCAGATGAATGTTGGGTTTAGTCCAGTAATGTCTTTCATATAGTTTGATTTTCTCCCTTCTCTTATTCACACCAGGCAGTAGATGTGATGCAATCATTATGATACACAAAAAAGAGAATTTTAATACTAAGACTTACTACCATATTTTCGTGTTGAAAGTCACTATCTTAGTCTATTATAGATATTTTATATATGCATATGAGTATGTGTATGAACATACAATTGTGGATAGAGTAGAATGCTTTGTTGAATATTCATAAATGGCATATATATATATGAACATGCAAATGAACACTTAGAAATTATAAAATGTTAAATTGTTTGATTCTTGTTTTCTGGCATCCTATTAAATGACCACAACTGTGAAAAGAAGATGACTTTAGAGGTCTCAACCTTTTTCTCTTGGTCTTTTCATACTCATAAGTCAATGGTAGACTTCTTAGCTTACAGTGCGTGCCTCCCAGAGAACATAGGTCTCAGTTGGAGATCTGGCACTCATACCCATTCTCTTCCTTCTTGGCATATGTCTTTGAGGGAGCATGGTTGTTAGGTGAACCACTGGTGATCCAACCTTAACTCCACCAACTTTTTTATCGTACAATCTGGGCAAATGGAAGAATCAAAGCCAAGGGAATTGGGTGGAACTGAGATTAGAGTGTGTTTTTTAAGGAGCAAATGTGGTTTGTTGTTCTGGGCAATGTTCTGATTTCAGGATGACTTCCTCCCGGGAGCAGGCTTCATTATAAAGGAAAAACAATCTGAGATAGCCAGAAATCTTATGTGAGCTAGTTCTCTAACTTGGTGTGCAGTTCCTGGATTAAATTAGAATTATGTTATTTACAAAATGGATTATTCGATGGAGTTCTTTTTTTCTACAGAAATATATGCTGTGAATTCCAGTGCCAATTTAAAATTCTCCCTTGTGCTATTAGGTGACTCTGAAACATACTGTGGTCTTCCTGTTTGATTGGGATTATTGGTAGACCTTTATCTCTAAATACAAGGAAGAATTGTCTTTTGGGGTACTTAGATGACAGATGCTAGAGCATGAAAATCATTGTGGCACCCTTCTCATGTCACTGACAAGGAATAGCTATTGTCTGTTTCCACTAAACTCAGCTTCTCTCAGAGCCTCCCCCACTTGCTTAGGAAGCATGAGCACTTTCACTAGGTTCACTGTATAATCTCAAAGTCTTCCATGCAACACTGAGCATCCTTGCTGACAAGGATTCCCTGGACCTGATAAGGAAAAGCTCCATGACCAAGGCAGCTTGTGAAAGAGTGGACAAAAATAAAAGTGAGATGCTAAGAGGATGCATGTATGCATTGTTTGTTATCAGAGCTCTCTGAGATCAGAAGGGGAAAGTGTGTCAGCATTTGTCCTCACAGCACTGTGCAGCATAGTGCTTCTGACAGGCAATGCTTCACAGTAAGTGCAGATTTGAAGAGGACTTGTTCAGTACACTGCACTCCCATTAATCAAAGATCAGGGCTGCCTGTACCCTCCTATTTTGGAATAAACGGAATTGAAAATGAAATACCGCGTAATGAACACTTAGCTGAAAAGGTTAACAACTGGGCCAGGGCGTGGGAGATTAGAGAATGGGGACCTGGTGATTTATTAAATTGACAAAATCTCTAACTTTGCAATTTAACACCGTTTCCCTTTGTTCTGTTCTTTGAAGAAATGGAGAACAGCTGGTCACTACCACTTGTGTAAGAATCTGTCATAGCTTTGAATACCAGTAACAAATTTCCTTAGAAAAGACCAATTTTTTTTTTTAAATTTTCTTTCCCCAAGTGGTAAATGAAATCCTTCGTTTTTTCCCATTAGTCCTGAAATTTAAGATGTTTTCAGAGCAGAGTTAGTTTTGAGAGTTAGAGTCCTTGAAACTTTATGTACTAAGTGGAAGGAAGCAGTGCTAAGAACTGGATAAAAACAATGTAGGTTATGGTATTTGGGCCTGTTGGAATCACAGACTATCCTGTGTGTTGGTCTTGTGTGCAGAGCAGGGATCCTAGTCTATCCAGCTTCTGAGCAATTGGCACTGTAATGCTATCACAATTCATAGCAATTTAAAGCACATTAGAATGCGGATCCCCAGCTGCAGAATGTGTGTGTTCCTTACATTTCTATTAATCCCCATTAACAAGACATAAATACTAATTTGAGTTTGATAATCTCTTCTGGTATGCCCAATATAATTCACTAAACAACTGTGCTTCCGATTGCAACTAGCTAATCCAAAATGCTTTGTGACTGACATGTCTCTATAGACTCTTGGCTAGATTGTGTGTTGATGGTTCATTCTTCTGTCCATCTATGATCAAAAGCCATATGGGACAAGGCATCTTGGTGCACAGGATAGGTATCCAGGGCTCCATTGCATAGTGATGCTTGCAGTCAGGAATGTTATTTTAGGCATCCTAATATAGTTGACAGAGATCATTATGTGGACAGAAAGCATAGATATTTCCTTCAGCCTTTCCACTGAAATATATCCTTAGGGTTACAAGTGTCTTTTTCTGGAGCAGTGACCATAACACTCAAGTAAGCATGTCTCAACACCAAACCTTTGATTATCCATTTTGCATGAATCTTTTTTTCTTGTTTGTTATAATTTTCAAACATTCTGTATGCTGGTTCATCTTGTTAAATACCACAATTATGTTCATGAATGTTCATGTATTTCAGTTTAATTTTATTTGTATTTAGTGATCAATTATAGTAAGTTATCTTTTTATAATAGCCTTCTGTTTGGCTTTGATTTTAATGTTTTTGAATAGAAAATCCACTATTAAAGTGATTTAATTTTCTATATATCCTAGATCCAATAAATCATTTTTTCTCTTACAGCTTTATTTTCAAAAAGAGGAACACATATACAGATTTTTAAAGGCATTTTGGCATAACAATATATGAATAATTTTTGTCAATACTTAACTCTTCTACATATAATAGCATGCATTGAAATCCCACTAGTTACCATAAACATAAAGTACATGTAGGAGAGAATGTAACCTGGAAACAGATTTCTTGGAGAGTATATATTAAGCATAATGATCTTTAAATACCAAAAATTGCCACAAGGCTATCTCCTTAGCTCTTAGATTATTAGTGATTTAATCAATCATTTTTAATACTATTATTTTTTCTTTACTTTGTCTTTTAAAATTTAATTGAAAAGGTAAGAACCCAGTTCTTCATTGAGTTGGAAAGTGCAATGTGCAATTTCATCTGGAATAACAAAAGACATAGAATAATGAAATCCATCCTCAACAACAAGAAAACATCTGCGGGAATCACTATCCCTGACATCAAGCTATATTACAAGGCAATTGTGCTGAAAACTGCATGGTACTGGTATAGAAATAGGCATATGGATAAATGGAATAGAATAGAAGATCCAGAAATGAGCCCTCACATATATGGTCACCTGATTTTTGACAAAGGAGCTGTAAACTCTTCAACAAATGGTGTTGGTTCAACTGGCACTCAGCATGCAGAAGAATGAAAATAGACCTTTCTTATCTCCTTGTACGAAGCTCAAGTTCAAGTGGATCAAAGATCTCCACATTAAACCAGGTACACTGAAACTATTAGATGAGAAAGTCAGGAAAACCTTGGAACTCATAGGCACAGGAGATAATTTTCTGAACAGAACACCAATAGCTCGAGCTCTAAGGTCAAAGATTGCCAAATGGGACTTAATGAGATTGCAAAGTTTCTGTACGGCTAAAGACACTATCAAGAAAACAAAATGGCAGCCAACAGAGTGGGAAAAGATATTTACCAACCCCACATCAGATAGAGGCCTAATATCCAAGGTATACAAAGAACTCAACAAGTGAGACACCAGAGAATCAAACAACCCTATTAAAAAATGGGGTACAGACTCAAACAAAAAGTTTTCAATCGAGAAATATCGAATGGCTGAGAAACATCTAAGGAAGTGCTCAACATCCTTAGCCATCAGGGAAATGCAAATCAAAACAACCCTGAGATTCCACCTCACACCAGTCAGATTGGCCAAGATCCAAAACTCAGATGACAACAGATGCTGGCGAGGATGAGGAGAAAGAATAACACTTCTCCAAGGTTGGTGGGATTGTAAACTGACACAACCACTCTGGAAATCAGTTTGGGAGTTCCTCAGAAAAATGGACATAGTACAACCTGAAGACCCAGTTATTCCACTTCTGGGCATTTACCCCAGAGATGCTCCAACATACAAAAAAGACACATGCACCACAATGTTCATAGAAACTCTATTTGTAATAGCCAGGAGCTGGAAAGAACCCAGATGTCCTTCAGTAGATGAATGGATACAAAAATTGTGGTACATTTACACAACAGAGTACTACTCAGCTATCAGAAACAATGGCTTAACGCAATTCTTAAGAAAATGGATGCATCTATTGAATATCATCCTTAGTGAGATAACCCAGTCACAAAAGAACAGACCTAACATGCAGTCACTGATAATTGGATACTAACCCCAGAAAGCTCTTAACACCCCAGAAACAACTCACAGACTATATGAAGTTCAAGAAAAAACAAAGGCCAAAAAGAAAAATGAAAAAAAAAAATAAAATGAAAAATCATTGTTTAATCTTTACACACCAAGAAAACTTTTACTATTTCCAGGTTACATCCCTTTTTTACATGTACTTTATGCTCAGTGTAACTAGTAAGATTTTAATGCATACTCTCAAATCTTTAAAGAAAATCAAGTACTGACAAAAATATATTTGTATACTTTTATGCAAAAATGAAAATTTCTACATTTTATTTGTCTCTTAAAATAAAAATGTTCAATTAAAAAAAAGAAATTTAAAAGAAATGTCCTATTTTAAAGTGACTTAAGTTTTACTGTGCTTGAATTTGCAAAGACTCTGGGACTTTTAAAGTTATTTATGCTTTAATGTGAGTTGTTCGGAAGTAAAAAGAAAAGAAGGGTTGTTCCTTAATAGTGTAGTGTTTATCAGTTAAGTTGAAAAGGGGTCTAGAATGTCATCATTGTTTGACTAGTATTGGTCTATAACTACAGTAAAAATCCTGGGTATTTAACCTCTATATGTAGCAGTGTTGAGAATAGTTACCCTCAACCCTCGTGACTTCATGGATGAGAGCAACAGTGGTAGGGTAGAATGCCCACTTACTAAGACATGTTAACAGAAACTTCCTGTTAACGATGGTTTAACAATAAAGGAGAAGAAGAAAAATCACACCATAGTTACTAAAGTCTGTGAGCAATAACAGTGAAAACAAGTGTCTGTCTCTGTCTCTGAATATCTTTTAGCCAAGATGACTTGGAAAATGGATTTGAACTGTGTGTGGCTGTGGGAGAATGTTGGTCTAGACTAAGAAGACATGTTTGATAAAAATATCATATATTGCTAAAATGATCCAAATGAATGATGACTGTTACCTAATCCTTCACAAGTGTGTGAGCAATATCATGCTGATACCCAACTAACTCTATCACAAGAAAAAGGCTCAAGTTTTCCTACAAATCTGGATGGGCTGTTGACAATTAGTGTGAAGTACAGAATTTCTAACTCTTGTGGCTAGACCCTTCTCTTATAGTTTCTCTTTTAAGTGACAAAGCAAGAACAATAGAGCACAGGATCATGAATATAGTTTTACTTGATATTTTTGTCAAGCTAATAAATTTAAAACATTATAAATAAAACACTGATAGTTAATAGAGATTTTTATGGGTCTTAAAAATGACACCCTAAATTCTGAGGCTGTAAGAGTCTACCTTAGATTAAGGTCTGTCTGTCCTATTCCTCCATCTTAAAGTAGAGAGATGCTTTGGATACTGACTTAATTTGGGTTTTAATTGCTGCAATTAAACACTATGACAAAAATGCAAGTTGGGGAGGAAAGGGTTTACTAGACTTACACTTTCATCACCCGAGAAAGACAAGAACTAAATCAGAGCAGGATCCTGAATCCATGAACTCATAAAAAGGCCATGGAGGGGTGATGCTTACTGGTTTACTTCCCATGGCTTTCTCAGCCTGCTTTCTTAAAGAACCCAGGAAGACTAGCCCAAAGATAGTATCACCTACCATGATCTGGGCCTTTCACATTGATCAGTAATTGAGAAAATGCCTTACAGCTGGATCTCATAGAGCCTATAGTGCCAAAATCTCTGGTATCTTCTAGGCACAGAAGTTTGATTTCAATGGGGTCAAACCCTGAGAGGATGGTGGAAGTAGCTGGTGTCCAATTAACCTAGATTTGGGGGTAGTGGGATAAAATTACACATTAGCCTCCTCCATTCCAAAACTGCACTTTCATTTTTCTTTGTTATTTGTAATTTACCTTCAAAACACATGCTAATTGATGAAGTGAAAAAGAAGACAGACATGTAAGACAAGCTCGGCTGTCACCCCTCACTAGAAATAACCGAGCTGAATAATTAGATGTGTGTCATATACAACTTTTCTTATGTTCACATGAATTTACAGAAAATTATTTTAAACATATTGACTTGCCCAAGGTTCACTTTGCATTAGAGGTTCATGCTGTACCCAGTCTTTAGAAAAGATGGCAGAAAGAATGCAGGAGCTGAGGCTGTAGAAATGAGATGTGCAGCAAAAGGTTGCTTTCTGACATAACGTAGCCATTGCACTAATGAACTCATTGACGCTATGGTGACCTGTTGAAGATCTGCAGAAGACTGGACCTATCAACCTTTCCTCATGGATTGGAGAGTATTTCATGGGTTCCCACCTTCCCTGAGTGTCTATTCACAAGTACATGTTATTGGGGCAGATGTGTCTTTTACTTATACTGTGGTACAGCTGCAGATATGTTATATTCTCTAAATATTCTCTATCTGCCTCATGTAAGTAACTCTTAGTAAACTCAGTGATCTACCCATACAAAGAAGACATATAAGTAAGAAGGGGCTTGTAGAAAAGGATTCCATGAGGAGAGGGAGAGAGAGGAGTAAAGGTAATAGAGAACTGAAAGTAGTTAGAAGTTGTTATATTAATTTATGAGACTGTCAGTTAAGGAAACAAAGAGAATATTGACTTGTGCTTAATTGTTCAAAATTGGAATTATGAGATACTACTTATATCCTATTTTCTCACTCAGTGTCATAGCATATTTCAACATTAAAACAATCATGTTATAATAAATGTAATGAAAGAGTTCTCAATCATTTTTCATATTTATCTATCTATCTATCTATCTATCTATCTATCTATCTATCTATCTATCTGTCTGTCTGTCTGTCTAACTATCTAGTATTCATTGCTGTCTTGCGTATATGTCTGTGTGTCAGATCCCCTGGAACTTAAATTAAATTCTGAGCTGCCATATGGTTGCTGGAACTTAAACCAAAGTCCTCTCAAAAAGCTCTAAACTACCAAGCCATATCTCTGGTTCTCTCTCAATAATTTCTAAACACACACTACAGTAGCAAGTTCACAATACCGAGAAGCTGACTTCTACTCATAGTTTTCATCCCATGAAAATATAAACTTCCTGTCCCACTTTGCCACAGCCCCCAAGTAATAGCTGTTCTACCTTTTCTTCTATGATTTTGACTATTCTTGGATTTCATTTAGGTGGAAGCATTTTAGTGACTAGCTCAAGGGCTCTAGTTTATCTGGTGACTGATGTTGATAAATAATTATTATATCAACTTTGATTCAGTAACTTTCTTGGCAATTTTTTTTCTCTGAGTATTCTGTGAACTCTTACAGAGCGATAAGGAAAAGGCAAAAAAATACTTGGGAAACTGGGTTTCATTATGTGGTGATGGTTGGAGGATCTCTCCCCTCTGCCACTGCAGCTGACTCCAATCACATGGTTCTGACACTGGAAGATCAGCCACTTTCAGAAGCACTATCCACAGGTGATAGGTTGTATTTGCATTTTTTCTGACCTTATTGCCACTATAACAATTAATTCAGTTAAAATTTAATGAATCTCCTTTCCCTTTAAATCATGCCTTTCATTGTAAAGAACTTGCAAATAGAAAACATTCTGCTACAAGTTTATCCAAATCCAAAGCCTATTTATCTCCACAAATTTCTATAGATGTAGAATAGAGTGAATATTGAACTAAAACTTTTTAACTGAACTAGTATTCCCTTTTGAGAAAAATGTACATGACTATTTAATAGTTTATCTCTCATACTTGCAGACAGGAAGGTCTATAGGCTTTCTCTAGGTAAGAAACACCAAATTCAAAAGCCAACTGGGGTCTTCCCCTTTGATAAGCAGAAATACATCAGTCTGTTTCAGTTTCATTATTTCTCTCATTTACCTACTGGCTCCCTCTTTCTTTATGTTTTTGTTAATTTTGACATTCTTCATTTCCTGTCTCCTCTTTTTTAAAAATTATCCTTTGTTTCCAATATATACCTCACCTAACTTGATTTATTTTTTATGTGATTGGTATATAGTGCTCATCTTTTTGTGATCTGTTAATCTTCAAGGTATTCCCAGAAGTAGGTAAGAATTCTGTGTCATCAATCAAATTCAACAGAGAAAGTACAGAGTCTACTGCATCATAGTGATTTTTATCCACAAGATAAATAAATCTGGCTAGAAAACTCGAATGCTATCATTTTCTCATTTATCTTATTGCCCCATCTTTTCTAAATTAATCAAGTTAGGTGTAGTATATATTGGAAACAAAGAATAATTTTTAAAAAGAAGAGACAGGAAATGAGAAATGTCAAAAATAATACAAATATAATGAAAGGGGTAGCCATTAGGTGAAGAAGATAAATAATGAGGCTGATATATTATTCAATAATAGAAATAGGAGGGAGATGGCAGAATACAATGTGATTCTCCTCCAGAAGTTAACTATGCTAGGACTATGTGATAAGCTTTTAATTTTGTTCTCAAATCAAAAATATCTGAACTCTGCTCTTATCTGCAGATTAAAATTTCCTGCTCATAGTTGGCACTTCTTCTAGAGCTTGGATACTTTAAGAATTGAGAAAAAAATCAAAGTTATTTTCAACTACAAGCAGTGAATAAGATCTACTTAGCATGGAAATGATTGGGAACCAAAATATAGAAATATATGTACAGAACTGAATATTTTTCTTAATGATTATAATGCCCGAGGAACAACATATGTTTCAACATCACAAGTATTACACATAAGCTTTGCTTTTAATATCTTCCCCTCTTGCCATTAGAAATTGGTGATGGATGTCTCTTTATATGTAATGTCTGAATCGCCCTTGCATGGAGAAAACTGTGTAGTAATGAAGAGAAGAGTGAAATCGACTCTGGGAAAAATGTGACCATGTGTTTGTTAGCCTTTTGGAATGGGTTTACAGAAAGAATTCAGAAGAGTTTAGAGCTGTGAGCTATCAAAACCATAGAATTCAAGAAGCACAGATCAGTGGCCATTCTTTTAAGAATATGGAAGACAATTATGCTTAGAAAAAATGCAGGCAGTGGAGACCTGGCTCACATGGGGAATTGAACACTTTATTGGGAACTGCGCTAGAAGCCATTTGCATTACATTCTGTCAAAGAATCCAGCTTCATTCTGACCAAGTCCTGAGAATTTGAGGGAGAATGAATTAAATGAGGTTGCTTATTTGGTAGCCGGTTGAGGACAGATTAATACCTAGGCATGGCTCTTATCAAACATACAGTGAAATACAGCAAAATGTTTTAGAAAATATGCAGTCTGGTGAGAACAAGAGAAATAAAGAAAGATGGAAAGGAAGAAAGGAAGGAATGGAAGAAAAGAACGAAAGAAAGAAGGAAGGAAGGAAGGAAAGAAAGAAAGAAAGAAAAGGAAAGAAGGATGGAAGGAAGGAAAGAAAAAAGTTGCAGACAAAGAAGGCACAGGCAATGCATGTGTGCTTATCTGAGATCAGCTCCAAGATGTGGAACATTAGGAAAGGTATGGACAGTGTAAAGCATCATCCATCCACCATCCAATTAACAAAAACATAAATGAATTTGAGATGGTAGAACCTATACTGAGAATTCCTCTGAAGGAAGTTCTCTGAGTGTCAGCACCAGGATGCTGCTTGTGTCATCTAGGAGATCTCTATCTTGGACCTATCTTGCCTCTATTTTGAGCTAGTACCACATGGAACTGGGTTTGTATGGTATGACATATCCACAGTTGGGTAAGCCATTGTGGCTGCACAAATTTTTCAGCACAATGATGAGGCTAGGTAATGCTTAACAGCATTAGAGTCGTAACTAGGTGTCTTTATGAGAGCATTTCATGAAGCTAGAAAGATAAACCTTAAGTTGCAATTAAGACCCTAAAATGTTGGAACTATTAGAGCCACAGACTGAAAGCTAAAGAAAGCTAAAGGTGTTGAAACGAGATACTTTAAGAAATAGACTATTTATGGTATAACAGCAGAGCTGCAGAGATGAGCAGTGCATGGAACTCTCCAAGGTTATTGGAACCAAGAATATTCTATCATGAGCTCTATATACTGGATGCTAACTACAGATTTTGTGTCTGGATTACTTTTCTTGCTGTCACTTTTTTTTTTTCTTGATATGAACCCATTTTACTGGTTTGGAATAGAAAGTTCACTTTGTGCCTTTGTATTTTAGAAGAACATAATTAGTTATTTTTTAATTTTAGAGGAATTCAACATTGAGATAGTACCATAAAACTCAGAAAGGGCTTTGGATTTTTATACGCTGCTGATATTGTTGATGAGTTAGGGGGATATTTAAAAGTGCATCAAATCTATTGTGCACGGAAATATAAACAAGACATTAAAGATAAGAATGGAATGTTAAGAAATAAGGTTATGTTTGAGTATGAAATTGACAAAGGATATTGTGTGGCATATGTTTCCTGGGGAGGCGAATGGACATGTATTTACTTATCCTGCAAAGGAAATCCATGACTGACCTATGTAATGACTGAACCAATGTTCAACTTGATGAACTAATAAAAGTTTACTGAGGATACTAACAGAATATGGTGAGCACATACCTACAAAGAACAGAGATGACTGAAAAGCAGCTATACAACCCAAAAGCTTATCCCAACATGGAAGAGGAGTCACAAAAGCTATGATGTGGAGTTCTGTGCACAGTCTGCGGGCAGCGGAACAGTCCAAGAATCTCTGCTCTGCAGCTGGGCAAATCAGAAGCTCCTCCCAAAGCACTTGCTGACTCCTTTTAAAACTGCTCCAGAAGGACTAATAATGTTCTTAGGTTTCCTGGTCCTGCCTCTCCTTCAGAAAGGGATACTTAAGTTTCTGTTCTATGGGGCATGTAAAGTTTTGTTTATTCCATGGTCCTCTCGTTCAGAAAGAGATGCTTTAATTCAGAGGAAAGTACCACACAACAGAGGGTAATTGTTAACTCTTCATTGTTAGCAGCACTGTATTTAGAGTTACTGTAGAAAGATGTTTATTTTGTTTATGAGAGCACATCTTGAAAGATTTAACTGAAGAAGAAAGCCTCCTCCCCCAAATATGGGTGGCACCATCCTACACTGGGGCTCAGGACTTAATAAAAACCAGACAGTTAACTGTACCTTTCAGGTCTCTACCATCAATGCCTTCCTTGCCATGATGCACTCTCCCCTCCTTGAACAGAAGCCAAGTTTTCCCTCTTTCAGTTGTTTACATCAGGTGTTTTGTTATATCAATACGTCAAGTCATCAATAAAACCCTAGTCACAGCACCTGTTATCAGACTCTCTGGCTTTGCTTAGAGAAGTTTCCTAATGACCAATATGTAAAGAAAAGAAATTAGAGTGGTGTCAATTAGATCAAATGTTGTGTTGCCATTTTAAATTAATTAATTCATTATCCAAATATAATTTTTACATCCTTATTATTTCTGATAGCTGTATTAATAAAGAATTATGAAAAGTTTAGTTTTAAAAATAAACCTTCCAAGCTGTTGCTTTTGCATTTATTTTATGAGGATGTTTGGAAATTGTCCCCATTTTAAAAAAATGGTGTTCTTTGATTAGTTAAAACTTATTAGCTTTGAAGAAATGGTGAGTAAATATCAGGATTGTCTATTAACAGGGCCTTGGAGCCTGCAGTCACTGGATATGGGTTTTGCCTCATTTACTGTTGGATCTCTATCTTCATGGGGAACCACGATGCTCTGTGGTTAAACATTCATCTTCTGTCTTATCATTGCCTTCTTTAGGATGTAAAATTTCTTATAATTCCTGGCTGTGTATTTCAGGAATCAATTAGCCCTGTGAATCTCGTTTCCTTAAGATGTAAAATAGGAGTAATGACTATGAAGATTAATGAGAGGTATCATTATGTCACTTGATACACAGTTGAGATTTTATGACGAGTAGTAACCATTTCCTATTGGTTACGGTTTACCTTGACCAGGATTATTACCTGGATAAGATCTTTGATGGTTGATCTCTGATTTTTATGTCTAAATTAAGATCATTTTATTAACAGATTCTTACTTTTCAGAAAAACCCTGTGGCTGCAGACATTGTGAAACTCTGGGATTTACACACTTATCTGAAAAATCTGTGTGGAAATTTAATGAGACAATGTATAATTGAAGTACTTGTTATGCTTCTTGGAATATTCTAGTCATTAAATACATGCTAAGGGTCTTTTTATATCAGGTCAAATTCTATTCAATTTCATTAATTTAATAGGCTACCTAATAGATCATTTGTTTTCTTTTAATTTTAATTTAAAACAATCTAATCCCTTTGCTTTATGTAATAACCATGATCAAGTTTTTAAAATATCTAGATATTACAGAAAAATAGGAAAAAGAACAGAAGAAAGGTGCCTTTTTGAAACATAATTATATCCATACTTGTTCTAAATTGTTGGTCTATAATTATGTCCCTAGAATCCAAGGCTAGCTTTTGGTATTTCGATAGCTGTCACCCACTTCCCTGTTCATCAAAGGCCTAGAGACAAAGATATGAAAGAAAGTCATGGAGGAGACATTTAAATAAAGAGATTTATAACTAAAAATTGGCAGTGGTTTTGACTCATTGCTTCCCAGTTCCCACTAAGCATTTTTACTCCCTGTCCTTGGAATGGCACAGTGTGAATGATTTACTCATGGGCTGGGCCCAAATTCCATACATCTATGAATCACATCAGGAAAAAAAAAACTTATGATAATCCAATGACAGGGCCAGGGAGTGAGAAACACAGAACTCCGAGCACAGCAATTAGATCCAAATGTGGGAGGCATAGCAGTTCTGAGCAGCAACACAGATGTTCCTTTGCTTAAGACCAGCACCCAGTCTGATGGTTTGAGGCTCATGGTTTACCAACTCTCAGAAGTCTAGTCAATGTTTTAGTCTTAAGTCCCAGAGGTTAGAACCATGCAGGTTCTAAATAGGAACTGAAGCAGAGTGGAGCTGGAGAAAGACGGGTGGACAACAGGAAATCTCATTTTAAAGTTGAGGGACTGAGAAGGTTATTTGGAAGGCAGTATCTTACAGCTCTACTGCTGTGAATAGACACCATGACAAAGACAACTTACAGGTTCAGAGGTTCAATCCACTAACACCAAGGTGGGAGCATGGCAGCATCCAGGCAGGTATAATGAAAGAGGAGCTGAGAGTTCTGCATATTCATATGAAGGCTGCTAGAAGACTGGCTCCCAAGCAGCTAGGATGAGGATCTTAAAGCCATACCCACAGTGACATGACTACTCCAACAGGGCCACATCTTATAATCCTGCCACTCCCTGGGCTGAGCATACACAAACCATCACAGGACATCAGTGAAAAGGTATGACAGAGACCATTCCATTTTTCATGGGATTTCCTGTTGAGAGTCATATTTTGTGGTGCATGATTAGGTGAACAGATATCACTTATACGGAGTGCAAGCACTGGTATAGAGCTGCTTCCAATTAAAAATTAAAATGGACCTCAAGCACTTTAAATAAAAATAAGCCTAGTTCTTGATTTGAGGCTTTAAACAAATTCTAACATAGTGGCGTTTCTTCTTAGGAACCCCGATTGCTCTGACACCCCTCATTATTATAATATTCCTGCTCTTTACTGTGTTGGTGGAGCTCAATGCATTGCTGTTGGCATCCTGCCTTGAAAAGCTTTGGATTTTTCCCACCCTGGCATTCTGCAGGAAGACAAATCTTGTCTTTGTGAGATAAAACAATGAGGTAGGTTCAAACCTCAATGTTTGTGAAAAGCTCTGTATGTGCATTTCACAAACTAATGCTTGCATTTTTCAGACATTTAATAGCATCATCAGATAGCAATGTCTGGCTCCATTCCATTTATGCAATGTGTATTTCTTAATACCTCCTGCTTAAGAGACTGTGATGTTCATAAGAATGAGAAGAAGAGATGAAGAAGGGTAAGGATTAAAAGCAAGGCAGTGTTTACTACTGTGAGGAGCTTACAAAATGTATAGTTAGGCTCTTCTAAATGAAACTTGTACATCTCACGATTGTAACAATAAGTACAATTATTGGCTTGTAATCAGCATAGCCTTTTTCCATGCTTGAACCATACATGAAGAAGTCTCAAATGTACTGAAAAGGTAGCAGAAGTGGCCTGCCATGATCACACTTATATTTGGAGGTAGGGAGCAGTTTGTCTAAGTGACTGTTCTTCTGTTCTTCAGTCTCACTTACGTGAGTGATGTGCAACTTCTAGTATTTTGAGTGACTAATGCACAGACTTGCACTAGGCAGGTAGGGTCGAGATATGAGGGTCTGACCTCTGACCTCTGGATAGCACCTAACCTGCCTGCTCACTGCTGGTATTTCTTCTGCCTTTCACAATGTTAACAGTTATGAGAATGTTGTGAAGTAGTCTCTTTTTCTTGGCAGCTAGGGAATAGTCTGTGGAGTATATGATCCTGAATCTGTGCCTGCCAGATTTCCTAGCAACTAGGGACCATGATGCACCAAAACACTTGGTTCTTTGCTGTCAATGGTTACTGAGTTGGTCAAAGGCTTTGCATTTAGCACAAATGTGTGATTTTCATATTCCTCTTTGACTCCTGCTCTTTTAAAAATAACTTCCATAGAATAGTATTCTTCTATGTTTTATAAAAGTCATAAAACACATTCCATAGCAGAGCAGTAAATATTAGAAAAAAGACCACTCTTTGGAGATAGAGGCTGAAATGGATTTGAAACGAGCCAATCTCCAACCTGGAATCTTGCCATTAGATACAGCATAAGGTTTTTCAAAGGGGGCTGTTGAATGAAGAGGGTAACGCTGGTCGGTTCAATTGCTTGTGCGTTAAGAGTCTGGAGTGAGTGCTGGGAGAGGTTTCTCCATAAGGAGCTGGACAAAGAAGGTTGTTTCAGAAGTTCAGAGTCTATGTTGTGTTCTACTCTTTCCGTTCCCAGTGCCTTTATCAAAGCCCTCCAGTACCATGAGAGTGACATATTGTGAGATGATATTTTCCCTAAATTTCAATGTGTTGACATGCTGAACAGGAGAGGGTCCTTCATCTGTTTCACTGAGACATATAGACCTACCTTCTTGTGTCTGTCTTTCAATGGTTTTCTTGAATGAAGGAGGGGGAAAAAGGTTTGTTTCTATGCTTCTCCTGTGTCCTGCATCTTACTGTGCTCATGAGTGACCAACCAAATAAACTACTGCCTGTGGACAATGTTTGGAAAGTCTTTAAGCTCAGAAAGCATCGACCAGTGATAGTTTACTGTGGCAGTCTCCAGGATCATGTAAAGGAGTAGGTTTAACATATTTTTATGCTTGATATCTATTGTGGAGTTTGGGGGTAAAGAGCACATCAGTCCACTCCAAGGACAACGTGTCCGGGTTTTTACCATACTGACAATGCTGATGGGCAGCAGAAAGTTTCACAATTTTATTCCTTTCTTAAATTCTCAGAGTAGAATCCACTGGCCTTGTGGAAAACTGCCAATAAGACCCGGAAAACTCCCTTGAACAAACATTTTCTAGGAATATACTGAGCTGTCAGAAAAACAGAATTTCAAACATCACACAGATAGAACTAACACTCAGGTTGCACTGGGGAAACATCCTAGATCTCTTGGGTACATGGAGCAATGACAGGCTTCACTTAAGAAAGGTATCAGCAGCATGTAATGTCTATAGAAGATGCAAAGGAATATGGGGGTAAATACAGCATCAGGAAGTAATTTTTTGGAGTCAGTACCAGTCCATAACCTGATATGTCTGACAAACATGGATGAAATTTCCTGTCCTTAGCTCTTTGTTCTCATGGTTTCGCTGTAGTTTTACCTTTTAAAACATGGTTGTACTAATTCATATGTTGCCATCTGAGATGCCTGCTGAAAAGGAAAATAGAACCTTGTGAATACATTAAAAAGATAATCATATCTGAAAAGTATTTCTATGAAGTAGCAGCTAACATCACCAAAGCAATATTTTTCAAAGTTTTGAGTAATGGAAAGGCTATTATGGATACCCTAAACCATAAAATTTATGAATCAGAAAGACATTTGGATGCAACAATGTGAGGCAAGACTGAAAAATTGAGGAGTGCCCCAAGTTCACAGGTTGTGTTCAGACACAAGTATTTAAAGCAAGCTTCTAGACCAAGAGAACACTTTGATAATTTTGTTTCATATTTTAGCTGTTAATGGTATTATTATAATTGCAAATCATTTTCTGTTCTTTTCCCCAAGGTATGTGTCAACTTTGACTCGTGTTGGAGCCAGAGAAAAGAAGATCCTGAAAATTTTAAAATAATTACCCTTTTAGTTTTTCTTTAAAGTTTTTTTTAATACTCATCCCAAGTGTTTTATCTTCTCAATTGTATGCAATTGAAATTTCAGGTATGATATTGGCATATTAAAACTGTATACACATTTGTCACATCCTCAATTATACTTACGAATCCTCTATTTCTTGAACATATTTCACAGTGCTTCTGTAACATTTAAGGATCTGATGACTATAATCACATATATATCTCAAACATGTGTCCCAAGCATGGCCTGATTCTTCAGTTCTGTGTCACAGACTTGCCCCACAGTTTTCTGGTGTCTATGACTCGAGGCCAAATCATTATTAGATTTGACTCTCAACTCCTCTGTCTTTCGTCACGCCACGAATTCAGTCTGTTAGGAATCTCTCTTCATCTTGCCTTCAGAACACCTCCAGTAGCCAGCCAGCCAGTTCCTTCTCCTAGCTCTGGTAGCACACTGCCATGGGCCACCATTACCTCTCATTGCAGACTGTGGGACTTTATGTCCCAAAGACGGCCCCAGACTGTCTGAGATCTGATTTTTCCATCATTGTTTGATCTGCTGCTATTGCCCGCTCATATTCTCCTACCATGAAATAGCAATAATTTCTCTTATAAAAATCTACAACTATGAGTACTCTAGATTTTCCAGGAAGGTCAGATTGACAGACTCAATTTGTAGGTATAGCCATTATTCTGAAAAATGACAGAAAGATAAATTCATGTCCAGTGAAGGCTGACATGATGCATGCATGACTCAGGTAAAGGTAAAATCTTAAGTATGTTATGGTTCTTATATTGAGGTATTCCTGGGGTAATTTCATTATTTCTTTATATTTCTATAATATAATTTTTATATTCATCTTTTCTCTCACTGTCTTTACTGTATTTTGCTTTTGATTAAAAAAAATCTTGGTTTGTTTGGTTGAGGTAGAGTCTTCTGCATCATACCAGGTTACCCTGACACTTCCTTCACAGCCAGTGTGGCCCAGAACTTAGGTCAGTCTTCCTGCTTTTGTCTCTTTAAGTGCTGGGCATGAGCACTAGGTCTTGTTAGAGAGGACCATTCTAAGATATTTAAACCAAATATACTAAATTAGTATTAAATATGATTGTAACCCAAATATACTAAAATAGAAGCTATATGCTTATATGATATTTTGATATATATACATTTTGTTATCAAACATAACCCTCAATTTCTTCAGATATATTTATGTAAATGCTGACTTTGTAAGACATAAAAAGGAATGTGCGATGGATAGATTTTTCTTTTAAATGTGATGCTGTCTAAATCATCTGCACTAGCTTTCAAATTGTCCATTGCAGAATTTAATGGCTAGAATATTATGTTAACTCAGTGTTATATTTTTCAGATCTCAAATATTTTAAAATATCATTTAAGTCTCATGATGAATACATATTTAGAAATCTTACCATTATTTTATGTAAAAAATTTATTAGATTAGTTGAACAATGGACCTAATAATCAATGTGCATACTAAATCGAGGACAGCAATGTGGCTGCTTTTGAAGCACAAGCCTTGAATGTAACAACCAGGCTTCCTAGTGCCTGTTTTCTTTCCACACTGGACATTTTACATCTCTGCTTCACTTACCTTCAAGCTTCAAACTAGGATGACCATTAAAGCTGTGCTGGGAGCAACCAACCAATCTCTTTTCTAGTTCAACATTTAAAGAATAACTCACATCAATCATTCTCAAACTTTTTCCCTCAAAATTGGAGAATTCCAAACTCATGTTGTACAGTTAGCATCTTCTTCTGATAAAGCTAAAGAAACCCCATAAGAAAAAAGCTGAAATTAACACATGGTATCACAGATATGCATACTTCAATAAAATATGCATGAAGGAACTTCTTAGCACAGAAAAGCAATCACCCCAAGGGATGAGTAAGATCCATTGTTGGAATGGAGGAAGGATTCATCCTCATGGAGTTAATTAATGCGCTACACTACAGGGCAGAGGGGGATTAAACGTCAGAGTAATTTCAATAGTGATATTGGACTTCACAAAATTCAGCACCCTTTCATGAAACAAGACAAAGAACTCGAAACTAACTGGACATAGAAGGAATCCAGCAAAGGGGGGGAATCTCACACCACCTTACTCCATTATGAAAACCTCTCACCTTTGTCCTAACATAAGAACAAGGCAAGCTTACCCATCCTTACCTGTGCAAACAGGGTTGGAGCTCAGCTAGAACCATTAGCAAGAACAAGAAACAGAAGCCCAGGAACCATAGGGAGAAAGAAGTAAATTTATCTCTACAGATAACATGAGATTTATTCTAAAACTCTTTCAGACAGCACAGCTCTTGGAACCTGTGTACAGTTAAATATAAGGATACAAACTTCACATACAATATCCAACTGTATCTTAGATTGTAACTTCTTATAATCAAAAGAGAATTTTATTCATAGGTATTCTAGTTAGCAATGCAGGTAGTTGCTAGAGGCTGTGTCCACTGGAAATATTAATATATGCTAAATTACTGTGTTGAGATGATGAATCAGCTTATATTTTTACTTATAATGCTTGGAGCTGTTTGCTTACCCTCTACTCACACTAAACTCACACCACACTCATACTGTTGCCACTCAAGGCATATGGAAATGGCATTTCACAACAGGCTCCATTTATGTGTTTGATGTTAACCACTTTAACAGATGTGTACTACATTTTATAGATTGTCATTTATCAATTGATTTGCAATGTAGTTTTGTTTTTTCTCATCCTATTGAAAATCTTTATTTAAAAGGTTTTTTTTTTTTTTTTTTTTTTTTTTTTGTAAAGGAGATGAGGAGCTAGTTCAGGGGTGTGAAGCACTTTCTTTTGGCTCTAACAGAAGATTACATTGGGTTCCCAGCACCACATCTACCATTTTGCAACTATCTATAACACTGACTCTAGGGGATGCCTTCATACCAGCTTGCAGGCATATGTGCATACATGTGAAGGCGCAGACACAAACACATCAATAAAATGAATCTCTATAACATGTATAGTAAAAGTATTATAATATGTTGACTTGATTATTTTTATTTTTACATTTTGAAAGCTTAAAACTTATTTATTATAACTATGTCTTTCTGGCTATTTGAATGTCTAACTTGTTCAATAACATAGTTTTCAGCCATGTTGGAAGCTTGTAGCAGTTCAACAATCAAACTGATAATTACTTGTATTGAGTTCTTCCCTGCCCTGGATTATAATTTTTCCTTAGAAGCTTCGTTAATTTCTCTTCTTATACTTTCTTAATTAGTTACCTCTTCAGTATAAATGCAACTTTTATGTTTTATTCATGCATTTTTCTTTCATCTCTACACATGATTATTTTAAAATTCACTGCACATCGTGATTCTGTGATTCCTAATTACCAAGCTATCAGACTAAGATTTTTGTTTAACTTAAAAGAGGCTGCATTTTACCAGGCTTCCCGGCTCTTTCCATAATTTTCTGTCCTTGGCAGTCACAAGGACCACTATGAGTTTGAGGCCAACCGGAGGTAACTAATGAGCTTCATACCTTGGTTTGTACTGGCAACCCCTGTTTTCAAGTCCCCAGAAGCAAATGAACACACAAAAACAATAGCTTCTGAAACTTAGTTATGTGTGATGGAAAACTAATTGAACTCGAGGTTTTCAAGAATCAATTAACATGTTATTGTAGAAAATACTTACGTCATAATAAACATACAAAGAGAAAGAGTTGAGGAGAGTTCAACAGCTTTGGAGATTTCATCTTGTGGTCATTGTTGCTTTTGGCCTGGGGTGTACCACAGTGTAGGTATAGGAAGGTACACAGAGCAGATTAGAAACATTAACTACAAAGCTAGGAAGTGAAACTCAAGAGCAAAGATGGAGCCTACATCCCTGAGAGCACAGCCTCCTACCTAAACTTCATGTTCCAACCCCTACCTCCTTTCCACTTGCTCAGGCTAGAGCCTGTGCATTTGGGACTACCCTAGATGCGAACTAGAGCACCCAGGTTAACTGTCAATATTAACACAAGTGAGCAGTATAATAGAAATGTCACAGTGATGTCCCAGTGTGATAGTGTGATAGTGCCTTGACAGTGTCGTCCCTTGTTACCTTCAAAGTGATTGAGGACAATGCTAACTGACATCTGTGGACTTCTTGAGAACCACAGAGCCTTCTCCAACTGTGCAAAACAGGCAAGTCTTTCTCAAAGGGGTCTGAAAAACACTTGTCTCGCACTTCTTCAACGCTGTCAAGTGCCAGGGAGGAGTTTATGGAGACAAAACATGATTATTCAAGTATGAGAAACGAGAGCTTCAAACCTAAGGAAACATGGCAGCAGAACACAATCCAGGGTCCTGGAAGTGCATGAGTTAATGCAGGAAAATCACTAGCCTAGAAAGCTGTGTGCTGTGCTCTTGATCTAGATGTATGCCATGCTGGCTCAATAACTGTAATAGACAAGTCACATATAATACCCAGTAGGCAAACTGGGAACAGTAACTAGCACTGAATTTATCATCTAGAAACACTCTAAATTAAAAAAAAAAAGTAAAATAATTTAGCATTATGTAACAGAATTGGCTTATACTAGGGTACATTTTGTTAAAAAAAAAGATGAGATTTGTGAAGAACATTGACTTTCTCCCATTATCCGGCGGTGGCGGGTGTTGGGTGGATAAACATAGCACCAGACTATGTTTAATTGCATTCTATTATAGAACTCTAATAAACATGAGTCCTGCTTCGTGAGGAGGGGAAATGAATTTGTTAGTTTCTTCTGCAAAGTTATTATTAAACTTTCCCTTTCGAATCAGACTGGAGCTCATGCTGTGTCTCCTGCTCCTCTTCAGTAAGTTAATAAGATGGATGAAGAGAGGGCAGATTCACTCTTGAGCGGCATTTCTGAGGCAAGGGAAACAGAGTTTTAAAAGGTCCCCCAATTTCAAGCTGCTCTTTCCATGTTGGTTGTTCTTGGGTTGATTGCCTGTCTCCTGAAAGAACATGACAGAGTGATAGAGTTTTCATGTGACTCGTGAGAATATTAGAGGAAGAAAAGTTTGTCACCGAGGCATTTGGAGGAAGTATTAAACAGTTTCCCATGATTGTTTCAAACTCTGTTGCCAGAGCATCATGCCAAGCTGTGCATTCTGTAGAACCAGATGGAAATGTCAGCCTTTTACCCTCCCAGAAACTGTAATTTAAACCAAAATTTTATAACTGACTGAGGTTTATTGCTTATGTCTTTCCACTTTTCATTATCATTACCTGCATCATGCACTAATTTGCCTTTAAAACAAACACAGCAAGAACAGAAGTGAAATCTGCCTCCAGGCGATGCATGGGCAACACTGCAAGTACTCGTTTGTATACTTTAGTTTCTTACTGATACAAATGGCATCCTCTGCAGCTAGGAGCAGAAACCCACCTCTTAACTTTCTCCATACTCCAGTAGCATAATAAAATGCTGAAAATGTTCACAGGCTTTGCATTTTGCTTCTGTGTCCTGAACTCTCTTGATATTCAAGAAGAATGTGACCTTTTGGGATTATGAACAACAGTGTTTATTTTTGCTGGACTCAGAGTAACAAAATCAGTTATTTATTTTGTTCAGGTTTCTTTTCTTTTTGTTGTTGTCCATTTGCATTGTTTGTTTGTTTGTTTGTTTGTTTGTTTGTTTGTTTTGAGACAGGGTCTCTATGTGTAACCATGTTTGTCCTACAACTTATTATGAAGACCAGGCTGGCCTCAAAATTGCAGAGATTCTCCTGACTGTGCCATTTAAATGCTGGGAATAAAGGTATGCCCAAGTTTGTTTAGGTTTCTGTCTTTAAATAGTTCAGGTTACCATTCTTGCTAACTTCCTATTAAAACTATTTAAAATTCCTTTTCTGAATAAGGCCCCGTCTTATTTACAACTGTTTCCATAAAACACATTTTCATTTTATTTTTATTGGATATGTTTTATTTACATTTCAAATATTATCCCCTTTCCTCATTTCCCCTCCATAACCTCCTTATCCCATACCCTCTTCCCCTGCTTCTATGAGGGTGTTCCCCCACCCACTCACCCACCCAATCTGCCTCCTCGCCCTGACATTCTCCTATCCTGCGGCATTGAACCTAGGCAGGACCGAAGGCTTCTCCCCCCATTCATGACCAATAATGTCATCCTCTGCTACATATGCAACTGTAGCCATGGGTCCATCCATGTGTGCTCTTTAGATAGTGATTTAGTCCCTGGGAGTTTTGGTTGGTTGGTATTGTTCTTCTTATGAAGTTGCAAACACCTTCAGCTCCTTCAATTCTCTATCCTTCAATTCTTCTCTAACCCCTCCACTGGGGACCCTGTTCTCAGTTCTATGGTTGACTGCGAGCATCTGCCTCTGTATTTGTCATGCTCCAGCAGAGCCTCTCAGAAGACAGCTAAATCAAATGCTCAAAATTACAAATGAGTCTTTCCACCATATTTTTTGATTTTTATTATTTTGTATTTAATGCCTTTTGTAACTTGGAAATTACAACAGTGCTTCACGTTGAGATATTCCTCCATACTCCATAAAGTTAGTTAATTTGAAATACCTTTTAATGGCTATAACTGGTTCAGTTCCATGACAGAAAGCTTACTTAGCATCCTCAAGGTGTTCTGTTGAAACATGTGTTTTCTCCAAAGGGATCATTAATTTTAATATTTAAAATTAAACTTGACATGTAGCTCTGGCTGTTTGTGTAAATAAACACATTTAACCATATTTATTCACAGATACCTAAGTGCATATGATGATCTGATTTCATCTGAGGATACTTACTTTTATTCAGGTTTTTTATGTTTTTTTTTTTTTACTTTGTTTATGTGGAACATCTATTCTAAAATTTTATGATTAATTTTGTATAATGCAGTTCAATTCATGTTTATACAGTGTGAATTTAGTAGCCACTTGCATGTTTATCACCCGTGAAGCTCATTTCATCTCATATATAGTATACAAATAAATATTAAAAGGGCCTGGAAAATGGTTCTGTCTGTAGAAAGCTTGCTGCATAAACATGAGTTGAATTCCTATTAAACTAGTTAAAAAGCCAAGCCTGCAGTATCACACCTCTAATTCTGGTGACGAGGAACTAAAGACAGGAAAATCTCTGGGAATTGCTGGCCAACTAACCTAACCATATCAGTGAGCTTCTGGTTTAGTGAGAGACCCTGCCTTTAAAAATACAGGAGCTTAGCATGGCTGTCTTCTGAGAGGCCCTACCAACAGCTTATTGAGACAGATGCAGATACTTACAGCTAACCACTGGACTGAGGTCAGGGACCCCTATGAAAGGAAGAGTTAGCTGAAGGATTGAAGAAACAGAAAAGGATGGCGACCCAATAGGAAGACCAACAGTGTCAACTAACCCAGACCCCTGGTTACTGCCAGAGACTAAACTACCAATCAAACAGCATACACAGGCTGGTCCTGGTCCAAGGCTCTTGGCACATATGTAGCATAGGACTGCCTTGTCTCTTCTCAATGGGAGTTTGGGCCTAAATCCTGTAGAAACTTGATGTCTGAAGAAAGGGAGATGCCCTGGGGTAGGTAGCACCCTCTTAAAGGTGAAGCGGCTGGAGAATGGGGAGGAGGACTCTGTGAGAGGGTACTGGGTAGAGGGCAACATTTGAGATGTAAATAAATAAAATAATTAACTAAAACAGTAAGTTGGAGAGTAGTACAGGAAGTTATTCAGTGCTTACCTCTGGCCTCCACGGGAGCCCACAAGTGAGCACATACATGAATACACACAGAGAAACGAACATGAAAATAGTTGGCTTTCTATATTGATGGTTAGGATTGATAGTAAGATAAAAAGGAAGGAAACTCTACAAGTTAAAGTACATTAACATATTCTTTTTATCTTACTATTAACCTCTAAAAGCATATCAATTCCTAAGGCACATACACCCACCTAGAGTCACATACACCTAAAGTTCCAGTCTAAGAACTTGTACTGTATTTCAGGTCCAGGTTTTCCCCAGGTAGCAATGTCAACTAAAACATAATCCCATGGCGGAAGTGCAGTTCTATGATTTATTGATATTAGTTAAAATTTAGTATTGTGAGAGGCAAAGCCAATGTCTCCAGAGCCCCGGGTCATGTCAAATCATTTACATGCCTCAAACTCCACACATCTTCTGAGCTCTTCTATTGAGGGAGAGTTAATCAGTCTCTAAGTTTCACCACCTCTGATGGGTATTTGTTTTACTCATGCAGAGTTTGAATCTGTTTCTATTGTTAGTATAAAGTATGCCATCTATTTCAAAGGAGATCCAGGATGTGTTGAAGATACAGGAGAAAGACAGAGAAGGAAAATGAAAATAAAATATTTATGGGTAATGATTTATCAAGTTGCCCAAGAAGACAAGATACCATGGATTTAGAGATCAGGGTTATACAGAGACTTGCCCACAGATTCATGATGAAGGAAGAAGAGTACACATGGAGATGAAAGCAGTTGGGAGGTATCTATTAGAAATGTGCTTTGGGAAGAATCTGCACTGTGTTAGGAATTCCATGAATTGGTCTTTTGTGTTTTCACAAGATTTGGATATCTGTTATACCTGCTCAAAGTCATTGAACTATACATGCTCTTTGAGGCCAGGCATTAGGTGCCCATTTCACATATGAAGCTGCCCAGTCACAGCTGTTGAAGCAATTTCCAAAAGCCAATGACCCTGGATTTTATGCTGTCTCTAAGAATTGTTGAATTATCTGTAGGAGGCTGAAAAAAATGTTGTCTTTGATGATTTCAACTTTTTTTGCTGTCAGTCCTTACTCTGTAACTAAATCTGAATTACTTTCTGACATTGAGTGGTGCAATTTTGGGGGTAAGCATACAGCTCTGGCATTTAAACTAATCGCAGTAAAAAACTAAATAGACACTTGAGTAAATCAAAAGGAAGATTTGTTTTTTTGTAACATCAAAGGTCAGTAGATATTAATTATGCTTGTGTAGGTATCGTTTCTAAGTTGAAATCTTTCCTTTTGGGAAAAGAGGGGCACTCCTAAAACCGTGAGAACAAAATCAACTTGCAATTCTCAGAAAACTGACAGAATTACAGGAGTCATGGGGATAGTGAATTTATATAAGCAGTAAACAACTGATGGAGAAGGAGATGGTTCTATTAGTGGAGCAACCAGCATGTTGGGCAGGGAGCTCCAGGAATGTACTTTTGTTAGTCTTCACCCAAGCTGGGGGTGAACTTTTCAGTAATATAGCATTCTCTAACTCACACACGCTCCTGTACACATATAGTATGAACTTATGAACTTATTTATTCACCAAAGCCAACTTGGAGAGAATTGGTTCAGTACTTTGTTGTCAGTTTCTTAACTGGAGCAAATAGATGTATGTTCACATCTCTGTAGGAAATGTTGTAGAGAAGATACTCATGAATCTCTTAGAAGAAAATCAAGGAAGATCTCAAAAATTGGAAAGATTCCTATGCTCATGGATTGGAAGGATCAGCATTGTAAAAATGGCCATCTTACTAAAAGCAATCTACAGATTCAATGCAATCCCCATCAAAATTCCAACCCAATTTTTCATTGAGTTGGAAAAAGAAATGTGCAATTTCATCTGGAATAACACAAGATCTAGAATAGCGAAATCCATCCTCAACAACAAGAAAACATCTGCAGGAAATCACCATCCCTGACCTCAAGATATATTACAAGGTAATTGTGCTAAAAACTGCATGGTACTGGTACAGAGATAGGCACGTGGATTAATGGAATCGAATAGAAGATCCAGAAATGAACCCTCACATCTATGGTCACCTGATTTTTGACAAAGGAGCTGTAAATATTCGATGGAAAAAGGACAGCCTATTCAACAAATGGTGTTGGTCCAACTGGCACTCAGCATGCAGAAGAATGAAAATAGACCCTTTCTTATCTCTTTGTACAAAGCTCAAGTGCAAGTGAATCATAGATCTCCACATTAAACCAGGTACACTGAAACTATTAGAAGAGGAAGTAGAGAAAACCTTAGAACACATAGGCACAGGAGAAAATTTCCTGAACAGAACACCAATGGCTTGTGGTCTAAGGTCAAATATTGAAAAATTGGACTTAATGAGATTGCAAAGCTTCTGTGAGGCCAAGGACACTGTCAAGAAAACAAAACAGCAGCCAACAGATTGGGAAAAGATCTTTACCAACCCCACATCTGATAGAGGCCTAATATCTAAGGCATACAAAGAACTCAAGAAGTTAGACACCAGAGAATCAAACAACCCTATTAAAAATGGGGTACAGAGCTAAACAAAAAGTTCTCAATTGAGGAATATCAAATGTCTGAGAAGCATCTAAGTAAGTGCTCAACATCATTAGCCATCAAGGAAATGCAAAACAAAACAACCCCGAGATTCCACCTCACACCAACAAGAATGGCTAAGATCAAAAATTCAGATGACAGCAGATGTTGTCAAGGATGCAGAGAAAGAGGAAGACTTCTCCACTGTTGGTGGGGTTGAAAACTGGTACAATCACTTTGGACATAAGTCTGGCAATTCCTCAGAAAATTGGAAGACCCAGTTATTCCACTTCTGGGCATATACCCTAGAGACGCTCCAACATACAACAAAGACACATGCACCACCATGTTCATAGCAGCCCTATTTATAATAGCCACAAGCTGGAAAGAACCCAGATGTCCTTCAATAGAAGAATGGATAGAAAAATTGTGGTATATTTACACAATAGAGTACTACTCAGCTATCAGAAACAATGACTTTATGAAATTCTTAAGAAAATGGATGCATCTAGAGAATATCATTCTGAGTGAGATAACCCAGTCATGAAAGAACAGACATAATATGCAGTCACTGATAATTGGATACTAACCCCAGCAAGCTCTGAACACCCCAGAAACATCTTACAGACTATATGAAGCTCAAGAATATAAAAAAAAAAAGAAGAAAAAAGCATTATGCTTAATCTTTACACACCAAGAAAACTTTGACTAAATACATGTTACATCTTGTTTTACATGCACTTTATGCTCATTGTAACTAGTAAGATCTTAATGCACACTATCAAACCTTTAAAGAAAATCAAGTACTGACAAAAATGTATTTGCATACTTTTATGCAAAAATGCTTAAATCTGTACATTTATCTTTTTTTAAATAAATTTTTTTTCAATTTAAATAAATAAAAAAAACATTATGCTTAATCTTTACACACCAAGATAACTTTGACTATTTCCAGGTTACATCTAGATTTACATGTACTTTAGGCTCATTGTAACTAGTAAGATTTTAATTCATACAATCAAACTTTAAAAAAAATCAAGTACTGACAAAAATGTATTCATATATTTTTATGCAAAAATGCTTAAAATTTGTACATTTACCTTTGTTCTTCAAAATAAAATTGTTCAATTAAAAAATACCTCTATAAGACTGGGCTACAGTCAAAGTTTACAGCATTTTCTTAATTAGTGAATGATGGAGAGGGCCCAGCCCACTGTGGGTGGTGCCATACTGGCCTGGTGGTCCTTGGTTCTATAAGAAAGTGTGCTAAGCAAGCCAAGGTGGAAAATCCAGTAAGCGCACCCACGTAGGGCTGTTGTATAGGTTCCTGCCTCCATATTCTTGCCCTGTTTGAGTTTCTGCCTTCATTGCTTTTGATGGTGAATTGTTACACAGAACTGTGAATGAAATTTTTCCTCCCCTCCCCCCAAAAACTAATAATCTATGACTAAGGGGTTTCTAAAGTTTTCTGAAGGAGCAAAGCAGTAAAACAGGTGAATTTATTCAGAACCAGAACTTTGCCTGGGAGGTGTCACAAAAGGAAACTGGTAAGAATGCATTTTAATAAAAATGTTAATTAATTGAAGAGAAAGAAAGCAAATGAGAAGGTAAAGGACAACTCAATAATGACAATTATTGCATCATCCAATAACAAATTGCAGTCCATATGGAGTTCTTTTTTTTTTTTTTTTGTCCTCTTATAACTTTATTTTAAAAGAAGATGGGTACATATACAGATTTTTAAAGGTATTTTGGCATAACACTATATGAATTTTTTGTCAATACTTAATTCTGTTAGTATTTTTTTGATATTTTGATAGTATGCATTGAAATCCCACTAGTTACCATAAGCATAAAGTACATGTAGGACAGAATGTAACAGGGAAACAGATTTCTTGGTGAGTATAGATTAAGCATAATGATCTTTGAATACCAAAAATGCCACAAAGCTATATTCTTAGCTCTTGAATTATTAATAATTTAAGGGCCAGGTGTATCACACTCTGAGGGGGTACAATACATTTATTTTTTCCTGAGAAGGACGGAGGTTTTCATGTTTTGGCCTTTGTTTTTCTTGGGCTTCATATGGTCTGTGAGTTGTTTCTGGGGTGTTCAGACCTTTCTGGAGTTAGTATCCAATTATCAGTGACTGTATATTATGTCTGTTCTTTTGTGACTGGGTTACTTTACTCAGGATGCTATTCTCTAGATGCATCTATTTTCCTAGGAATTTCATAAAGTCATTGTTTCTGATAGCTGAGTAGTACTCCATTGTGTAAATATACCACAATTTTTTTTATCCATTCATCTACTGAAGGACATCTGGGTTCTTTCCAGCTTGTGGATATTATAATTTGGACTGATATGAACATTGTGGTGCATGTGTCTTTGTTGTATGTTGGAGCATCTCTGGGGCATATGCCCAGAAGTGGAATAACTGGGTCTTCAGGTAGTACTATGTCCAATTTTCTGAGGAACCACCAGACTGATTTCCAGAGTGGTTGTACCAGTTTACAACCCCACCAACAGTGGAGGAGTGTTCCTTTTTCTCCGCATCCCTGCCAGCATCTGCCGTCATCTTAGTTTTTGGTCTTAGCCTTTCTGACTGGTGTGAGGTGGAATCTCAGGGTTGTTTTGATTTTCATTTCTTGATGACTAGGGATGTTGAGCACTTCCTTTGATGCTTCTCAGCCATTCGACATTCCTCAATTGAGAATTTTTTGTTTAGCTCTGTACCCCATTTTTTAATAGGATTGTTTGATTCTCTGGTGTCTAACTTCTTGAGTTCATTGTATAGATTGGATATTAGACCTCTATCAGATGTGGATTTCTGAAAATCAGAAGTATAGAAATGACAGATTGTTTCTGGGAATAAATTCTTTCCTTGGTTTCTATAGACTTCAATTATCACCTATCCTAGTCATCTGTCAAAGATGGCACAATTTATCTAATACCAGTGTTGTGTCACATTTCCTGTGAGTTATACATATAAAAACTGTGCTCATCCCAGGTAGGGCACTGATACCACACCAACAAACAATGGTCAAATTTTGCTTAGTAAACCAGTGTGATTATTGGGATTACATGCAAGAATGTGAGTGAGGGTTCATATACAGCATCATGGACAACTCAAAGACAGAAACATCACTGAAAATCCCACCCCTATCTGGGTAATGACTAATGGAATTTGTGTGCCCCGGTAGGAGTTTCAGCTCCTTTGCAGCACATCTTCAGTACATCTTGGACTTTAGTAGGAAATCGAGGAGGCTAGTATTTACATGTTATGATTTCACAGGCTCTTTCCTCCTTGGATCTCTTTTGCAGTTTATATTTTGATGCTTGGGGATTCCATTAGCTAATACAGAATCTGAGTTTCTAACTCAAACTTGGGTTTTTAATAGAAGATCTATATACCCAACTGCCTGTTCTTAACCACCACCTGGAGAATCAGTGACACTTCAACATCATTGGACAAATCTCCTTTCTCATAAACTTGGTCTTTTCCCGGTCTCCACCTTCACTGAAGCAATTCAGTGGTTCTGTCATCCCTGTGGTTGTGTAGCATAGAGATGTATATTGTTTGCAGTATTGCGTACTTTGTATATGATACATTGACTCTTATGTAGTTATTAAACTGTTGCCTTCTTCTCTTTACTGTTTTAACTCTCTGAATGTGTTATGTACTGACTCATAGTCCTAGGCCCATAGTATATCATGATCAAGATTTCATAGTGCAACACACACACAAACACACACACACACACACACACACACACACACACATACGCATGCATACTCATTTGTTTTTGTTCTGGTTTTGATTTGTTTTTTTTAAGACAGGGTTTCTATGTGTAGCCTTGGTTGTTCTAGAACTCACTCTGTAGATCAGGCTGGACTCAAACTCACAGAGATCTGTCTTCCTTGGCCTCCAGAGTGTGGGGATTAAAGGCATAAGCTAAACCTGCTGGCCCAAGTACATTTTTTAAAACATCTCACTATTTTTTTCTGGACTTTTCATATCAGGGAAGTATCCTTCATATCGCTTATATAGCATATTTTTTTTAATATAGAGAACATCAGTAATTCAGTTAGATGGATGATGATATTTGACTCAGATATTTCTATTATTTCCATGTATGCTTGATGGGTTTCTCTTAGACTTTCTTGTACTCCAGCCCCATAGGCTGTTTTTCTTTTCCTGCCCCTGGGTCTCTGTTCATTGTCTGAGTTGGGGCAAAGTGTGGTACAGTTTATCTCCTTCAACTGATTTTATCAGAAACTCTGATCTCCATCATATCCTATGGAAAATAGCTTTAACCATGCTAGAGAAAATCAGACCTTCCTATACCCATGCTCTCTAAAGCATGCTCAACTCTTGTAGATGTCAGCACAGGCTCGCTTTCATGTATGGTATTTTCTGATTTATATTGATTTTTACCTTTAGTTGAGATTTATTGATACCCTCAGTACTGTTCATTGTATATATTATGTTATAGGCATTACATATTCAATACTTGATCTCATAGGGCACACAGTCTACTTAAAATATTTGGACATAATGATATAAATAAATGAGTGAACGTTAGTTTTAGCACGAGTTGCTTAGTAAAATCAGTAAACCAGAGTAACATGGAAACTAATACAGCACTATCTTTGGTGTAATGAGTAATAAGAAATGTACTACTTCAAAGGGAAAATTTTGGATAATTATTAAATGGAAAAGGTCATCCATGAATCTATCATCCATCCATCCACCATCCATCCAGCCATCCATCCATCCACCATCCATTCATCTGTCCATGCATCCATGCATCCATCCATCATCCATCCGTTCATCCATCCATCCATCCATCCATCCAACCATCCATCCATCCATCCATCCATCCATGCATCCATCCATCCATCCATCCATCCATCCATACATCCATCCATCCATACATACATACATACATGATAACATCCTCTAGGTGTGTGAGTTTCCCTACATATTCTGACACTTTCCACACAATTTGAAAAAAAAAATCATACTAAGGAATGAAAAGTTGGATAGATGAATATGTGTTCAAGGGATGAAATGGTGAACATTTCAATGTAAGAATGAAAATTACTTTATGGCTATAGATTTAAAATTTTCTGAAAGAGGGAGTTACTATAAACTCAGATAAGAAGTGGATAAGAAAAATTTTTATCTCCCCAAAGACATTTCCAGAACTAAAAATGTATTCCACAATACAAAATAGTGTACTTTTTCTTTTTAATGCTTACAACATAGAGATTTGATAATGGGAAATGTTTTTTCTTTGTAAAACAATTTCTGTGCTTTATATTTAGTTTAGAAATGCAGTTATATAATCACATGGGCAGTAAATCAGAAATTAACATTTTCTAGCACATTCTCTGACAAGGTAGTGCTTTCATATGAAGCAGTATAGTCTTTAGTGGAGAGAAATGATGAAAAGAACAGATGGTACACTTCTAGGGTGGACCATGAAGCCCTGTTCAGATTTCAAAACGGAATTTTCAGAAGCAATAAGGTGAGCAACTTTCCAAGTCCACACATCTTTGTTATCTGTTTACATTTCCGATGCAAAATATAAAACACATGACAAATCACACACAAGCAACACTACCCCTCCACCTTTGTTTCTTATACATATATTTATGTTTTTCAACCCTTTTATTTAGTATATGTACATGTGTGCTGCTCTTGTTTGGTTTTGCTGTCTTGCTAGAGAGAAGTTTTGTGTAAGTGAATCTGTCCAGGACCCAGTTGTGTTAGGCTTCTAAGAAGTTCATGGGTTAATTCCAGTTAATTATGCCTTCAGTTCAAGACTGATCACTGGGCTCTATATCTGCTGTCAGCTTGTGCAAAGGGGATGCAGATCCACTGGATAGGGGGGAGACTTGCTCTCTTTGTCAGGTGCAGTGTCAGTGATGTCAATGTCTGCACACAGGCCAATTACATCTGTCAGCTTGTATGTCATGAAACTTTTATGGGGATTATAGATTGAATATGAAAGAAAAATGGATGCTCCTTCCTCTATTTTTCAGAAATGACATTATACCTCCCAATGAGCTGCTTCCCATTATCATGTGATTCATATGGAAATGAGACTGTGATAAGTTTTTATGAAATAAATTTTTCTGTTGTCTTTCACATCCAATTCCAAGAAGGTTGGTGGGAGTTTGGAAATTTGCTGTAATTGAATTGTCTTTGTTTTTCAGATTTTAATTTAATTAATTTTTTTTAAGGAAAAGGCAATATATGGTTCTTTCCTTTTTTATCAGATATATCTTATTTACATTTCAAATGTTATCTCCTTTCCCAGTTTTCACTCTATATCCCCCTGCCCCATCCTCCTTCCCACTGCTTCTATGGAGGTGTCTCCCTACCCAATCACTCAATCCTGCCTCCCTGCCCTGACATTCCCCTACACTGGGACATCAAGCCTAGGAAGGACCAACAGTTTACCTTTCCATTGATGCCCAACAAGACCTTCCTCTGCTACATATGCAGCTGGAGCCATGGGTCCGAACACGTGTACTCTTTGGATAGTGGTATAGTCCCTGGGAGCTCTGGTTGGTTGGTATTATTGTTCTTATGGGGTTGCAAATCCCTTCGGCTCTTTCAATCCTTTTTCTAACTCCTCCATTAGAGACCCCATTCTCAGCTCAGAAGTTGGCTGTGAACATCCATCTCTGTATTTGTCATGCTCTGGCAGATCCCCTGTCAATATTTACTTCTTGACATCAGCAACATTTTCTGGGTTTGGTGGCTGTATATGGACTGGATCTCCAGGTGGGACAGTCTGTGGATGGCCTTTCCTTCTCCCTGCTTCAAATTTTGTCTCTATATTTCCTCCTGTGAATATTTTTGTTCCCCCTTCTAAAAAGGACTGAAGCATCGGCACATTGGTCTTCTTTCTTCTTGAGCTTCATGTGGTATGTGAATTGCATCTTGGGTAATTATAGATGTTTTATTTTCTAAACTTTATTTTAAAAAACAAAGATAAAAGAAAAAAATTTTAAACATTTTTGCATAAATGTAAACTCTTTTGTCAGTGCTTGGCTTTTTTTTTTCTTTTTTTTAAGGTTTGATACTCTGCATTAAGGTCTTACTAGTTACAATGATAAAAAGTACATGTAAAACAGGATGTAACCCAGAATTAGAAACATTTTCTTGGTGTGTAAGGATTGAGCATAATGTTTTTTTTTTTTTGTTTGTTTTTTTTGAACTTCACACAGTTTGTGAGTTGTTTCTGGGGTAGTCCAAGCCTCTGGGGTTAGCATCCCACTATCAGTGACTGCATATTATGTCTGTTCTTTTGTGACTGGGGTTATCTCACTCAGGATGATATTCTCTAAATGCAACCATTTTCTTAAGAATTTGGTTAAGTCATTGCTTCTGATAGATGAGTAGTACTCCATTGTGTAAATGTACCACAATGTTTGTATCCATTCATCTACTGAAGGTCATCTGGGTTCTTTCCAGCTTCTGGTTATTATGAATAGAGCTGCAATGAACATTGTGGTGCATGTATCTTTGTTGTATATTGGAGTGTCTCTGGGGTATATGCCCAGAAGTGGAATAGCTGGATCTTCAGGTAGTACTATGCCCAATTTTCTGAGGAATCGCCAGACCGATTTCCAGAGTGGTTGTATCTGTTTACAACCCACCAATAGTGGAGAAGTGTTCCTCTTTCTCCGCAACCTTGCCAGCATCTGCTGTCATCTGAGTTTTGGATCTTGGCCAATCTGACTGGTGCGAGGTGGAATCTCAGGGTTGTTTTGATTTTCATTTCCCTGATGGCTAAGATGTCTCAGCCAGCCATTCCATATTTCTCAATTGAGAAAGTTTTGTTTAGCTCTGTATGCCATTTTTTAATAGGGTTGTTTGATTCTCTGGTGTCTAGCTTTTTGAGTTCTTTGTATACCTTGGATATTAGGCCTCTATCTGATGTGGAGCTGGTAAAGATCTTTTCCCATTCTGTTGGCTGCCGTTTTGTTTTCTTGACAATGTCCTTAACCTTACAGAAACTTTGCAATCTCATTAAGTCCCATTTGTTAATCTTTGACCTTAGAGCTTGAGCCATTGGTGTTTTGTTCAGAAAATTTTCTCCTGTGCCTATGTGTTCTAAGGTTTTCCCTACTTTCTCCTCTAATAGTTTCAGTGTATCTGGTTTAATGTGGAGATCTTTGATCCACTTATACTTGAGCTTTGTACAAGGAGATAAGTGAGGGCTCATTTCTGGATCTTCTATTCTATTCCATTGCTCCACATGCCTATAGATCTTAGGCTACTATCCACTTATGAGTGAGTGTATACTATGTGGTTTTTCTTTCTTTTTTCTTTTTTTGGTAAATGGGTTGTCTCATGCCGGATGATATTTTCTAGTTCCATCCATTTGCCTAAGAATTTCTTGAAGTCATTGTTTTTAATAGCTGAGTAGTAAGTACTTTATTGTGTAAATGTATCACACTTTCGATATCTATTCTTTTGTTGAAGAACATCAGGGTTCTTTCAAACTTCTGGCTATTATAAATAAGGCTGCTATGAACACAGTGGAGCATGTGTCCTTGTTATATGTTGGAGCATCTATTTGGTATATGCCTGGGAGTGGTATACCAAGGTCCTAAGTTAGTATAATTTCTAGTTTTCTGAGGAATCACAAGACTGGTTTCTAGAGCAATTGTACCAGCTTGAAAGCCCACCAAAGGAGGAGTGTTCCTCGTTCTCTACATCCTAACAAGCATCTGCTGTCACCTAAGTTTTTGATTTTAGCTATTCTGACTTGTGTGAGGTAGAATCTCAGGGTTGTTTTGATTTGTATTTTCCTGATGACTAAGTATGTTGAACATTTCTTTAAGTGTTTCTCAACTGTTCAATATTCCTTAGTTGAGAATTCTTTGTTTAGCTCTGTCTCCATTTTTTAATAGGGTTATTCAATTCACTGGAGTCTAACTTTTTAAGTTCTTTGTATATATTAGATATTAGCTCTCTATCAGATGTAGGATTGGCAAAGGCTTTTCCCCATTTTGTTAGTTGCTGTTTTGCCTAATATGGTATACATTGCCTTACAGAAGCATTACATATTTATGAGGTCCCATTTGTTGATACTTGATCTTAGAACATAAGCCATGGGTGTTCTTTCAGGACATTTTTCTCAGTACCCATGTGTTGTTATTTTTAAATCAGAATCTTGATTTTCCAATGTGATGGGGTATCTGGGACTTGCTTTGGTGAGGAAACTGGGTTCTGATGCTGCCAAGTGGTCTTGGTTTTTGTTGTTTAGGTTCCTGGACTTGCCTTTTACTATCTGCTTATCTCTGGTGCTAGCTGTTTATGCTGATTCTGACATTGGCTTAACCCTCTTTCCTCTGAACTCCCAAAGCCCTGGGAATGCTATTGAGCTAGTTCCAGCAGAGTAATAAGCTTGAAATATAGAGTTTGTCACATATTAAAAAATCAGAGATAATAGATGGCAAAGAATCCATAGGATATGCTGACTGAGTCAGAGACTCAGGTCTCAATGCACCTCTGCAAACTTAGATAAGTTCATCCAGCACTATTAGCTACATGACTGTCTTTCCTTATTTCATCTAATTTAACCCAGGTCGATTTCTGTAAAAGTTAGGGACTCGAATGCAGACAAATATACTATTTCTACAGTGAAAATAAAAGGCAGTTTTTCGAAAGAATGTTAAAATGTTTTCTGACATTACACACTGGACAAAGATGCATGCTTAGAAGCAGCATATTCACCATCTGAATCTAAATGATAACATGCTACAGAGGACAATAAGACTGCCATTTCTGGATCTTTAGATACTCTCTCTGGCATTCCAGTTGACAGTGCCTCAGTTCTGATACTCTTGGGGCTGGAATATCTTCCTCACAGTGTACGCATCTTTTACAATACTGATTTTCAACTCAGTGCTTGGCATATGTTCCTCTGCTGATAGAAGTTATGTGCCTTTATTCTAATGTGAAAGGAGGCAGAGAAAAGAAATGTGGAATTCTAATGGTGAGGCTTAGGAGGAAAATTAAGTGGCAGGAAAATGCATACAGTTCTTGGAAATTGTACAAATATTGGTCATAACTTATCCATAATCTTTGGTAATATAGTTTATGGCCTAAATTTTTTCTCTCTGAAAGATCTTTTGAAATTATCATTACTGAATCCTGAAAATGGAAATCTTTTGATAATGTGGTCTTTCTAGATGTATCTAAAAAATGAGGAGCTCTTACTAGGTTAAGGGGAGCCTATATTCACCACGAGTGTTGCTTTATAAGGAAAGAAATATCTGGAAAAAGAGGCAAATACATAGAAATAGCTGTTGGGGAGATGGAGGCAGAGGTAGAATGATCCATCTTTGAGAAAGGAATACCAAATGCAGTATCAATTCTGAAAGACTAGAAGAATCCTCTTAATTCTAGAATATTAAGCACCAGTGTGACTGATAATGGGTTGGAATTTGGACTGGATACTATCAAGTTTTTGGCCTCTTATTCAAGTAACTATAGTCTAAGTCCACACAGACTGCCAAGTAGCCAGACAAATTTATTCAAGCAAATCTATCGAGCCAGCCAGTATCTACTACAGGAGAGCAACCTCAGGAGTGAAAATACACAAGGGCCTCAATTATTGTTTAAAGCTTCCTTGTACAGGGCTCAAGAGAAGGTGAGTTTTGATTACTAGGGGCATAGACCACATTTTTCATTGGCCGAATAGGTAATTTCTTGACTGTGTCTATTTCTTACTATAATATATTTGATTTTAAACTAGTTTATACCAAAATATGAAAAAAAATAATATATTAATTAAGGGATTTTGCATAAATGTTCATGTAGGGATGCAATTCAGTATTATTTCAGGTGGACTCCAAAGAGTCTAGTTTGGACCAGCATACTGCCTGTATTTTCAGGACTGAATTATAAGAAGTGTTTAAAAAAATGGGCGATTCCTCAAAAAATTGGACATAGTACTACCTGAAGACCTAGTTATTCCACTTCTGGGCATATATCCTAGAGAATCTCCAACATACAACAAAGATACATGTACCACCATGTTCATAGCAGCCCTGTTTATAATAAACAGAAGCTGGAAAGAACCCAGATGTCCTTCAGTAGATGAATGGATACAAAAATTGTGGTATATTTACACATGGAGTACTACTCAGCTATCAGAAACAATGACTTTATGAAATTCTTAAGAAAATGGATGCATCTAGAGAATATCATCCTCAGTGAGATAACCCAGTCACAAAAGAACAGACATAATATGCAGTCACTGATAATTGGATACTAACCCTAGCAAGCTCTGAACACCCCAGAGACAACTCACAGACTATATGAAGTTCAAGAAAAGAAAAAAAAAAAGAAAATAAAAAACTGTTATGCTTAATCTTTACACACCAAGAAAACTTTGACTAATTCCAGGTTACATCTTGTTTTACATGTACTTTTTGCTCATTGTAACTAGTAAGATCTTAATGCACACTATAGAACCTTTAAAAAAACCAAGCACTGACAAAAATATATTTGTATACTTTTAGGCAAAAATGCTTAAAATCTGTACATTTATCTTTGTTTTTTAAAATAATGTTGTTCAATTAAAAAAAAGAAATGGGGTATTGTGAAAGTGTTGCTGGGGGGGGGGTAAACTTATTCATTGTTGAAAGCGGTAAATATGGCCTGATCTGGGTTGTGGTTTTAGGATTGATAACATGTTACTAGATGTATTATTCTCAGATGGTTACTTATATAGTCAAAACCAAATGGAGTCCCTTATTGCCAAGATATCCCATATACGTGCCTCCTTCATGACTCCTCCTACATGATTTTAAACTCCTATCACCCAGGAGTATAACAAAATATTCTTTTCTGGTCATAGCCTTCAAAAACTCTGACTAGGATTCCCTCTAGGAATTAATATTTAAACAGAATCCATGGAGGCAGACTGGAAGCAGACTCTTAGGCAGTGTAGTAGTAGAGTATTTACTGTGGAGAGCTGTCAAGACCCATATCTGTGGAAGGATGGAAGAGAAATGGGATTTACAGTGGTGAGAAGTCAGGCTATAATACAGGCTCAGCTGAGCTAGCAGGCCCATGAGTTCCATCAATCTTCACTTCAATCAGCCATTGGTTGTTGGCTGTTGTAGAAAGGATATGATTTTGGACAAGCTTTATCCCCTGCAGCTAAGGCACTTCTAGAATGGGGTTACAATTTATACTGTCTATGAACAATATTTCAAGCTGTTAGAACATCAACTTTTTCCTTAAGGGGGGCACTTGAATGACATCTCTGTGTCACCACATAAGTCTTGGAGTAGGTTAAAATAACATAAAGTGAAGACAAAGTGCCAAATAAGAAAGAACTGAAATAGCATGTGATCAAAACATTCTTACAAGGGTCTGGGGAAGTGGCTCAGTGTTTAAAGCACTTACTGCTCTTGCAGAATGCCACGACACCCCTATAGCCACTTGCAGACACCTGTAGTTCTGGGGAGTCTCACATTCTCTTCTGACCACTGTAAGCACTGCATCTCTGCAGCAACTATATCCACACTGTGAATAATACATACATGTAGACAAGGCACTTGAACAGAATCTGTGGGGCAGATGGTTCTCTTTTGGAAGGGAGGAGATGAAGACAAGCAGGGCCACAGAAGTTTAGATGTTCAACAATAGGGGAGGACTGTAAACAGAGAGTCTGAGTCAAAGGTAGTCCTTTGTTTTGTATGGCTTGACTATGAATTGTCCTCAGCTGGTGGTGCTGTTTTAGTAGGTTGTAGAAATGTACTGAGAGTGGGTCCAGGTGGAGAAACAGGTGACTGGAACATGCCTTTCAAAGTTATATTTGGATTCTGCTTTCCTCTCTGCTTCATTTCTACTGTGAGGTAAACTGCCTTCTTAGTGAAATATCCTCATTGCCATGATGTTTTGCTTAAGTAAATGGGACCAAGTGACAATGGGATAATTTGCTGAGACCACAGGAAGATACAGAACTCTTCTAGATAGTTTATGTCCCACATTTTATAACTTCAATAAGAAAACTGACTCACACAGGAGGTGTTCATGTTAGGGGTATTTGTTTTTAATTTCAAACGTGCATTTTTGATAGAGGAAATGTTACTCTCCCTTCATTTTTTTGTTTTCTGACCCTATAGACATGAGTCCCCTCGGTGAGAAATTTGGATAGCCAAGAAGAATGAAGTCTCACCATATCCTTATCTTAACACAATTTAGAAAATGACCTTTTCTAAAAATAATAGAAGTAGATAGAGGAAGGTGAGCAAGTATTTTTATTCTACCATCAGAGGATTGACCTAATTAGGGTGTAAAGAAGCCAAGTGGATAAAAAAAGACTATTTAACAGGTCACTCTGTTCTTTTAGTGCATACCTTTAAAGTTCATAAACATGGAACAGAACATTAAGGCCTTACCTTTTTCTGAAGGATTTTACAGTGAGATTATAAACATGGCCTCTGTTAGAAGTTAAAGGGCTCATTAAAGGAATAATATGTGTTCTTTATTCAGAAGACCAAGCCAAGTTGTCTTGGGTTGTGACATTAGAAGGGATAATGAGAATCCAGCACTCAGATCAGCCTTGTCTTTTTAAATAAAATTGCTATTATGCCCCAGAAACACTTGTGCATGTCTACCATGCTCCTGAGCTCACAAGAAGCTAAAGGCAGAGGCCCTTTAATATACTATATGCATTTCCTCCTGTTTACAATAGTCATTTTCAGTAATTCTGAACCAGTGTAAGAGAAGCTATGGTCCCTTATAACTACTGACTGAGGATTCAGGCATCATGACAGTGTGCTAACTTAATCACCTGTACCTGACACATGACTTAATGCACTTACAGTGTGATAAAAGGTGCTCAGTGTTAAGAAATGCACACCATCTCTTTAGTAACCATGAATAATTAAATCCAAGGTATCATGTTGATCTTGCTGTAATAGTATTTTAGTCAAGGCAATGTATGAAACTAGACATCTACTTTAGTTTATAAGTTCAAGTAATGGTCAGTGGGGCGAAAGTTTGCTTATAATGCTATTGTCTAAACTACCCCACAATTTTTTTTTATAATTGAGAAAAAAATGAATGACACGTTAATCTGAGAAAATATTGGTTATCAGGACAAATGATTTGATTTTTAAGTATTAATTTATAAAAATATAATAATAACTTCAATATCTATGTGAATAAACAGTCTCTGTGTGTCCAAAACTCAACAATAAAACAAGGTTTCATTTTTTTCCTGCTGTGTTTTCAGTAGTTTTTATATATTCAAAGGGAAGATGAGAGACTCCTAAAGATAAGGGCTGTAACATGGCTTTCTGTAATCATGTCACATGTATTCAAATGGAAAGTAGGCAAGACATATCATGAGACATGTCCAGGACACTATAGTATTTTCTATCCCTTCAATGATGTGGGTGTCAGAGTATGTAGAGAGTTATATATATATTTGAGTTTGTACTGGCTAGTTTTGAGTCAGCTGTCACAAGCTGGAGTTAATCATAGAGAAAGGAGCCCCAGTTGGGGAAATGACTCCATGAAATCCAGCTGTAAGGCATTTTCTCAACTAGCAATCAAGGGGGGAGGGCCCAGCCCATTGTGGGTGGAGCCATCCCTGGGCTGGTAGACCTGGGTTCTATAAGAAAGCAGGCTGAGCAAGCCAGGGGAAGCAAGTCAGTAAGTGACATCCCTCCATGGCCTCTGCATCAGCTCCTGCTTCCCGATCTGCTTGAGTTCCAGTCCTGACTTCCTCTGGTGATGAACAGCAATATGGAAGTGTAAGCTGAATAAACTTCTTCCTCCCTAATTTGTTTCTTGGTCATGAAGTTTGTGCAGGAATAGAAACCCTGACTAAGACAGAGTCCAAAGAGAATAATTTCATAGAAAGTGCCTGATTCTTGACCAGTGCCCTCTGGACTTGATGAGATTTAGGTGTCAGTTTTAGAGCTACTGCCATAAAAGTCTGACATAAAAGACAGGCTGCTTGCTGGCTATATTGATGACAAAGCAAGAAAATATGGGCAATTTAGAAATGCGTGAGTCTGCATTCCAAGTTACAGAGGCTGCATGGGAAACAAGCATCTAGGAAGGTACAGGACACATAAGAGGGGAGCTAGGCCTAGAAACATTGTGCAAGGATGGACTAAGACAGCTTCCTGCAGGACTAACAAAGATGGCAGCACAACAGAACAAATCTTTACGAGTTATCAGAAAACAAAACAGTGGGCTGAAGACAGCACCGTCTCCTTCATAGGGTATCAGGAACATTTTCATTGCGTATAGATTTATGTTAAGTTGATACATGATTGGACAGTGGAGAGGTAGGCAGGGAAAAGGTAGAAAAATGGAAGAGGATTAGGATTGAGCCAGAAGAAATCAAGATGGAACTGGGGAAAGCAGACATAGATCCTGGTGGCTGTAATCAGTCATAGGTGCATATAAATAATTAATTAAATTATTAATTAATAAATAATTAAAGAGATTCTGTAGGACTTTATCTCATATGAAAGGTCAGTTTCTATCTTTGTCTATTGAATGAAATCTTATTGTATAGAGGGTTTGTGAATTTAGAATCTGTTGAATAAACCCGTTTGAAAAGTTACTGGGCTTTGAAGCGATGTTTGTGATGGGCGGTGGATGAAGGGAGGGCAGTGATTTCACCTGGGATAGCAGCAGTAGGGCAGGCAGAGTGAACTACCTAGGAAAGGAATTTCGTGGAGAGTGTAGCTCATAAACTGAGTGATACTGTCCGTACGCACAGCTCCATATTAAGTGGTACCCACAGAGTGAGGCTGCTGGGGGATGATAAAGGCATAAAAAGGCCTTTCCTTTTTTTTTAATATTTACTGGAACAGATGAGAAGTCTTTAAGGGGTACTAAATCTGATTTGAATATCTGTTCTGACTAAATATGAGAGAAATCTAAAGGCAGAAAGACAGTTCTGATCTGATGCCAGCAAACCACGGTAGAATGGCTAAGCAAGTCCCTCCTTAGCCTTAGCCTATCTTCATCACTTCCTTAGCCCTGGATGTTCTGAAGGGAATGAAGAGCAGGCAATCATCCACTTGAGGAAGACTGAAAGGTTGGGCTTGCTCACTATCACTCCTTCTACTTGAAATGCTGATGGGGTTTGTAGGTAAGGGCACCGGGCAAAATAAATGATACTACTTGTCAATGACCAAATTATAAACTCTAATAGAATCCAAATGCAGCAATGGAAAGCCATTATAGAACACAGAGAAAAAAAAAAAAAAAAAAACAAAAAACCATCGTGTGATTGTTTTAGGTGTTTTTTAAAATATATGAACAATTTTAAAATCAATGCATTTTATAACATCATTTAAAAAAGATAGAAGGGCAGAGACAGAAGTAAGCAGTAAGATACAGAACCTTCACTTACTTTTGCCTTTAACTATACAAGCACATATCTGCTAAAAGAAGGTTCACATTAGCGTTTTTGTTTGTCTACTTCTATGGACTTGGAATATTGCATGCAACAAAAGATTACACGTTCACTGCACATGAGTGATTAAATAGCCTGTCATATTGAGAAGGTCCAGCCAAAAATGTGTAGATAGAGACATAGATATATAAGAAACTTTATTTCAATTTTTGGCACAATTGTCAATTACATATAGTTTACATGTTTTTTAGTTTAAAATCTGGAAGGTTACACACCAAAGGTTGTGATACCTACAGTTGGGGAAAATTACAAAGCAAATCAATAGTGACAAAAAGAAAACCCAACCTTACCAATTTTTGATAACACATTATTAAATACCCTTGTAAGTCTTTAAAAACATTACTATGGATACTGCAGTGACTTTCAACTTTTCTTGTACTGAGCTTTATTTCATTTGCCTGTACTTAGCATATGTGTCTGATGTTGGTCGATACTTGAGAACTCTCAAGGCAAGCATCTCAGAATAGATTTTCACAAGTTGCTTTTGAGTCTCAGAATACTCACAGCTGTTTAGGGGTCTAAACTAAACCTGGGTCTGAGCCCTGTCTGACTGTTTCAAAGCTCTTTGTTGACACAAAGGCACACTTCAGAATGATTTTCCAGGTCTAACTACACAGAAGAACATGCACTTTCTTCGAGTGACCCTTAATCAGAACAAAGGCCCCTGGTTAAGAGAGTCAAAACCCCAGAGCCTCCATGAAAACCAGCACTTCCCCAAGCAGAGCTCACATTACCTGAGTCTGGCACAGTGCCTAGAAAAAGCCTTTCTAGTGGGTTCTCTGGTGTCATTGGTGCCCTGTAGGATAAATGCCTTGAATTCCTTTGTCACAGCAGGGTTCCTTGGATGACCCAGTGGGCAGGCTGGGCTCCTGTAGGAGCCCTATGATTCTCATCTTTGGTGAAGGTAAGCCTGAGCATCCACAGTTCTCTGCACTCCATTGGTATCCGCTACTGGAAAAGTAAACCTGATTCTTTTTCTCTTTCTAAAACTGAATCTTCGGATATTTTTGAGAGGCTAGCCTGAATATTTGAGTTCTATGGTGTTAACTTGTAGCCCTTCCCTGGAATGTGTGATTTGGGTTATGTGAGTTTGATTTACTATATAAATTGCTTCTTAAACAAAAAGTTTTGTGACTTTTTGTGCCAACTTTAAATTTGTAGAAAGGATTTAGGAGGCATTTGCTATAGCATTGGCTTATAATAGGTTTTTATTTTTTTAATGCAATCTTGCTTCCTGGTCAAGGTTATGTCAACCTGAAAACAATTAATTGAGGTACTGTCTTCACATTTTTATGCTCATAGACAAGGTTAGGAACATTTGTTTTTTTATCCATTCTGTAAGAGTGTCTGCAGACTTGCTGTGAATCATCTTCAGCTAATGCTCTTTTGAGGGGGAGGCCGTTATGTCCCTTCTTTTGTATCCTCCTGTTTTGTTCTTAGCTTTTCTCATATGCCACAATATTTTGTACCTGTGAAAGCACATTACACATTAAAATCTTAAAGGTAGCTTTTAACATTTCATGCAGAAATAGTGCAATGCTATGACTCCCATGGGTTCACAAATAATATTCTCTGCACCCCACAGTTCACATGCTTTCTGGACAAAAGAGTATCCCTGTCATAACTTCTCCCAACTCTTCAGGAAAAAAAAATGAAGGGCCACTAAGTGGCAGTCTAAAATGAAACTGGGTTCTTTTGTGTGCCTGTTGTACATGAACCTTAGTTTATAGGATTAGTCAACTTTTTGTATAAGCTTCTAGTTTGTTTCTAAAGCTGTTGCTGTGAGAGTTGCAGTTAGGGTTCACTTTCTTGCCAGGCTGAACTTAAATAAATCCACAAGAGCACATCTAGGATTCCAGGGCATACATGCTGTTCTACATTCACAGTGTGAACGGTGTGGAGTTAACAGTGAAAGAAGTTGTCCTTAAGGCTATGTTGTTAATTTTTCACTTTCTATAAGCAAGATAGCAGCTACACAGTTGACACAGGTGTATACCTTCTGGATTTCTTGCACAATATTTTGTATATTTTCTGCAAGTTGTATTTCTTTTATCTCTCAAAATTGAAGAAATATGCAAGTAAACACATTCACAATAAATATAATTCTTGGTCTCTGTCTCAGTATTATATTTATGACATTTGATTATGTTACTGCATCAGTGATAATTCCTAATTCCCCTATGCAAATATGTTTTAAATTATTTATCTCTTTTATTGTTAATAGACAATTGGAATTGTGCATTATTTTCTTTATAAACATACTCCACTATGGATATTTTTTTAGTACTTTAGTACCACACGAACATACATACGCACACACCACAGAGACACACTCGCACATTTTGTCATATATGTATAAGTAGAATTTTGAATGTTTGGGAATTCATATTGAATACTGCTGGTTTTCCATGGATTCCCAAGTATATGCAGAAGTGTGTGACCTCTGATTGTTTTCATTTTTCCTGTGGTTTTAAGAGACAGGCTTAATTTTAGCCTTCTTAGTCAATGATAGTAGTTTTTTTCAAGGTTTTGTTTGAGTATTTGTCATAACTAATGAACCTAGAAGTATTTGTAATTTATTTATTAGCATTTAATTATAAGCTTCCCTTGAATTACTTGTACAACTGTTTTGCATATTTTTCCATTGGTAGTTTTTTCTTTTTCTTTTCAAATAATCACAGAAATAAAAAACAAAACACATATTCTCAGTTTGAATTCCTTGTTTATATTTATGTCTATATCTTTAATTTAGCAGCTTGCCTTTTCATTGTCAATTTATGTGATAATCTTTATTCCCTCCACTGCCTTTTGATATACAAAAATTCATGAAAAATAATTTTAATAAAATTATTAGTTTTGGGTTACACCAAATATTCTATTTCTTCTTCTGTTTGTTTTTTTAAAATAATTATCAAGATGGTATCCTTTTAACCCAAATTTACAACTATTATAAATTTGTTCTTCTTACATTCTATGGTTTTAAGAACTATTCATTTTATAATAATGACATCTTTATTGTTTGTACCCATTCTGTCTCTACTTGGTTAATATTGTCATTACTTTACAGATTTTCTAAATAGTCCAGATTTTAATATATATGCAACATCATAGAATCATTATTCTTCAAGACACATTAGCTTTCATAACACAAATATGTTTAAAGGAGTTCTATATTTTATACATAATCCATATGACCTATAATTCCTTACTTATGGGGTATTTATTTGTGTGATTCTAAAGCAACTAGGCAAGAGAACCTCCTAGAAAAGTAAGATATAGAATAGTTAGATACTATTTCATATGTATGGATTCTATATTTTTAGGTTGTATGTATTAAAATTTATAAACATTTTCTGACATTCAGACATTCCATTATATTTTAAATCAGAATTTTTATCCCATGTATTTTATGTGTAGGGCTGAGAAATATTCTCACACAATAAAAATAAATTTTGTTCTGTGAAATTATTACTTATTAGATAGTTGAAGAAACATGATAGGTAATGGACAACATAGTTTACACAGGTTTTTGTCATCTGGATGAAAGCAGGTACAGAATTATCAAGACAGAACTCATTTTATTTCAGGCCCAATGATTCACAGGACCCATGGCTTCTGGTGTGCTATCATTAGACTTGAAATGAAGGTTGTTTTCAGGGGGTGGGAGTGTTGTTTATTTGGTTTTGGTTTTGGTTTTCATTCAGACCCAGAACAAAGTAGCAGTCCCTTCCCTCACAGTAAGTTAGTTCTGAGTACAAACAGAAAAAGAATGAACACTATCCTGAAAGGAAAACAAGTAATTCTGGAAAACATGTTATTGTTCGTAAGCATTTTCCAGAATATATTTTTAAAAAGTGAGGAAAAAAAACCACTTTGTGCCTTTTTAAAATTCAGAGTTAGAGATCCTCACCATAATTTACATCTCCCTACCTAAGTCACAACCCACAACACCAGCAGTCATTAAGGACTCTTGAAGTGTAAATGCTTAGCAATACACAGTGGGAAAGAAGAATCTTTGTGTAACTCTAAAGATTAGTTATGGGGACATGCCTTGTCATACTCAGAGAAAGATGCATCTCTCTCTTAAATCAAGGGAAAAGAAAAACCCATCAGTAAATCAAGTAAAATAAGAGCAATTTGGGTAGAGAAAGGACGATATGGACATAACTTACCCAAACCCAACTCAAGGGAAGGGGAGAAAGCTCATCATTTGTATGGCATGACAAGTCCTCCTGCTACTCACAGACACTGTAATCTGCAGTGCCAGTCTCCAGTGTGCCCTGTGTTTACTCCTTGAGGCAGTCTCTAGTGTGCCCCTGATACTCCTTGACTACATACAGAAATTATCATTGACATAGTGTACCTACAGGAGGTGGTCCATGGAAAGCAATTATTTTACTTTCATGGAGTAAGGGTTTCATTCCTAGTTTGAAAGGAGTGGCTGGTAGCAGACACCCACACTGTATTACATGTTTTCAATTCAATTCAATTCTGGTTGCTTTTTTTTTTTTTTTAAATTTTCTTCTTAATTTTTCAGTGACCCATTTATCACTGAATGTATGTTTAATATTCATGAGTTTGTGCCCTCTATAGTTTCTCTTGCCATTGCTATGTAGTATTAACCCATTATAGTCAGGAACAAAAATAGCATAGTATTTCATTTTCTTGTATTTGTTGGAGCTTGTTTTTTTTATTTTTTTCTTGATATGAGATATATTTTAGAGAAGTTTCCATGAGCTTCTGTGAAATATGTGTGCATTCATTGAGAATAGTTTGTCAATGTGCATTGAGTCCATTTGATTTATGATTTCAATAACACTAGTGTTTGTCTGATTTGGTCTATATAACGTGCCTATTGGTTAGAGTTGAGTCCTGAGGTTTGCTACAGCTACTACATTGGGTTTGTGGATTTACAACCAGCAATATGTTTTAAATGAAACTGGGCATACTTGTGCTTGATGTATGCATGTTTAAAATGGTCAGATCTTTGTGAGGAATTTATTCCTTGATGGTTATGAAGCATTCATCTTTATATCTTTGTCTCATTTTGGTTGGAAGTCTACCTTGCTAGATATTAAGATAGCTGTGGTAGCTTGTCTTTTATAATCATTTGCTAGCAGTACCATTTTCTATCCCTGTTGTTTGTTGATTTTGTGGTGTTTTCTTAGACTTCTTTTGATCAACAGTACTGATGTTTATTGTTCCTTGACTTTTGGGTGTGTTTGTTCTTTTCTTTAGTACAAGATTCTTTTCTGCATTGTATATAGAGCTCAGTTGTAGATAGGTAGTCTATAACTCTGCCTTTTTATCATAAAGTCTTTATTTCTCAATTGATTTGCTGAATATATTAATCTGGGTTTTCAGATTTGGTCTTCAGAAATGGAATAAATCTTCCCAAGTGTTTCGGGTCTTAGAAGTTTTATCAAATAATCAACTTGTATTCTGCTGCGTCTGACTTTGTTTATGATTTATCTCTTCTTTCTTGCAACATTCACTATCATCTTTTTATCCTTTATTTTTAGTACTTTATTCACAAGCTATCATGTATTATTTCTTTTCTGGTCCCATATACTTCATGTTGGATTCATATCTCTTCTCTAGAATTGGGACATATTCTTATAATTTTACTAAAAATATTAACTTTGGTCTGGAATGCTCCTTCTATGGCTATAATGTACAGATTTTGTATTGGCACAAAGAACTTTCTTATTCTATTTTTAAGCTTTTTAAAAAATTTATCATTTTCTTTGAATGATCTGACTCATCCACCTTGTTATAAAATCCCGACTTTCTGTCTTCTGTGCCATCCATTATTTTATGAGTCTTTTCACTGAGATTTTGTTTAGATTTACTGAGTTTTTCACTTCCTGATTCATTCCAGTTTGTTTCTCTTTAGTATTTCTGTCTTTTTATTTCACTGGTTTTCATATCCTGAATTTGTTCCATTATTTCTTTCAGATGTTTGTACTTTCTCAAACTTCAAGAATGCATTTCTTACCTCTTTATGTTCATGAATGTTTTTATTTTTATGATTAGTGAATATTTTTAAATCAGTGGCCACACATGCACAGGTTTATAATGGCCCGTTAGAATTCTTTATCATGAATTTCGTCTAGGTTATTCTACTGCGGGCACATTACTTTGAGATTAGTAATGGATATGTATTTTTGTCTCAATATATCATATTTGTGTTTGTGATGAGAGCTAGGCACCTAAAGTTTTGAGTATTTTTGTTACATATTTTTAGTCTACTTGTCTGGAATCCCTTGGGTTGAGTGTTCATGAGAGTATTGAGGGGACAGAGCAGAAGCAGATGGTGTTGGAAGACTAGTAATGGTTGGGTTTCTTGCTGACTCCAGGTCTAGATCCAGCTACCCAGTGACAGAGTGGATGGGCCAGGATACACGGAGTGCACTGGGGCTGAAATTAGGATGGGGTTGCTTCCTGAGTCTTGGTTCAGGCTGTGGCTGAGAGTAACCCACTGGATTGGTTTTAAATGATATATTTTCAACTTTTTAAAATGTAGTAGTTCTGTTTAATTCCCACCCCCGGATTATTTTCTTTTGATTTTAGCATGTCTTTACTTAATGTACAATCATGAGCTCTCATATTTAAGGCAGGTATGGGGTCAGTAGAACATGAGATGTTGGCTTCAGACACTATCTCCTTTGAGTTGGTCATGCACATCCTCCAGGAGCTGGATAGAGCTCTGGAGATGTAATGGGGATGTTCCTGGCCTTGTTTTAGGACAAGTATACTCAACTGCAGAAATTTTTTATAAAATACTAATTTCTCTTCCTGAATTTGTATTCTGAAATTGTGATAGAACTGGAATTAGATAAGGTTAACAGCAACATATTTACCCCATCCTAAGTATTTAACAATTATTCAAAATAGAAAACAATTCTCTTGTGGGGGTAAGGCTTTGTTTAAAGTAAAGATTCATAACAAGTTCCACAAAATTATATCAGTTTTTCAAAGAGAAGCTTTAGTGGTAGACAAAAGACGCTGCAAGTCTCCATTGTCACATGGATGTATATGTCTGGAAGTAAATTTCATTCAAGTAGATCTTCATCAGATTGCCAGGTTTTCGATTTTCTATAACACATAGTTCTGCAGGGATGCTCAACTTCTGTTGTGTTATGGCAGAATCATGTTTTCTAGCTAGGATTCATCCTTGACCTATTTTTTGGTTCTGGGTGCACTACCTTCTCCTCTATCTTTCCATCAGCCTGATCCACTCTGGAGACAGTCACCTGGTGTTTAGGATGCTTTCTAAACCGATAGATCTCATACAGCTAATATGAAACTGCAGGAGGAAATGTGGTCGTACAGCCACTCTTTATAGAAGGACTGAACACAGGTGCCACGCACAAACTGATACATTGCAAAGTGCTTTCTCACTAGACTAGTAACTAGAATACTGTAAAATTAGAGCAACCCTTGGCAATAAAACAAAATCATTCAGAATGAAGATTTCATTCAAAACATTTTTGCCATTATAGTAAAGTTATCTATACATATACTTATTGAAATTATGTGTCAATGTTTTATTAAATAATCCATCTAGGGTTAATTATAGTAATCCAATAACTTTTACTTTGGTAAATAATATCAACCTTACTAACCATAATCATTTTGCTAATATTTAAATATTAATGTATAGAATTTAAATAAATGTAGAATGTATTAATGCTGTGATCTTTTATCTCTTTCCAAAATGTCTGCTACAGAAACAATTTAAAGTTAAATAATTTGGAGAAAAATTTTATGAGTTAATTTCCGATGTGATCTGATCACTGATTACACTTAGAAGGTTTTTAAATGTCAATGGATCTGAGAAAGGCAAGTCAAATCTAATCCATATATTATCAATTATCACAGAAAACTATCAACTTTTTATTTATATAACTAGGTATAATATGTTTGTATTATAACAGGTATTTGTAATTAGACTCTTTAAGAATAATCCCTGTGATAAAAAAGAAGTCTTTGATTTATTTTAGATATAAACACAAAATTAATTCTAATTTTCAAAGACCCTTACCTTTTAGAAAATGTCTTAGGATTAATAGCCTATATCATCTTCCAAATAAATTATAGCTTTAATTATCATATTTGTAAAAAATACTTCTAATAAGTACATGGATTATAAGCTCAATTGTAGTGCTGTATTATTCCCCATTACTAAGAGTTAAATTCCATGGAAACACAGCAAGCAGCCTTTCAAGCATGGAAAATTTCAAAACAGCCATTGCACATAATTGCCTATTCATAGCAGTGGGGGGCAGACACTTCAGAAACACAGAGGGACCAGGGCATATATGGAAATGTCTTAATTATTAAAAGTCAAATTTTAATTATCTCTTGTAAGCAACTCCTTGGGCATGTGTACATTTTTGGAGACAAATGAAATATGACATTTGAATTTGTTTCAAATATTTCAGCTTGAGGATGGAAGGGGCATTACATTATTATACATTCTTCCGGTGGCCAAGTTGACATATTGCTTCATGGGATCTGTGTTCATATCTTTATGATTAAGGTTATTCATTTTATGCCATCTCCAGGATGCATGGATTACATGGGTTGGCATCTTTGATTCATCTCTAGTAATCTCCCTTTTCTCTCTCTAGATCAGAACTAAGCCAGTGCCTGTTGTTTTTATCTGCGTCCTTCACTGTCCCTGATATAGTTACTTGCTCCAAACCCATAAATATTTCTCTACTACATACAGAGTTTTACATGAAACCTCTTTTTTTTTTTTTATCAGTAACAGTAATATTATTAAGAAAGCTTAGGGTTTCAAATATTGCAACCCGACTTCTTTTGCCTTGTGAAATATGCAATACCAGAGCAGTAATAATGAAATTGTATTATCTAAGGAATTTCAGTAACATTTTGGTTCAAAATCATGACACTTTGACGGTTAGAAGCATGAAGCTAGTTGATCAAGACTGATAGAACACCAAAGTATCCCTTGGAAACTTTTGAAGAGCATGTAAGATCACATAAGAATCAACAAGCTTCATGCCATCAGATGAGTTTGAGCTAATTAATGCTCCTGCCAGAAGAGAAGGCGAGAGCATCAGTTAGGCTCAGTTCAGTGTTACCGGAGAGGCCTTGGCTCACACCACTCCTCAGGAGTGTGTGTCTATTGAGCAAGACATTTTTTTTTCAGATTCTCAGCAACCTTCATCATTTGTTGGCATGTAGTCTAATCTCTCTCTAATTCACTGAAATTCTTTCCAATTCATATTGTAGAATCCCACACAGCAGAAGGGATGCCTAAGCAAATTTATCTGTCTAGAAAGCAAGCAAAATCCCTGCAGTGCCCATTTCATCAACCTAGCTGATTGATGAGCTCCTGTTTCCTTCCTATGTGGCATTGCACAGTGGCTGGAACATGGGCCCTACTCTTTATTCCAAAACCCCAGGCCTAGCTGTGGTTTTGAGATGGTCATGTGAACGACGATGTCATACTTTATTCTCAAAATCTTCAGAATGGTGATGATTCCCCCCCTGATGTTACCAGGTCTGGGGAGCAGACCTCTGGGTCTGTCTCGTTTAAGTTAAGTCCCAGCCAGAACTGTTCATGACTCTTACTTACATGAACAGCCATTTCCAAACACAAATCTCCCTGCTCCCGGTTCCTCATTTTTTGTGACCTGGTAAAAGTTTACCCCTATTTGGGGCTATTTCTTTGTGATATTAGGGTTTGAGAACTGAAGAACATTTCTTTTTTCATCGAGATTTATATTGATGTTTACAACTTGGAAAATCAAGAGTTTATGTATTATTTTGAATGTGTTGGGCCTGGCCATTATTTTTGCTGTAGGCTTCAATCTAAACATTCAGAGGGAAACAGACTCTTGTTTTGGTCCTGTAATTTAGAATACAAATAGTTATGATATTAAATAAACATTGGATTTGTTCCTTAAAGATATAGTTTTGCTGAATGTTATGGCAATTTTTATTTAATTTGTATAGACTTATTTATATCTAAACCATCATATGATTATACATCTATGTACACAGTTTAATAATTTTAATGAATAAAACTTTTGTTTTCAAATACATTTTATATATAATTGTAATTTGAAATGCGTGCATCTTTCTTTTGATTGTAGAAGATGATATTTTCAAAAGTGTTGTTCTTGTTTGATCTCTGTTTTATGTTTGTTTGCTTGCTTCTGTTTTTTGAAATGGAGTTCTCTTTAGGTTACACTGACCCTGAAATTACGAACAAGCCCATGGTGTTATCCAATTTGTGGTGATTGCTCCACTGCAACCTCCTAAGTGCTGAGACTACATGCATGAGAAACCAGGCCTGGCCTCATAATAATTATTTGAGTTGGTGTCACATGGTTCTGTCTTATTCTCTCTTCGATCTCTTCTCTCTTCTTATCTCCCCTTCCTTCCCTTTTCTCCTTTCTTTGCTTTCTCCCTCTATCCCCTCCATCACCTGTTTCTATTTCACCATTTCCATATATTTTGGTTTGTCTGGGACAGGACTTGCTTGATGCGTAGATGTGCCTTGAACCTGTGATCCTCCTGACTTTGAATCTGAAGTGTTGCTTCCATAGGTATACACTGGCGTATTCATCCAAGGTCCAGCATCTTTTATGCCTGAACCATTTTAAAAGACAGGTTCCAAAAATTATATAAAGTACTAAGAATAACTTATTTTTATCTTAAATAAATTACATTTTATTTCAGATTTTGTGTTAGTCAGCTTTTAGTGACTATATCAAAACACTTGAGATTACCAATTTTCATGAAAAAAGGTTAACATTGACCTTCAGTCCACGTTCATTTGTCCTGGTTGCTTTTTAATCTGTGGTGAGATCCAGACCATCTCATGGCAGATGTTTTGAAGGAAAGCATCTTACCTTACCCCATAAAGGGTAATAAAAGAGAAAGAATAGTTGAGCTTCCAAATGTCCCATTCAAGGGCAGCCCCAAGTATCCTCTTTCCCTCAGGAGGTTCTGCTTTTGATTTACTCTGTACAGTGACAACAACTGCTTTCAGTCAATCTTTTTTAGTATTTTGCAGAAAACACTCATTTGATATTAACCTGTGGGTCCTGCTGAAGGGATGGATCCTAATACAGAAGAAGAAGATGCCCTCGGGCCACGGGAATAAGACAGGATTTTCAGAATTTCTCTTGATATGTGCAACGTTATCCATAGCTGCTTAAGCATGTACAGTTGCAAAAGTTACAATGGAGTCACACATGTAAATGTGAGAAAACATCCCATGAAGATAAGTCAGTGTCAGAGACTAATGTGGGTTGATCCTCACGGTGCAGATAAATCCTGAGCACTGAGTCTCTGTTGTGCTTGTCCACATGATGGGTGGCAGGGTCCTGTCATAATAAGCACATGTTAGCAACATACATTTAGTAAAGAAAATAAATGGCGAATTTTAAAAATTGGTTGTCTCAAATCCCACGTTTTAATAGCTATTTTCAGAAGCAGTTAATTATGATTTAGTTACTGTCTCTATTGTATTATAGATCTTTATCAAAACTCTTCTATTTTAATTACAGGAACCTATTATTTTTGAGAGAGTCTCCTTGAACATTATTTTATCACCTTCAAATGATAAAAAGAACTTTGGATCTGCCATCTTCCCATGGCACTGAGCATCCTTTGTAATTTGTCTGTGCTTCCCTAGGGTCTCTGTATTTCTTTCCCAAATTTTTGCATCCTCTTTAATTTTTCCTTTTCTTTCATACTTAGACCTTGTTGTAAATTAAAATGTTAGTATAAGTTAGAGAATGTTTTAGGATTGAGCACTTTACAAGTTCTGCTTGTTTCTTGATTTTTCTGATTTATGGACAGGAACTAAACGAGCAAGCAAAGACTCACATTATGCATTCTTCACTGCCCTAGGAGTTCTTCCATATTGATTCCCAGTAGCTTTATGGAGAAAATCTATACAGGTACAAAGAGTGAAAACCCAGAGGTTTGACACCTCTGGCTAGGGTGTAGCAAACATCTGAATGAATCTTAAATCTTACAGTACAGCTAGCTTTAGGGAGGTAGGAAAGGGGAGTGGCTTCATACATCTTGTAACCAATGCCAAATGAAGCTTACATGCTAATAGACAGAAACATCAATGATAAAATCTTTGTCATGTGTGAGCTTATAATACCAGAACCTAGAACTGAATGTGTAGTTCATCTTCTTGGTGCTTCATTGGGTTTCCGCTGCAGAAGATTTTATTGTGAAGACTGAAGGGATAGTAGTTTTAATTTTGGTGTTCACTTATCATTCTTATCATCCTTAAGGAAGATGGTATGCTTAGCGAATGTGGGAACTAAAAGTTGCAATGTACCTAATTGTTTACCTGTTTCAGATCAGCACAGCCAAAGACAGTGTTATAGTTATACCTGTGGGACTTGATCATAGATTTCCAACTTATATGAGTTTCCTGGTGGCAGCATTTGAATCCCAAAGACTCACACATTTAATTTGTAAAACTAAGAAAACAAAACAGAGGCTGGGGTGATAATTTTTTATAGATATATACCTTCAGTGAAAGCATGAAGATTGAAGTTCAGATCATCAGCACTCAAAAACTAGGAAGGCATGGCAGTTTACTTGCAATATTGATGCTAAGAAAGTGGCAATTAAAGTCTGGGAGAAAGCAGATAAACTATTTAGACTAGCTACATTTATGAGTTCTGAGTTCAGTTAGAAGACTTTGCCTCAATAAACATGATGAAAATTGATTTAAAAAGATTTTTAATCAAGGTGTTTAAACAAGATTAAATTCTTGTTGTCAACCTCAGGACTAAACACACACACACACACACACACACACACACACACACACACACCTACACTGAGAACATGGGTATTCCTGCCTCACCCTGCATAGGCTCAGAAGCAATGGAGCTATATGTCCATGAATTACAACCTCTCAAGCTATATGCCATTATAAAAACTGTTCTTTTAGTTTTTTTATTTCAGGTATTTTTTCACAGCAATAGAAAACTAATTAATGCAGATATTGATACTATTAGATAGTTGAACATATGAATTATGCTGGAATAGTTTTAAAGATACTGGATTTTATATCAAATCTTTTCCTTAAAAGTTTATTCTTTTTAAATTTATGTTTTGAATTTTATTTTATTTTTATTGGATATTTCATGTATTAACATTTCAAATGTTATCCCCTTTCCCAGTTTCCCCTCTGAAACCCTCTTATCTCACTGACACTCCCCTCCCCACTTCTTTGAGGGTGCTCCCACTCCCACCTTTCCACCCTGAATTTCCTTATACTGGGGCATCAAACTTTCACAGGATCAAGGGCCTCTCTTCCTATTGTGATGCCAGAGAATGACATCTTCTTCTAGATATGCGGCAGGAGCCATGGGTCTCTCCATGTGTACTCTTTGGGTGGTAGTTTAGTCCTTGGGAGCTCTGGGTGGGGTCTGTTTGGTTAATATTATTTTTCTTCCTATTCAGTTGCAAATCCCTTCAGCTCCTTCAGTCCTTTCTCTAATCTCTCAATTGTGGTCCCTGTGCTCAGTCCAATGGTTGGCGGTGAGTATCCACCTCTGTATTTGTTAGACTCTGGCGGAGAGTCTCAGTATACAGGTATATAAGGCTCCTGTTAGCAAGCACTTTTTGGCATCCCTAGTAGTGTCTGGGTTTGGTGTCTGTGTATGGGATGAATCCCCAGGTGGGGCAGTTTCTGGGTGGCCTTTCCTTTAATCTCTGCTTCATACTTTGTCCCTGTATTTTCTTTAGACAGGAACCATTCTGGGTTAAAAATTTGGAGATGAGAGGGTAGCCCTATCACCCAACCGGGTGCCTTGCAAAATGTTAATTTAAATTGATATGACTTAAAATCCATGCTGTTTTTGGATAAAAGAGATATAACCACTGAACTATGTCAGTGAGTGACAGAAGCTATGCCACTACATTAACAGCCATCCCAGTTCAGAGACTTTGAATATAATTTATTCCTGTATTGTCTTATCTTTTCTACTCCAATAAGCATATTGAGTGATGAATCTATGGGTAGAGTTATTCCATCCTTAATACAAACTTTACAAGAAACAACAACTCCATAAATTGATGCCTTCCTAACAGACTTAGGAGGAAAATTGTCTCTCAGTGAGGGAGAAGGCAAGAGAGGGGCTGCACTTGAAATCAGAAATGAATGGTACAGTCCATCGGCTGACTCTTGGACAGTAAGGGACAATTCTTTCAATCTTATCCCGTGGTTCCCCAACACGTGGCTCATGCAGAGACTTCATAGGATAGGAAGAAACTTCCAGAGTTAACTCTTGCTTCGAGAGAGAACTTGAGACAAACCATACATAATCCTTAAAAGGAAGGGTTTGTATGATAAACATCTATGTACCTGTGTTGCACAAGGGAAAATACACGATGACCAGAAGCCATGAGAGTAAAGTGGGGTTTAATTTTTTAGACACAAAGAGAGACCTGAAATGATCTCTGGAAAGCAGCACACTGCATTTATTTCCATGTCTTTCAGCAATATTATTTTAATCACTAAAGGATTTTAGGAGAAGCAATCATTTGTATATTGTGTATACCCAGGAAGAGAACAGGCTGGGGTTCATATGTCTTCAATTTGATTTATTACTCCTTAGTTTATTGGAATGTCTTGCACAGGGCACAGCTAATAAACACATGAACATTTGTCTTAGTGCCAGTTTGATCTGAGGTGAAAAACATAAATAATGACCTATTGACAAGCAATTAAACACCACTTCTTCCCTACAGTGTTTTGAATCATGGTTGTCCTAACTAATGGAAGCATCCTTGGGCTTTAGAATTCCAATAGACTCTAAGACAAGAAGAACCCTTTAATTAGATTTTCAATAGCATCCACCAGGACCCAGTGCTCATCATCCTGATTTGTTGTTTTCATTGACTTAGGCAAAAACAAAACAGAGATAAATAGTAAAATTCATTACCTATCCATTTACTTCAACTGCTTTCCCTCCTGTCCTCAGGGAACACAACCCAGCTTTTCCCAGGCAGCATTATGTTCCTTACTCATAAGTACTGAGTAATTTATCTAATGCTCCCGTTCCACACAGGTATCTGGCTTACCAAAAATAAATAGGACAGGTTTCTTCTTTAAGTCACAATAAACTAGCTTATTTGAAAACGGAGAAATGAAGATCCACCATAAGAAAATGGTGTCCTTGCGGTGCCTAAAAATAGCAACAAAAAGGCTATATTCACAAGGCAATACTAAAGTTATCACAGGGAACTTTTGTGTTATCCAATATTGACACATAGGTACACTGCGTTAGTTTCACTGTTGCTGTTCTTGTTGCTGTGATAAAATACTCGAACACCTTAGGAGCGAAAGGCTTTATTTTAGCTTACAGTTCAAGTCATAGCCCCCTCTGGTGGGGATGGCAAGATGGAAGGAGGAAGTTGAAGCAGCTAGTACACTGCGTCCATAGCTAATCTGGTGGCAGGATGGAAGAGAATTGGGAAAATAAAGTGGTTATGTTTTCATTAACACATTTGAAGTTCAAGAGAAAACAAAGGCCAAAAAAGAAAAAAGAAAATGAAAAACCACTATGCTTAATCTTTACACACCAAGAAAACTGAGTATTTCCAGGTTACATCTTCTTTTACATGTACTTTATGCTCATTGTAACTAGTACGATTTTAATGCATACTATTAAACCTTTAAAAAAAATCAAGTACTGACAAAAATGTATTTATATACTTTTATGCAAAATGCTTAAAATCTGTACATTTATCTTTGTTTTTTTTTTAAATAAAGTTGTTCAATTTATATAAAAAATCCTTTAAATAAGACAATCTGAAAAGCTTATTGGTAAAATACTGAGTTTTAGTTACTGATCACTTTAATGTGAAGTAAAATATTCCCTGTCTTAGAAAAAAATATTTGTTTAGGTTGTGAAATAGAAGATGATATGAGATTCTTCAATCTCTAAGTAGTCAGTTCGGTGAAACCACCCTATGCTCAAGGATGAGACCCATGTGTTTAATGCAACTTTTCCTTCTGGACCTGGTCCCTTTCTTTGATTGTCCCTATTTCCACAAGCTTCTCTCCATAGGAACCTGTGTGCTGTGTTTTTCCCATGCCCCTGTGGTTTAAACAGAAAGGCTCATATTTCATTAAGGTAGAACTTTATGCGTAAGTGGCACCTGCCAGATGGTGGGTTTCAGTGAAATTATGACACAAAAGCATTTTTTTTCATAAGAATCTGTTACCTGTTGCCTATGCCTTTCACACAGCTCTAACCACCACACTCACTAACTTCCTACAGCATAGAAAAACGTAAGAACAAATGAATTTTATTACAACAAAATGCTGGATTAACAATTTCAAAATAACGCTGATGCTGCCCAAATTATTCCTGGTCACCCAATGACAGAAAAATAAGACACAGGCAGAAACCTGTGTTTTCTAAACCAGTTTCCTAAAGATAAGGAATGGCAAATTAAGTTTCCAAGTAAAAAACAAAAATGTTTGTACACATAAAAGCAAAACAAACAAACAGACAAACAGACAAACAAGGACTGACATCCCACATTTCATGTTCTTAAGCCCATCGTGCAGAATGCCCATGTGCAATTCAGGCAGTGTTTATAAGAGGACCTTCTTAATAGAAAGTAGTTTTCTCATTAACCGTGTGGCAGTGTCTACACCCTTAAATCAGAAGACGACCTGGTTGAGCCCAGCGCTAAGGGTCACTTCTCTAATGGTCGCAGTCTACACAGTGCAGAACTAAATTGGACAATGTTGCAAAGAAACACTCAACACTTTTAAAAAATTCACCAAAAGAGTTTCTATAATTTGCTTAACCAATGATGGTTGGAGGACACATTTTCCTGGATGTGTCTTGCTTTAGATTCTGCATCAGCCTCATCTTTGGCTTTTCTATCAGCTGCAGTGGGATTTTTAAAGCTCAGCCCTGGGTTTTTCTGTGAGTTCTAGAACTGAAGTTGATGGTTTCCCTTTGTTATCTCTTGTTCCCCTTGAGACTCTAGAAAATCATGATTTTTTTGTTTGTGTGTGTGTTTGTTTTTGGGGGAGGGTTGCTTGTTTGCTTTTTTGAGCTTTCTTACATGTTCTAGTCTTATACCATCTTTAATAATCTCTACAGTTAAGAGACAGTTCCCTGAGTACAGCTATCTCATAAACAAGTTCCATCGTGCTAGCAGGGTTAAAGCTGAGTTCATCATCCCAGCTCAGTTACCCAACTCCTATCCTGCTTCTTCAGATGTTTTGTGTTTGTCTGTTAGCCAGAAAATGATATAAAGAGGGAAGATGCTGGTATCCTGGTACCTAAACTACAGCACACATGTCTTAAATGTACTGCCTGTGTTGACTTAATTGACTTAGGTGCAGCTTGTCCCCTCCTTTCTTTCCTTTTAATTCTTAAGTCCAGGACAGAATCCAGGAGGGGACCTGTCAGTAAAACCCGAAACAAGTGCTTTGAATCCAGATGAACTGGATAAGGCCATGTCACCAATGTTAGCTTTCCTGTTTAACCCCTTGTGCTGAAATAAGATTGGTCAATGCAACAGTCCACTCCCTCCCCCTTATTTGATATTCCTGTCCTATAAATATATTGTAGTTTCCCTTTGGGAATGCAGGTCAGATCCTGAACTTGCTGCCTCCTGTGTGCAGAAAACAATGCTTTGAATTTTAGGCTTCTGTCTCTGAAGTGAGTTTTCTTGTCTTCCACCTTGAACCCACTATTATGTCCTTACCATTCTGGTTATTCTGACTACAAGGGGCATTGTTGCTCTTTTTGGGCATTTGAACTCTATACTCTTTTAGGAAGCTTCTATGTAACAGGTTTCCAAGTTTTTAAACAATGATCTTTAGTGTTATTTACCCTTCCACATAGCCCCCTACTCTGTCCTCTTACCAGCTCTATGGTTTAATCTGCTGTTCTATTATATTACTATCTTATATCTATCTTCCTTTGAAAGCTTCTCCATCCCCAGATGCCCCTTGACCCTATAGACCTTCTAAAGGTAACACATTCCAGTGAATTTCCAAACAAACATCTTTTACACTTTACACTTTTGATCTACATACTTGACACCATTTTTAATGCTTCTTTAAAGAATTTCATTGCCACTATTACTTTTTTATTCAGTAAGATCTTCTTTTTATTTCCCCATACATTTTTCATACTACTGAGCTAATATTTTTATGGCATACCATGCTTCCCATTTTCTTAAGGATACTAATTATTGTATTATAAGGTTTTTACTTTCTCCTTTTCGAAGTTCTGAGTCTCCCAAAGTATTTCTCCTTGTGTAATGTTTTGGTGTCTTCCTCTTGGGCTGGATGGAGGCTTTTCCTTGGAGGTGTTCTTTTTTATTTTTTAGGATTTTTTGTTGTTTTTCCTTAAATGACTAATAGTAGATGCCTGTGAGTACTGTGTGCTCTAAAGTTTCATTGGAGTTGGAACTTTCATATGGTTGGGACTTTCAACTAAAAAAAAAAGAAGATAGATGTTTAACTTGATATTGTCAGATGTTTTCCAGATGTATTTATTTATTTATTTTTGGTTCATTTTTTTAAACTTTATTTTAAAAAACAAAGATAAAAGAAAAAATATTTAAACATTTTTGCATAAATGCATACAAATACAATTGTGTCAGTGCTTGGCTTTTTTTTTTCTTCTATTTTTTAAGGTTTGATACTCTGCATTAAGGCCTTACTAGTTACAATGAGCAAAAAGTACATGTAATACAGGATGTAACCCGGAATTAGTCAACATTTTCTTGGTGTGAAAGGACTGAGCATGACTTTTTTGTTTTGTTTTGTTTTGTTTTGTTTTCTTTTTTTCTTGAATTTCACACACTCTGTGAGTTGTTTCTGGGGCAGTCTGAGCCTCTGGGGTTAGCATCCCACTATCAGTGACTGCATATTATGTCTGTTCTTTTGTGACTGGGTTATCTCACTCAGGATGATATTCTCTAGATGCAGCCATTTTCTTAATAATTTGGTTAAGTCATTGTTTCTGATGGCTGATCCAGCTGTATTTAAAGGGCATTTTAGAAGGCAAATGGAGTGAAGAAGGTAAGATTACTGTTGCAGAAAATTAAGATTTCTTTTGATATACAGTGGATAGAGATTAGATAATCACTCTGTTTCTGTCTCTGTCTCTGTCTCTGTCTCTGTCTCTCTCTCTCTCTCTCTCTCTCTCTCTCTTTCTCTTTCTCTCTCTCTCTCTCTTTCTGTGTTTGTGTGTTTAATGTCCTTTCTTCTACTCTCTGTAGCATTTTAAAGTAGGAGAATCTGAGGTTGAGGTAAAGAGTGAACCCTGGGAAATATTATCACTTTTGAGAGACAACCTGGAATCATCTGGTTTGGTCCTTCCATCATTACCCTGTTTCTATGGAGACACAGAAGTCAGTTCTGGAAGCAGAAAGTGGGTTGCTCTCTATTCTTCCCAATTGTGAGGAATCCTTGCTCAGTCCAGTTTCCTACTACATGTGTCCCAATCTTCGAGCTTCCCAATCCTGCTGTTATTCTTTTGTGCTCACCGGGGCCTGGTTCTAACTGTCTTCTACATTGTGAAGCAAGAAGAGATTAGATACATTTATTCAATGTACCAATGGCAGACCAAACCAGGAACAAGAATAATACACCTTACATGCTAGTGGGAGACCAAAACAGGACAAAAATACTTTGCAGATCAACCTTTCTGTTTGCAGTTAAAACACTTGCAAATCAGTTCCCCTTTGCTTGACCAACCTGCACCTCATATGCTTGTTCACATGTGGGCAGGAGGTAAGTGGGCAGGAAATAGGTCAGGATGTAAGCTTGCCATAAATGAATGTAGACAGAGGTACCCAGGAAGGAAGTATGCCAGGATATATGCTAGTCTGTGATTAGACTGGTCAGGAAATATGATGACTGTATGAGTGTTATGAGCCTTTGCAAAATGTGTATCAGTTGTCATTTTCTGGGAACCCTGGCATAGTCCTGGCCAGAATCCATTACCTGGCCAGTATTTAGTTATAGCTTCCTCTGAATTTGACTCAAAATTAGGGGAACTGGTCTTTTTCCTGGAAATATCAGGTTTAGCATCTACTTTATTTGAAGTTATCTAATGCATTCTTTCTGTTAATTATTATGTCTTCTGGAAATCATTCTTATTTATTTTCTTTTATATATGCCTGTTTCGTTTTTGTTTTGTTTTGTTTTTGCTTTTTCCTATTTCACCACATTTCATAGTGCTATTTTTGTTGTACTTTTTTCCTTTTCCATTTATTTCACTTTTTTGTTCATTTGGATTTTTTTTTTTTAAACAGGATTCTCACTGTGTATTTCAGGCTGGCCTTGCAGTAACTATCCCTGTTGTGGTCTCTTGAGTGATAGAATTACAGGCATTTGCTAGTGCACCTATCTCTAAATTCACCCTTTTAACTGATCCACAAAAGCAGAAAAGTGATCTGTTTCATAACGGGGAACTATGAAGCAGGGGCGCATAATGTTGAAACCAGAGCATGGTTGACCTTTCTATCAGCTCCCTTCCGTTCTGCACCCGGTGATTCCAGTTTAATAACTGCAGCAGATCTGTCTGTTATTGGCCATATCTTGCTTCTTCTATATGTGGCCATTTCCTGGTGTTTTTGTAATTTTCGTTGGTGAGCTTATTACTTGAAATTCACCAATAAGATTGCCTGGATGCGATGCTTACCTGGGGTTGGGTTGTCCTTATTTTTCCATCTTCTAGAAATGAGAAATATTAAATTAAACTTAAAACCCCAATCTGAGCTCTGCTGGAACCCCTAGACACTCCAAAAAAGGCCTGCCCTGTGTTTATGAATTCTTAAGCAAGGCATACATTTGTTTTTCTTTTTTTTTCTTCTTTTTTCTTTTTTTTTTTGGTGGGAGCGGTGACAGGATACATTGTTCTCTCTATCTTTGTTTTGTTTAAAAGTGAAAATACTTTGGAAAACTCAGTTTTCTTTGAATGTCCCTATTAGAATCTTTGATTTGGAGTGGCTTTAGGTACTGTCTTTTGTCCCTTATATCCTGACAGGCCTTGAAAACTGTAAGGTTGCAAACAGCATACCTGCAGCGCATCTCTCTTCTAAACACCAGACCACAGCCACTTACTGCCTCTTTTTAGGGACCTGAAAAGGAACACTGGCTGTGACTTTGCAGCTTTTCCTGCCTGGAAGCTTCATGTTCACTCCTGCTGATTCTCAGACTCAAGGTAAGCAAATCATAACTCACCGTCCCTTCTGCAGCTCCTGGCGCGTGAGCTAACATGTGGCATAGAACATCTTCCTCCTCTGGAAGCGTCTAAGAACAAGACATTCCTTGTACTCACTAGAAATGAAGGCTCCATCTCCTAAGCATCCTATCTACTGCCTAGATTGAGATACTAAAACTCTTCTGACCAGAAAAAAGAATTAGGTCACACCTAACAGTTAAAAGAATATTATAATCCAATAATTTCTTTCTTAATGGTTTTGGTAATCATTGTTCTCGCTTAAAGATCAATTTTCTTATTTAGCTTCTTTTAGAGCAGATCTCAGAGATGTGAGGCAACATACAGCAACAGTAATAAAATACCCAGACCTTTCATTGTTCTCTGATGCTGTCCTCCAAGACTCTTCAATTCGATATTAAATCTTAACTATTCCCAGGGAACCAATAATAGAAAAACCTTACATTTTACAAGCCGCCCTTCCTCTAACAGTGCTTGCACTGATATTAATCTCAGTGTTTTCCCTGGCTGCTTTTTTCAGCAAATTTAATTTAAAATCATTTTAAAACTCTGACTGAAAACCTGTGGTTACTCCTTTAATAATCAATTTAATTCTTGGATGTATAGCATTGTCTCTAGTCTGCCTGCTGACTCAGTTTGTCCAGGTTACTTGTCAACTTGCTACGTGGGCACCAGTGGACAATGTCCTCCTGATACCTAAATCTACATTCAGAGAACAACATCCGACAACCACCAACCACACTAATCCTAGGACATCACAAATACAGCCAGAAGCAGCTAGACCCTAATCCCATGTTCAGAACCATATATCCTTTCACTCCCACGTGACTTTCTGACAAAGATCACTCCCGTGTTTCTGCTTTTGTACAAACACAAAGCCTGGGATTTTAGGTTATAGATCTTCTACCTGCTAATCTAGCCTTATGTTCATAACTCAAAGGCTACACCACAGCCCTTTACAGCTTCACCTTGGTCAGAGTTGCTATATAACCTTGCTATTTTTTCCTTCTCTACCAGTTTAATGACTCTGTCCTCCTGATTTTCAGACTCAAGGCAACCTTGAGTTATAAGTTTATTCATATTTTTGCCTTCCTTGATAAACCTGGCATGTAGGCTCCATTACAAAATGTGAAATTTACCTTCTTGTGGAAACCAAACAGGGCAAGGAATAGAAATTACTTTTACTCTTCAGAAGTGAAGGCTTTCTCTACTTCCAGGATCCCATCTTCTACTGCATGATGCTACAGCTCTATTGATAAAGGTCATCTGAAAAATAGTTCATAAGCTTCTTTTTATTAAACCTGTAATTGCTTCATTATTTTAAAAAAAATCAAATACTTTCCTCTCACATGTAGGTGAATGTCCTTTGAGTAAACACAGCTTCAATTACTGTTTACAATGCAGATTCCACTTTCACTGTCTTCTCTGGTGGATTTTTTTAAAAAAAAAACATTTTTTCTATCTTGTTGATGAGTTTAAATACATTTTTGTGGAATTATCTGGCATTGTTGTGCACTCTCAGTGGGAGGGTTTGTTGGGATCCTGACCAATGAAGTCTTGTTTTTCCTCAGTTGCCTCTCTTACATATAAGGGTCTGCACATTTGTCTTTTTTCTTCTTCTTACTCCTTTCTCCCTACTGCCCAGAAATAAAATACATGTTTATAGAAAACTCAATAATGCACACTTTAAGGCTCCTGAAATATAAGTCTCTATTTTAGATCTTTTGATTTAGTCCCTAGTAGTCTAGGGAGCATTTAGTCTTCTTAAGGAACTTCAAACAGGAAAAGGTTTGGTTTGGTGTAATTGCTGGATTGACACATTTTTGAGAAATTTTCTTCTGCCTTCTCCATGTTGGCTAAACCGTTTTGAAAACTGGATTTATCATAGTCCCAGGTAATGGACTATAATGGTGTACCCATTACTTCACACCAACCCCACACCATCTTCACTCTGTCTACTTGCTGGGCTCCTTCCTTCATCATTTTTTTTCTCATTTCTCTAGCCACTTCTGAAAATCCAATTAGTTACCTTCACTATTGGTCTTTTCATGTTTAAATTTTCATCATCTCTTCCTTCCCGAAGCTGACTAGAGATGGTTTCTGAGTGAGAAACTGGCTCAAGTTGTTTCTCAGTGTTCAGAGATTAGCTCTAAAACCTGACAGCTAAAATAATCTGGAGATAGTTAAAGCTGGCATATACCATGTAATGTTTATAACCTATGCCTATCTCCATCACAATTTAACATTTTAACAATTGTATTGCTTACAGGATAGAATTATTAAGTAAAATGTTGTTCAGAAAATAATGACAAGAAAAAAAATCTGTCCAGTTTCCCTACAAACACTGTTTTTTTTTTCCTTCAGTAGTTTTCAAACATGAATGACCAAATCCACAGATGCTGAGTGCCAACTGTGTTACAACATCAATTAAATTTCTTTCATTGATTTCTACTTATCTTCAAAGAGTTACTCAAACTTTGGGAATGGTGTTCGAAATCATTGCTAATCTTACTTTGACATTCTTAGTCTAATCTTCTGCTACTTGGATTCTAAGCCTCAACAATATTAAGCTGTTTACAATTCCTTAAATATGTGGGAAATTCCACATAATTGCATGCCTGTGATTAGTGCTCCCATGCATTTCTTTGCAATCCCTGGCAAGAGGCTCCAGAGTCCTGTGAAGACATTGTAAAGAATGCACATGTCTGCTGTTCCTCACTTTGCATTCTAATATTTGACTAAGCTCTTTTTTTCATCTTTCAGATCAGAATCTACACAGATACTGGCTTTTCTCTTAAGTTTTTAAGTATAAGACCTGTAACATAGGAGACACTCAATAAATTCTGAATTTATGAATGAATGAATTTATTGGCAAGCTTGGAACAGAACTCTGTCTCCAGACTTCCTTTTTACTTGGCTTTTTGCTGTGTAATGTGAACCAAATTTAATAAAACCAATCACTTTTTATAGGAATGCCTTCCATGTCATAGTAAGTTTAAAGCTCTCTTGGAAACTTGTGATCTCATAATATCATAACCTCGGGGCTGGAAGGGAGCCTAGAGGGTATTTAATCCTCTCTTCCAACCAGAGTGTGAGTTGTCACATACTTCCTCTGCCTTGCATTTTCCCAGATTGCATTCAGAACACTTGAGGGATTGTGAAAATGAGGAAACCACAGGGCCAGTTCTTGCTATCATTTACGTTATGGCCATAGAAAAGGTCTCCCTTTTATGCCAAACTTGACTCATTCTCTTTTTGTGCTTCCTTCCCCAATCTTTGTAAAATCCCAACAGGATGCATTTAATGTCCTTTCAATAAAGTAGCTGTTCAAGAATTTGAAGACAGCTCATGCTTAGCATTGGTTTCCACCATTTCAGCTTAAAGAATATAAACTTCTGAGATTTCCTCAGGTGACATTTACAGGCTTCTGACTAAACCTTTCCCTAACACCTCTATGTTCTATCTCCATGGCTTTGCCAAAAAGAGACTGAAGCCCTTTTCTTTAATTTAAACAGAATTGAACTTAGCTTTAACATTATCATTTCTAAATATTTTGATGAAACCTGTGATATTTGCATTCTTCTCTGCATTGCTTTCTTATAAAACTGATGATCTGTAACAAAAATTTACAAAGAGAGCTGAGAGTTGGTTTAATTGTGAAGAATGTTTGTTACTCTTGCAGATAAATAATCAGGTTCTGTTCCTAGTATCTACATAATGCTTCATAACAATTTGAAATTCTATTTACAGAGAGTCTTATGCCCTGGTTCTGTCTTCCCTGGGTACCAGGCAAACATAGGATGCATATGAATACATGCACTTGAAACATTTATACATGTAAAATAAGAATAAATAAAATCTTTAACAAACCAGTCATGTATGTAACAAATGTGATTCATAATTCTATTTTTCATATACTGTCATTCTTAATTTATTATATTTTTGAGAATAATCACAATATGCATTGAATAAGTACTAAATATACTATCTTTTTGACAAAAAGTTTATATAAGTTGAAATACAAGACATATGACATCTTGCAAATTGTCATTTTAGCTTAACATTACAATTAAAAGTTAGAAATTTTGCTTTTTATTGTATACTGGTACAAATAATAGCAACTGATCTTTTTTAAAGCAACAAAATATAAAATATTTTCAGTTTATCACTCTAATTTATTATTTATTTAAAACTATTGTGAACATATAAAAATTTAATAGCAGTTGTTGGGTATTTGCAGCAACTTTTTGTAACCTACTATTAGCCAGCTAGTTAGTTAAGGGCATGAATGTGATAATTTCAAGAGCACAGTTCCCACAGGGGAAGTAGTTTTCATTTGCTGAAAGCATCATATTCAAAATCATATTGCTGTAGAAGATCATGGAGTAGATCCAGGTGTTTTTGTTGCAAATATATCAAGGGCTCAATGAGCCCAACAAAGTAGACATCTCCATAGGTAGAAAGACAACTTTATTTTGAATCAACATGCCAAAGCTATCTGTTCTGGACAGAGAGAAGAGCAACAAAAAAGAAAAGTGAACAGACTTTATATGTCAACATTGATAGTTCTTTGAGCTGATACAGGGTATTAGATTGACTGGAAGCAAAATGACCTTGTCCAAGTAATTGACCTTTAGGAAAAATTGGGGGTTGGAGATCTTCTTACTTAACAGAAATCACCTTATAAGGTCTGCTTTTCTAGTAAACAGAAAACTGCCTGTAGGGTTGTTTACTTGCTAACAATTCTACTGTTTGCCTGCCCAGTGTCCTTCTGTTTAGGACAATGTCACCATCACTACCATTTAGGTGTGCCATTTTGTATGTAACAACTATGTATTTGGCTCAGTTGGCAAAGTGCTTGCCACAGAAGCTTGAGAGATTGAGTACATATCCTCAGCACTCATTTTAAAGCCAGGAGCAATGAAACATGCCAATAATTCCAGAGCTGAAGAGAATGATCTTCTCTAGAATTTTCTTGCGGTAATATAGCCAAACTTCAGGTTTAGTGAATTTGTCTTAAAAACTAAGGTGGAGATTGAACAAAACCATCCAGGATCTCAAAATGGGAATACAAACAATAAAGAAAAAAATTACAAAGGAGGCAACTAAGGACATGGAAAACCTAAGACAGAGACCAGGAGTTACAGATAAAAGCATGACTAACAAAATATAGAAGATAAGAGATAGAATATCAGGTATAGAAGATAACATAAAAGATATTGACACAGCAGTCAAAGAAAATACAAAGTGCAAAATGCTCCTAAACGGAAACATCCAGGATATTCAGGACACAATGAAAAGACCAAACCTAAGAATATTAGTAATAAAATAGCATGAATATTCCCAATTCAAAGGAACAGAAAACATCTTCAACAAAATCACAGATTAAAAGATCTCTAACCTAAAGAAAGAAATAGCTACAAATGTATAGTAAGCCTACAGAATGCCAAGCAGATTTGATTAAAAGAGAAATTTATCTCATTATATAATAATCAAAATACTAAATATACAGAACAAAGAAGAAAATTAAATACAGCAAGAGAAAATGGCCAAGTAACATATAAAGGCAGACTTTTAAAATTATACCAGACTTTTCAACAGAGACTTTGAAATCCAGAAGATCCTGGGCAGGTTTCATCTCAGGGATGCAGGAATGGTTCAATACGTGAAAATCCATCAATATAATCTACTATGTAAACAATCTCAAAGGAAAAATTATCACATGATTATCTTATCACATGCTGAAAAAAACCTTTGGCAAAATACAGCACACCTTAATGATAAAAATATTGGAAAAATAAGGAATTCAAGGCATGTGCCTAAACATAATAAAAACAATACACAACAAACCAACAGTGAACAGCAAACTAAATGGAGAGAAACTTGAAGCAATTTCACTAAAATCAGGGACAAGACAAGGCTGCCCACTGTCTCCCTACCTATTCAATAAAGTACTCAAAGTCCTACAAAGAGAATTTAGATACCAAAAGAGATGAAAAAGATACAAATCAGAAAGGAAGAATTCAAAATATCACTATTTGCTGATGATATGATGGTTACTTAAGTTCCACCAGAGAACTCTTAAACTTGATAAACAACTTCAGCAAAGTGGCTGAATATAAAGTCAACTCAAACAAATCAGTAGCTTTCCTCTACTCAAAGGACAAACAGGCACACAATATGTGGCCCCCAGATTTATATGCCACATAATTACCTGAGTGTATAGTAGGAAAATGCTTTTAATTTGATCTGCTGCCAACTTCCCTAGACACCTGAATCTTGTTTTCCTTTTGAAGCTTACTTTTTTGTGATTATCTTGTCCTTAAGTAAGTACATGTTTACCTTGTCAGAGAAAGATAGAGCAAAAGTTAGATTGGCTGGAGTTATCTCTGCCCTTCTCAGAGGCTTGTACTGATGGACAAAGAATGATGTAGAAAAATGATATAGTGAAGTACTAATATGTTCCCTTCTTAGAAAAGTTTGCTTATGTAGTGCCACTGTGGTATCCTTTATATGACCAAAAACCAACATAATATCACCAACATTAGACATACAGATTCTATGGGGATATAAAATATAAACAGAAATTGAATAACTGTAGGAGTTTTGGCCTGAAGATTGTTCCTGGGTCTAATGACAATTATTTCTCTGACCATTAAGAGTTAACAGTACACTGCTTGGGACATAACAACTCACCCATACCGGCTTGGAGATTTTCTAATTCCATTTAACCTGCAAGGACTACCAGCCTGAGAATGGGCTGTCATGCTTTGGCAAAAGATGGTTCTAGATTCATAAAAAAATGGGTTATGAGGTTGATGAGGGAAAATGACTCTGTTCTGTCATTGCTTATCAATGAAGACTAAACTTATGACCAAGAGGAAGTTAAAACACATGTCCAGGGACAAAATAATACAAATAATACAATATGTGTTTTGGAACGACACAAATCTATCCTTGCCTACTGAGGTTTCTATATACAAAGAAGCATATAGACTGCCAGTCTGTCAGTCTGCAATATATCCCCCACTACCACCCCTACTATCTCCATGCCTAACTCACTTCTTCCCCAACTTTTTGTCTTCTCTGTGCCATCAGCAGGGCTGGCCCCTGGCAGAAGGTCTGTGCTTTTGAATAGTTCAGTTTCTGATTATAATTATCACATCAGTACAATATTATACTATGAGCATTTGGGGGAAATATCAGAAATCTAAGTAACCTTAAAGGATATTTTTCCTTTATTTTACAGGAGTTTGTTTTTCTCTAATAATCTAAAAATATTTCAGGGATTAACTAGATCTTGAGGATGACTCCATATTCTGTCGATGAAGTCTTACAGGTTTATATACTATCTGGAAGTATTCATTCTCTGCCAGGGCTATAGAATGCCTTTAAGTACTAGTGAGAAGTTCTTTTTTCTGATTTGATTGAATATATTTTATTTACATTTCAAATGTTATCTCCTTTCTTGGATTCCCCTCTATATTTCCTCCACCATCACCTCTCCCCTGCTTCTATGAGAGTGTTCACCTACACACTTACACCCTCCCACCTCCCCACCCTGACGTTTCCCTATACTGCAGCATCAAGCCTTGGCTGGACTGAAAACTTCTCCTCCTATTGATGCCCAATAAGGCCATCCTCTGCTACATGTGCATCTGGAGCCATGGGTCCATCCATGTGTACTCTTTGGATAGTGGTTTAATCTCTGGGAGCTCTGGTTGTTGGTATTGTTGTTCTTATAGGATTGCAAAGCACTTCAGTTCCTTCAGTCTTTTCTCTAACTCCTCCACTGGGGGGAGGGGTGAGCCTGTTCTTAGTTTAATGCTTGGCTGAGAGCATCCACTTCTGTGTTTGTCAGCCTCTGGCAGAGCCTCTCAGGTGACAGCTATATCAGGCTCCTGTCAGAATGCACTTCTTTGCATCAGCAATATTGTTTGGGTTTGGTGGATGAATATGGGCTGGATCCTCAGGTGGGACAGTTTCTGGGTGACATTCTCTTCAGTTTCTGCTCCAATCTTTGTCTCCATATTTCCTCTTGTGAATTATTTTGTTTCCCTCTTGTGAATTATTTTGTTTCAAAGAGCATCCACACTTTGGTCGTCCTTCTTCTTGAGCTTCATGCGGTCTGTGAATTGTATCTTGGGTATTCTGAGATTTTGGGCTAATATCCACTTATCAGTGAATAAATACCATCAATCTATTTTTTGTGATTGGGTTACATCACTCAGGATGATATTTTCTAGTTCCATTCATTTGCCTAAGAATTTCCTGAACTCAATTTTTAATAGCTAAGTAGTATTCCATTGTATAAATGTAACATATTTTCTGTATCCATTCCTTTGAATAACATCTGGATTTTTTCCAGCTTCTGGCTATTATAAATGAGGCTGCTATGAACATAGTCGAACATGTGTCCTTGTATGTTGGAGCATCTTTTGGTTATATTCCTAGCAGGGGTATAGCCAATTTTCTGAGGAACTGCCAGACTGATTTCCAGAGTAGTTATACCAATTTGCAATATTAACAACGATGAAAGAGTGTTCCTCTTTCTCCACAACCTCGCCAGCATCTTGTGTCACCTGAGTTATTGATCTTAGCCATTCTGATTAGTGTGAGGTGGAATCTCATGGTTGTTTTGATTTGCATTTCCCTGATGACTAAGGATGATGAACATTTCTTTAGGTGCTTCTTATTCCTCAGTTGAGAATTCTTTGTTTAGCTCTGCACCTCATTTTTAATAGGGTTATTTGATTCTATGGAGTCTAACTTTTTGAGTTTTTTGTATATATTTAATATTAGCCATCTTTAGGATTTAGGATTGGTAAAGATATTTTCTCAATCTGTTAATTGCTGTTTTATCCTAATGATGATGTCCTTTGGCTTATAGAAGTTTTGCTATTTTATGAGGTAGCATTTGTTGATTTTTGATCTTAGAGCATAAGACACTGGTGTTCTGTTCAGGAAACTTTGCCCAGTATCAATGTGTTCAAGGCTTTTCCCATTCTCTGTTCTATTAGTTTGAGTGTATCTGGTTTTATGTGAAGATTTATTATCCATTTGGACTTGAACTTTGTACAGGGAGATAATTATGGATTTCTTTACATTCTTCCTCATGCTGACTGCCCAGCACCATTTGTTGAAGATACTGTCCCCCCCCCCCCACTGGATGTTTTAGCTCCATTGACAAAGATCAAGTGACCATTGGTATGTGGGCTCATTTCTGGTTCTTCAATTCTATTCCAATGATCTACCTTCCTATCTCTTTACCAATACCATACAGATTTTATGACTATTACTCTGTAATATAGCTTGATTTCAGGGATGGTGATTCCTCCAGAAGTTCTTTAATTGTTGAGAATATTTTTTTGCTGCCCTGGGTTTTTTGTTATGCCAAATGAATTTGCAAATTGCTCTTTCTAAATCTATAAAGAATTGAGTTGGAATTTTGTTAGGGATTGCATTGGATCTACATATTGCTTTTGGCAAGATGGCCATTTTTATGATGTTGGTCCTTCCAATCCATGAGTATGGGAGTTCTTTCCATCTTCTGAGATCGTCTTCAATTTCTTTCTTCAGAGAATTATAGTTCTTGTCATACAGATATTTCACTTGTTTTGTTAGATTCACACCAAGTTATTTCATATTATTTGCGACTATTGCAAAGAGTGTCATTTCCCTAATTTCTTTCTAAGCCTGTTTATCCTTTGAGTAAAGGAAGAATACCAATTTGTTTGAGTTAATTTTACATCCAGCCACTTTGTTGAAGTTGTTTATCAGCTCTATGAGTTCTCTAGTGGAATTTTATGGGTCTCTTAATTATACTATCATATCATCTGCATACAGTGATATTTTGACTTCTTCCCTTTGAATTTATATCCCATCCTGGATGGTTCTGTTCACTTCCTTCACCTGTTGGCTCATGTTTACCTGTAATTCTCTAAAAGGCTTCAACCTTTTACCTGTGTTTTCCTGTATTTCTTTAAGGGAGTTAATTAGGACCTTCTTACAGTCCTCTATCATCATCATGAGTTGTGACTTTAAATCAGAATCTTGCTTTTCTGGTGTGGTGGGGTATCTAGGACTTGCTGTGGAGGGAGAACTGGGTTCTCATGATGCCATGTGGCCTTTTTTCATTGCTTAGATTCTTGGATTTGCCTCTAGCCATCTATCTGCTTCTCTCTGGGGTTAGCTGGTCTTGCTGATTCTGACAGTGGCTTGACCTTCCTGTAAACCTGTGAGTTAGTACTACTGGGGGACCAGTCTTCTTCTAGCAGCATCTGGGTAGAGATAACTGTGGCACTGGGTCAACAAAGAGGGCAGACAGAAACCTGAAGGATCTTGTCTCAGACTGTTTCTCTGTGTCCTGAGGACTGCGGGTGGGACTCAGTGCAGATGTGGTGTTCTCTCCTGTGCTCTTAGATGATTTAGCAGTACCGGGAGACCAGTTCTTTTTCAGTAGGGCCTGGGAATAGAGAGTTGTAGCACAGGATCAGCTCTGGGCCCAGGCAAAAAGCAGAAGAATCCTGTCCCACATTGCTCCACCGGTCCAGTGTCATTAAGCAGGGGTGGTTGTCTCCCCTGTGCTCTCTGATGTGTCAGCACTTCTTAGAGAACAGCTCTCACTCAGCGGGGCCTGGGTACAGAGTCAATGAGATGTCTTATGTCTTCCTTATCAGACTCACTCTGGCACATATTACTACCTCTACTTGATGCCAGTCAGGTTAGTGGTTAAATTCTTTTGTAATATTATCCTTTTCTATTTATGCAGTTGGGTCATCCCAAGGCATTATATTATATACCTCCAAATACGTCATGAAATATTGCACATGGTGGATAGCATGTCTAAAAAAGTTCACCTACTCTCAAAATTAAATGTTATGCAACTTTTGTATAAGTTTTTAGGTGTACTTGGAGAAAATGTGAAGAAATGATTTTGTTCGTTTTATGATTGAGTCTGGAACTTACACACTTTACAATGTTTAAACTCTCAGAACACATTATATAAGAAAAAATTCATAAAACTGATATGAACATATAACTACTGATTTGAAAGTATATTTTTACTACTAATGACATATTTTACTAATTTGGTAAGACCAAAAGTAAAGAAATTTAACCTGATCAACTGATTAAGCAAATAAACTTGTGGAAATCTACTTCAGAATATATGGTCTGAATATTATGAGAAAAGACTTAAATTAATTTTTATATTAAATACACACTGAAAGTGCTATTGATGCATATACTGAGTATTTATTTTTTATTTTTTAAAGATTTATTTATTTTATGTATATGACTGCACTGTCCTTGATAGGCCAGACGACACCATCAGATCCCACTACAGATGGTTGTGAGCCACCATGTGGTTGCTGGGAATTGAACTCAGGACCTCTGGAAGAGCAGTCAGTGCTCTTAACTGCTGAGCCATCTATCCAGCCCATACGGAGTATTTAAAAGGCTGATGGAGGATAGACTGACAACAGTAAGTTTACATCCTGTAGTATATGTGGTTACAACATATGTAATCATAAGATGAGTTAACTGCAGTTTCCTTGGAAACAGGAATGACTGAGATAATTCATTATACTGTGTTAACCTGAGGCAATTGAGTTAATAAATCATCTACATTTTTTTTCTTATCTTCCAGGGCCTTTCATTGTCTCTCATAAGTTGACAGCTTTTACTATGGATTCCTGTAATTCATGGTTAATGACTTGCTTCCCGGTGGTGGATATGACATCTCTTTATTCCCTACCTGCTTGTTGATTTTATCATATTCCCCTCCAATTC
>NC_137956.1:25879438-25980388 GCF_963924665.1 Micromys minutus | reverse complement strand
CGGTGGGGGGGGGGGACATTAATGATTTCACCAAATCATCATCATTAGACTCTAATCTAGGTTCTGGCCTGATTGTGATCATCCCTACATTTCCAGTTCATCCATATCATAAAAAAAAAAAAACACTTTAGTAGAAGTTTTGCCACCACAGAGTATCTCCTCCACACCATTCATGTTATGATAGGTAACATTTCAAAGCACAGACAGAAATCTTTCTGTACTGGGTAATTTCCATGAGGTATTATGTCATGGTGATGAACGGCTCCAGCCACATATGTAGCAGAGGACAGCATTGTCTGCTATCAATAGAAGAGGGGGCCCTTCGTCCTGTGATCGCTCATTTCCCCAGGGTAGGGAATGCCAGGGTGTTGAGATGGGAGTGGGTGGCTGGGAACAGGAGCATCTTCATAGAAACAGAGTGGGGGGGGGAGGATGAGAGAGGGCGTGAAAGATAACATTTGAAATATAAATACATAAATTATCCAATAAAAAAGAAAAATTATTCATCCAGAATATTGGTAATCACAGTGAGGTTGTTGCTCTGTTGAATCTAACCTGAGCAAGGTTATTTGTGATGGTAGCTGGCGTTCTGACTTGATGGAGGAACTGTTGTCATGGCAACATCATTCCTGAGCTGTACCATCATTATCATCGCTCACTAAGTTTAGGGGCATTTACACCGAGAAAGTGGAAGAAACAAAATAGAAGTTTTTGTAAGCTGTGTAATTTGTGTGATTTGTTAAGAGAAAGAGCATACAGACGACTGCTCATAAGATAGGTGTAATTGACAAAGAAATTGTCACCCAAAGAGGCTCTGAGTACTTTATGCTCAGAAACTAAGAATGATATTTTTTCTTTTTTTATTGGATATTTTATGTATTTACATTTCAAATGTTATCCGTGTTCCCCCTTCTCTCATTCTCCCTCCCCCCTCCTCCTACCTTTAGAAAGATGCTCCATTCCCACCCCACCCACTCCCACTTCGTGGTGGTATACCCCCATAGAATTTGTTGAAGGAGGCAGAGGCAGGAGGATCAGCCTGAGTTACACAAGAATGATATTTTTTGAGGGTAGACCCCAAAAAATGGCTCTAGGGTTTAAAATACAAATGTATTTGAAAAATCTTCTCTTTAAAAAGAGAGTGTTAGGAATCATTCTGCTAGTTGATTGGCTAGGAAGATGATTCTTTGCCATTCATAGATCAATGAACAACAATATAGACATGGTCCAAGGGAATTTTGGCAAATTATGAGTTGGGGACAGAATCTACATTGCGTCCATAGCACTGGTTTTACTGGGATATGGAGCAAGAACGATGGCACCATAAAGACTAATGCTAAGTTGGATTTTCTGCAAGGACCTGTGAGGAGACTGTTAACAAAGTTGTAAAATGACATCCAAGTAGAAAAGGTGAACCAAGAGTGTTGGAAATACAAGTATCCTTCTTCATCTGCTCATGGAAGATATAAACACTGAGTGGAACTATTGCAAGAAAATCTTCATATATGGTAAGGTGGAAGGACTGTAGGATCAAGTTTTCTCACTTTTACTGAAGTTGGAACTCACTTGAATCCACCAAATACCAGGAATTTGGGGTGTGAAGCAGTAGATTTGTCTTAAAGGGATTCAGTCTTTCTTTGCTATGGTCCCTTTGCTTTCTTCCCATTCTTTCCTTTAGAATGGGAATGTTCACTGCATGGTGTATATTTAAAATATATTCCTTACTATAACCAATCTTATGAAGGCTCTCAGCTAAGACTTTGTCCTGATTCTCAGAAGAGACTTTGGACTTTAGAGCAGTGTTGGTAAGACTGGAATAACTCTTAAAGCTATACTGAATGGATTGTTTACTTTAAGATGGGCATGCTATTTAGCAAGGGCAATGACAAAATGTCTAAGTCTAAAGTGTCATCTCTGAACTTTTCATCCCTGTTATGGCTAATGCTGATTATTATCTTAGATAGAAGTAAAGAAAGTAATGTGTATACCTATATTCCCGTCTGTGAGGACATTTTAAGAGAGATTTTACCGGGAATGGAAAATATTCTCTCCAAGTGGTCAGCACCATTCCATGAGCTATGGCTACTGATTAACTGACAGGGGAGGAAGTCTGCAGAATGCTATCATCATCATCTTTCCCCTCTGCGACTGTCTATGCAGTGTGGAGAGAAACCTCTTGCTCAGACAAGCACAGCTACAACCAAGCTCACAGAGAAAAAAATTAATCCTTCCTTTAAGTTTATTTTTTCTCTTATTTCATGTAGGGAGCTGCATTGGATTTGGGCCGAGAGCCACACCCTAAGATGGTGTTGGCTTCTGCCCTCTCTAACTAGTAAACACCCCAATAGCACATGCACCTGTATCATGCCAAATTACTGACCAATTATGTTAAGACACCTCAGCTGGCAGAGGGCGGGGAGGATGAAAGGAGAGAGCCTCCTGGGTATGGGGCTCCCAGATCCATCAATGCATCAAGAAAGGAATCCTGAATGAACTGCTGAGAGAAGAATCTGTTGCCTCTTTTCCTTGTGGGGTGATGTTGGGCGTGACAATTTCACTAAAACAGTGAAATAAATAACTAATACATAAAGTAGTAGAGGAACTAGAGTGTCATGGCAGTGGCTATGTCTTTGGATCTGTCATGAAGGGAAATTTTTAGAATTTAGAGATAAAGACAAGTGAAATACTTAATACTGCAAGCAAATATAGATGGTACATTATTGTGGGTGTATGGATGACCAGCATCCTTATAGATAATCAGGCAGCAAAGATTATTATACTCATGAGGTTTCAGAGGTGAATGAGGACTTTACTTGGAACTGGGATGGAGTTTATTCATGCTATGATCTGACCAAAAAAAATGTCTTCTGCTAGTATTCTGAAATCATGAGTGAGGCTGAATTCAGAGGTGGTGAAAAAGGAAATTTCAAGACAATGTAATATCTGAGACATGGCTTAGTTATATAGCTGGCTGTCCTTAAACCTACAGTGTGTGAATAGATACTGGGCAGTTTGCTATGGAACGGAGCATTAACACTTTTAAAATTGCAGAACAGGCAAGTGCTGTAAAGGCAGCTTGCCATAATTGTCAGCTAGATTAGTACCATTAGAAAGAAGCTTCATTCCCTCCACTAGGATAATAGGAAAAGTGCCCTGAGGGCAAGAACCCAGATCTCAAAGCGTCCAACTTCTGAAAGTACAAATTCAGTTGAAAGCAGCTGAGGATGATTCCCGTGGAAGGACTAACTGTTAGAAAGCAAGCACATGGGGAGGTGATCTCTCATGGCTAGTTATCATGGGTTACAGAGGCCACTGCAGCCATGGCAGAGGGGTCAGACTACTTCTTCATCTTGCAAAGTATTTCAGAAACTGTTCTATAGTATTAAGCATTGAATTGGAGCCTTCACTCCAAAATGAATGTTTTCTTGATGGGTGGTGAATAAACCTTAGGTAATAAAGAAATAGTCAAGTGTTCAGGAGAACAAAACTCCTCTGCAGTATGAGAAGAAGTAAGCAACTGCTATTGGGCAAGGAGATTATGTGCACAGCATTACACAAAGTAGAGAGATACAAACTTCTGAGGCTGCCTGTTAGCTGTGGAGAATTCCGGGGTTTGGAGAATACTGTTGGTTTTGAGGAAGTAACCTCTCTCTCTGGTAATCTTATTAGTAAATTGAATAAATCTCAATGGTTCACCAAATTGGACATTGGTACAATTGTTATTTAGGTCTCTTGTGGGTTCCATTTTGAGGATTCGTAACAAGTTTCTGTTGCATTTTTCCCAGGAACAAACCTGTCATACATTACAAACAGTCCACAGACCTTTGTATGCATACACAATTGAAGATTTGAAGGGTAATGGAGGTTTGTACTAAGTCTTAGTGAAGCCACTGAGTTGAGGTAATGCATGGTCAAATTCCCAACAAGGGCTAGAAAAGATCCAGCGTGAAGTTGTGAAGATGAAGTCTAAGCTGCATTGAGACTTTAGGGTACTGGAGATGCCAAAAATCTTAGACATTCATTAAGAAAATCTGTAGGCAATGGCTCCAAATAGAGCCCATATGCTTTCAAGGCATCAGATATAGCAGTGTGAAAATATTGAAGCCCACTGAAACATAGATAATATCATCAGAATCTCGACATGCCTGGCATAAAGCTGAAACCTTTGGAGGTTTGGACTTTCCTCTGCTAGGTTTTCTTTTTGTTTCAGTTTGATACTTGAGATGTTGGGGTAGGAATGCATTATTGTGTATTAGAGGAAAATATTTTTATTAATCATCTTACTTGTTTAAATTTCAAATGTTGTCTCCCTTCCTGGTTATCCCTCCACACTCCCCCATTTTATCCACCTGCTCCCCTCCCTGTTCCCTCTACGAGGGTGCTTCTTCACCTACTCTCCCACTGCTGGCTCACCACTCTGGAACCTCCCTACACTGGGGCATCAAGCCTCCACAGGAGCAAGGACCTCCCCTCCCACTGATGTCAGATAAGACAATCCTCTGCTACATATATATCTGGACACATGGATCTCTCCATGTGTACTCTTTGGTTGGTGGTTTTGCCTCTGGGAACTCCGGGCCGCCTGGTTTGCTGTTATTGTTGTTAGCCTCATGAAGTTGCAATCCCCTTAAGCTTCTTCAGTCATTCCCCTAGCTCTTCCATTGGGGTCTCTGGGCTCAGTTAGATGATAGGGTTTGAGTATCTGCATCCGTATGGGTCAGGTGCTGGTAGAACATCTCAAGGAACAGCCACACCAGGCTTCTATCAGCAACTGCTTCATGACATCAGCAATAGTGCCAGGGTTTGATGTCCGCAGATGGGATGGGTCCCTAGGTAAGATGATTTCTGGATGGCCTTTCCAGTCTATGTTCCATTTATGTCCCTGTCTTTTCTTTGGCAGCAACATTTCTGGGTTAACAATTTTGAGATGGGTGGGTGGCCTCATCTCTCACAGGGGACATTCCTGGAGGTGGTCTCTACAGGGTCTCTCTCCCCTTTGTTGGGTATTTTGCCTAAAGTCATCCCTGTTGAGTCCAGGGAGCCTCTTGATTCCCTGGAGTCTGGGATCTTCTAGTGGCTTGCTTCAGTGCTGGAGAGGATGTAGAGAAAGAGAAATACTCCATTTATGGTAGGACTGCAAGCTGGTAAAACCACTTTGGAAATCAATCTGGCAATTCCTTAAAAAATTGGAAATAATTCTACCTGAAGACCCAGCTATACCACTCCAGGGCATATACCCAAAGATACTCTAACATATAATGAGGACAAATGCTCCACTATGTTCATAGTAGCCTTATTTATAATAGCCAGAAGACTGAAACAACTCGGATGTCTCTCAACAGATGAATGGATAAAAAAATGTGGTTCCTTTACACAGGGAGTACTACTCAGCTATTAAAAAAATAACTTCATGGATTCTTAGGCAAATGGATGGAACTAGAAAATATCATCATGAGGTAGGTAACCCAGTCACAAAAGAACACTCATGGTATGTACTCACTGATCAGTGAATATAGGCAAATAGCTCAGAATACCCAAGATACAACTCACAGACCATATGAAGCTCAAGAAGAAGAAAGAGCAAAGGGATTATGCTCCAGTTCTACTTAGAAGGGGTGACAAAATAATCAAGGGAGGTGGAGCATGGAAGGGACCTGGGATGAAGAGAGATGGGGGAAGGGAAAACAGAGAAAAGGCAGGATCTTGTATCCAAAGGGACAGGGGAGAAGTACAGAGAGTCAGGGAATTGAATAGGAAAAAATAATTTTTACTTTGAGTTTATAAATGCTTTCAATTAAGAGATTTGTTAGATTCTTTTTTAGGTTTAAATATATCATTTTTATTGAAATTAGGAATCCCATCATACATTCTGAACACGTCTTATTATATACAAAGTTCTTAGCTAACTCCTAAAAAATGTATTTATTTTCTATTTCTGCCCCTTCAATATCTCTCAACATCCTAAATAAATAAATTTTGATAAAGTTTACTTCTCCATCTCTGCCTCTTTCCTGCCTTCATTGGAGGATGCACTAATTTATTGGTATTTTCTTCCCTAAAAATTGTATTCTCTTCACTCTCAAATTCACAAAATCTCACTAGATTATCTTTATTAAAGCTTCTTCAGCTAAACTTCTTTTTTATTAATTGAACAACATATTTCAAAAAACAAATATAAGTGTACAGATTTTAAAAGCATTTTTGCATAACAGTATATGAATACATTAATTTTAGTACTTGATTTTTTAAAGGTTTGATAGTATGCCTTAAAATCTTACTAGTTACAATAAGTATAAAGTACATGTAAAACAGGATGTAGCTTGGAAATAGTCAAAGTTTTCTTGGTATGTAAAGATTATGCATAATGATTTTTTTTGGCCTTTGTTTTTCTTGAACTTCATATGCTCTATAAGTTGTTTCTGGGGTGTTTAAAGCTTTATGGGGTTAGTATCCCATTATCAGTGACTGCATATTATGTCTGTTCTTTTGTGACTGGGTTACCTCACTCAGGATGATATTCTCTAGATGCATCCTTTTTCTTAAGAATTTCATTAAGTTGTTGTATCTGATAGCTGAGTAGTACTCCATTGTGTCAATATACCACAGTTTTTGTATCCATTCATATTCATCTACTGAAGGACATCTGGGTTCTTTCCAGCTTCTGGCTATTATAAATAGGGCTGCTATGAACATTGTGGTGCATGTGTCTTTGTTGTATGTTGGAGCGTCTCTGGGGCATATGCCCAGAAGTGGAATAACTGGGTCTTCAGGTAGTACTATGTCCAATTTTCTGAGGAATTGCCAGACTGATTTCCAGAGTGGTTGTAGCAGTTTACAGCCCCACCAACAGTGGAGAAGTGTTCTTCTTTCTCTGCATCCTTGCCAGCATCTGCTGTCATCTGAATTTTTGATCTTAGCCATTCTGACTGGTGTGAGGTGGAATCTCAGGGCTGTTTTGATTTGCATTTCCCTGATAGCTAATGATGTTGAGCACTTCCTTAGATGCTTCTCAGTCATTCTATTTTCCTCAATTGAGAACTTTTGTTTAGCTCTGTACCCCATTTTTAATAGGGTTGTTTGATTCTCTGGTATCTAACATCTTGAGTTCTTTGTATACCTTGGATGTCAAACCTCTATCAGATGTGGGGTTGGCAAAGATCTTTTCCCATCATTCTTATAATCTGAAGGTCCTGATTTGTTATATTCTTAAAAGGCACTTTGAAATTTGAGTCTTGGCAGTATATAAGAACTATTAAGTCTGTGATTACTCTTACAGAAGAACCAAATGTGTTTTGATTTCAAAGTCTTTGAAGACTAGAGTTCAAATATAAAGGTATAAAAGTGATATGTCAGAAGGTGAGGTTGGCAAGAAGTAAGCTTTTAATGATCAATATTTCTCAAATTTGAAATCATGGAGAAAACACAACTCTGAGCATATATCTGATGGAGTTTTCAGGGATGTTAGCAAGAAGAGAATGAGTGCAGTGTCATTTCCATTGGCTGTATGTATGTATGTCCTTGCATTAAACAAAAAGATAAAGCAAAGAAATTGTGGTACATAAAATGTTTTCTCTTTCTCTAATTCATGATTAAAGGCACAGTGTGACCAGACAGACACCTCATGCTCCAACAGCCATTCTCTTCCTGTTGTGGTGGTCTGTATTTCTTTGGGATCAGTTGTGTGAGAAATGCCTTGATAGTATCAGGCTTTTAAAAGTTGGTCTCTAATTTATGAGTGTTTGGTGGTTTAGGAGATATGGCCTTGTTGAAGTATAGTAATGAAGGTGAGCTTTGAGTTTAAGTACTTAGAGCACCTTGAATTCACTCTCTTGTTCCTGCATGTGGTTCTAAATGTGAACGCCCGGCTTCTGCCTCCGACTGCCTTGCTTTTTCACTGTCACCATGGACTATAACTCATTGGAATTGCAGCCCAAAACAAACCATTGTAAAATGCCTTGGTCATTTTGTCTTATTACAACAATAATATCAGTAATTAATATGTCTCTCAAAGCTTGACCTAAAATAAATCTTTCTTTACTTTATTTTCATTTTCATGAAAATGAAATCACATCAAAAAAAAAAAATACCTAAAGTAGGCTGTATCTGGTAGTACTGTGTAGGGATGTTGTGAACTCTTTTGTGTGTTGGGCTCACTGGCTAGAAGTAGGTTCTTGGCTGTAGGCTTCTGAACACTGTGCCTGATTGTAGTTCCAACATTATTCTCTGTTGGCTGAATAGAACATGCAAACAAGCAGCTGTCCCACACTCCGGTGGCCAGCATGAGAGCCTCTCAGGCATGTCCTTCCCACCATGAAGTATTGAAATATTTCTGAAACGATGAGCCAAAATGATCCTTTCTTGTAAGAAACTGCTTCTGTTCAGTATTTTTATCCCAGTGATGTCAAAGTCATTAGTTCAGTCTTCTTCCATGACATTGCTGAAATTTATTTCTATTTTAGTCTCTATTTCCCCCTGATGTCCAGAATTAGAATGTTCTTATTAAGAAAAATATTCATGCTCTTTTGAAAATGAAAAATTTATAGAAAGACAAAATAGGGAATGGAAGTCTCAAGATGCTAGCAGAGAGTAAGGGGAAAATCTTGACTTTGGGAGCAATCAAAGCATTAATACTTCCTAAAACAGAAGACAAACATGAATTTGTTATTAGTTTCTAAAGACTACATTCATTCAGGAAGGAGTTGAATCCATGGATGGCTTTTCTGGTAGAGGCTACATCCACCACAGACTTGGATACTATAGAAGAAGACAATCCAGAGAATGGACAGACAAATGATGATCTTGACATTTTATTTTGCCTTCATTATTCTCTTCAAATTCTTCTACTGGCCAAAACTAACTGCAAAATTGCTGTCATAAGAATCTGGGAAAGGCAGACTACAGGCATTTGTCACAGTACTTTCAGATCTTGATTTAAATTATATACATGGAAAAGAAAATAGATAGCACAGAATCCAGATTAGTTCGCTTCACTTCTATTATGTTTTTGTTTGTATGTTTGCATTCTCGTTGGCAAACCACTTCCATGAGAGAGGTTATGTAATTCCAAGGCATTGTTTGATCTTCTTTTGATAAAATAAGCTAGACATGTTTGCTGTGAGAAATTTCATTTTGTTCTAGAATCTTGGGATTGTAAGGATGAGCATGATTCCTGATATATTATAAACATTTAATTTTTTTATATTAATTATACATAACCCCTCAAATATTTGTGATCTGACAATGACAAATTTGGAAAATAGTTTAACTGTTTTATTTGGTCAAAATTTTCATTAGGTTTTTGTTAATTATGGCCACAGAATCTTCTCTTACTTGGAGTATCTGGCTCCACTTTTAAATACCTTTTTGCCTCAAAGATTTCTCAGTAATTTTTGAGTCAGATTCTAGGTTAAAGTTTATATGCTTATTTTCCTCTACTGTGAACAATCTCAAGCTTCTACAAAGCATAAAGAAGAATGTGTAACCACTGTGTATGTAGGATAATTCTGTTAACAAATCCAAACAGTGACTTCCAACTTATAGTGGCACAGAATGTATACCAGTCCAAAAAGGAAGAATAGCAGCATAGTGGGTAAATACTGGAACAAAGCAAGTTCAAAAGCCAATAAGGCAAATATTAAAGCCTCTAGCTTGGTGTCTAGTGTGTGGGATTTTTTTCAAGGCTCTTATATATGACACTGACTTTCCAGCTTTTATGACTTCAACTTCCATCTCTCTAGGTCTGGTACCACTCCCTGATGCAGCTCTTCTTGGCAGATTCCTCTCTGCTTTGTCATTCCCACTGTATTGGGTTATCAACTGCAAATCAGGTGTCTTGGTTTGGGTTTCCACTACTGTGAAGAAACACCATGACTAAAGTTGTTCTTATAAAGAACAACATGTAATTGGGGTAGCTTTTAGGTTTTGAGGTTCAGTCCATTATTATCATGGCAGGAAGATTGGTAGGGTCCAGGCAGGCACAGCACTGCAGGAGCTGAAACTTCTACATCTTGTTCAAGAGGCAACTAGGAGAAGACAGACTCTTTCACACTGGGCAGAGCTTGAGTTCTGCAGCCATCAAAGACCACCTACATAGTGACATCCTTCCTCGAACAAGTCAACACTTTCTAATAGAGCACTTCCCATGGGACCAGCATACTCAAACCCCTATGTCAGATTTAACATTGTTAACTTCATGAAATGACCACCCAGAACTGTTCTCTCACAGAAATTCTAGGACAGCTACACATTGCCTAGTCTCAGAGTCTCAAAGCATTGGAGAAATAGCCTCTGGCTCAATTGCTTTTAAATTTATTGCTCTCCTCTGAAACACCATGTTCTAGACCTTCACAATCCACACCATTCTTAGCACTGTTATCTTCTAGGCTAGCACTTGAACAGCCTGTTAACCTCTTCTTGTTGTACCCAGATGTTTTGCTAATCCAAATTTCCAAAACAATATTTCCCTAAACCAACCTGTTGGTATTCTTTATAGTAACTCCCCACTCTCTGGTACCACCTTCTGGAAAGCAACAGTGCTTACCACTTTACTACCCACATGTACCACTGTCAGGATCTTTCTGTTGCTGTGCTAAAACATTAAGATCAAAATTCACTCATGGAGATTTATGAGTTTATAAAATTTTGGGGAAGAAAATGATTTATTTTGTCTTACATTTACTGGAGGTGCCCAATTAGCCAGTTGTTGATTTGTTCAGCATACTTATTTTAAACGTGTAAATTACTATAAAATTTATACACTATAACTTTTCTCTTAATTTGTTGTCATTGATCACATTATACCTAATATTACCTGCATTTATATTTGTATTACAGTTGCATTATAGGACACTTCTGCACAAGATAGACTAAGACTAGTTAGTCTGTGTTCAACTTAAACATTGTTGTAGAACAGAAAGAGCAATGATAAAAGTTGCTTTGCAACCATGTCAAAAATTATATAATATTGACAGAATTGTTATAAAACAGGATTTTCCTCATGATTCCATTGTCTTTAACAAACCATTGATTCTTCAGCAGCCAGTAGGGAGTAGAGATTGCACATGTTTTGTAGTGTTATTCTAGCTCATAGGGAAGGTCTGTGAACAATCCAGATTTCCTAGCGCATTAACCAGCTTGTACGTTAGACAGACATAGAAGAGCCAGATTCCCTGGCTTGCTCCAGCTACTTAAATGGGTCATTGGAAAATGTTGTTTGCTTGATTCTCTGAAATGTGGCTCCACATTGAAATGCTGCATTGCAACTCTGGACTGTTCCAGGAAACCTTACTTCTTCTCAGCTGAAGGTCCACAAAAAGTCATTCCAAAAGACATTTGGAAAAGCCACTTAGTACTGACTTGGTCACACTAAGACAGGAGCTAATATGACACAGACAGACAGACAATCTTTGAAATACAAAGAGGTAAGACATCTTAAAAATCTATGAGTAATGCTGTGAAATGAAAGCATTAAGCTCAAACCACTCAAAATGTCTTTTGAGTGTTTGTTTTCCTAAATGTCAAGAAATTTGATTATTTGGAAACTTAAGCATTTAACATTTTTGTCTTTAAAATGGTTTAATGCGTATAATATGTGCTTGTTGTTAAGTCCCCTAGAGAACTCTAGTCAGCTCAAAAAAAAAAAAAAAAAAAGACATGTTTTAAGATAAACTTGAGAAAACTTTTTGGTACTTGCCAACCCAATTATAGGACTGAGGGTTTTTTTTTTTCCTTCTATTAGATTTGAACTAAGTTTATCTCAATATACTACCATTTATCTGTGTTTCTGTCATATCTATCTATCCATCTATTTCTCATCTATTATTCTTATTAATCCATCACATATAGAGATCAATAATAGATGATGGATGGATAGATAGATAGACAGACAGACAGACAGACAGACAGACCGAGTCCAATATAGGATGCCTTCTCTAGTGTTTTACATTTATGAATATAGCATACTCTTAAACATGAAGAAAAATGGATTTTCAGTGTAAAACACAGCTCTCCCCTCAAAATAGATAAACAATATTCTTTACGGAGCCAAATAAATATAAAGATGGTCCAGAAACACAGATTTGTGTTATTTGAAATCCCATATTTCAATCTGGAAACAGCTCTATAGTAAAGGACCAAAGAAAGTCCTAAGTGAAGACATTTAAAAAATACTCTAATAGAAGGGTTGAGAATGGACTTAGAGAGAAGTGAAGAAGCTCGGATATAGGCCTCACAGGCAACATGCACATAGACTCTTAGCTTTCCGGTTTGTGGAAAACTAGGGTTTTGTGAACACATTCCAAAAGGTTTTATGTGCAGGAAAGATGTTAAGTCAGACATAGATGAACAAAGAATGGCTATTAGACTTTGGATCTGCAACATTCCTAACTTTACATGGCTGTTTAACTTTCAATCAGCCAGCCAGCCTTTGTGGGCACAGCTTCTTCCAGGAATTCTCTTTCACACTGTATTAGGTTTCTCATTGCTTTGATCAAATCCCCAGCAAGAATAAGTTGATGGAAGAGCCATTTGTTTGGGCTCATGGTTTACAAAGTTTAGCTCAGGTCACGACACTCATGTTTCTAGATCTGTCCTCAGGCAGGATAGCACGCATGTCTGTGAGAGAACATGGCAAAGGAGAGGATCTTCATGCCACATAGGAAACAGTAATCCCCAGTAAACTCCTCCTACCTCTAATTAGGCCCTACCTTCTCTTTTTCTCTCCTTTCAGGTATGGTGTCAGAGTATGACTCCATCATACTCTGGGTAAATCCATGCATTAGTTCAGAACCTTCCTAATCTCATAGGAAAACCAGGACAGACACTGCCAGAGGATAAGCTTCAGAGCATTCCATAGACAATGTAGTTGACAAAATTAACCAACGTACTTTCTTTGCTTTGGGATTGTCCTGGATGGCTACTATGCAGCCAAAAGTGCATGCCCCAGCCCACCCCTTGCAACAACTATGGCATTATAACTGTGGTCACACTATTGGACTATATAGGAAGTGTAGCCCAGTCCTGCACTATGCACTACTTCCTCTACCAGGCTTTCCTTTTTCATAGCTTATTGCCTTTGAAGTCTCTAAGACCAACCCATGGTGGGCTCCTTCTTAGTGGGCTCCTAAATCAACACACCAATAAAAACTACCAGCCAGGGTGATTTGCACTGGGCTGATATGCAAATGCAAAAGAATTTCTAGTGTGTTTCTGGTAAACCCCTAAATTGTGAAGTTTTATTTGTTAAGGTAGCCAACTTTGCCTTAGCTCTGACTATGAATTGTTAAGAGTAGAGGGATAGGAGTAGGGCAAAGGACTGAGTCTTCTTTATAAATGGTGTAAGAGGCTGCACGTATATGAACGGCAGCAGAAATTAGGAGAGAAAAATATACTTTACAGTTGGTGAGCAAAGGCTAGGAAAACTAAGCTGCCTTTGCAACTACCATTCTCTTAGTTGGAAGACAGGCAGACAAGCCAGCTACTTGCTATGAATCGAAGTCCTCACAGTAGTTGTCTCTGGGATGGCATTTAAGAGAAATTTTGATATCCTATGACTGTTTAGCCTCTTCTTAGGATAGAGTGATGGAGGAATTGGGAAGTCACCATCTTTCTAGGCACTGATTAATCAAACAGGCTGATGAGCTTTTAGCACTTGCTTTTGAAAGGAGGTAGAAAAATACATCCTTTGTAACTCTATAAAGGTTTTGACATAGGAAACATTAGGCCTGGAGAAGGTTGTAACTTGATATAGTCCAGATGTTAACAGTCCCTTTAAATGTTCAGCTTGTCTGATTTTAAGAATGATGGGATATTTATTATATTTGACCTGGGTATGAAAATGTAAATGGTTCAAATATATCACAGGGTGTGTTGACAGGTTCAGAAAAACTTGGATTCTGCCTTGTGTGGATGTTTCAAAGCACAATAAACAGAAAACAGAGCTTGTCTTTCTTCACTCTGTCTTGGTCATATATATTTATTTATTCCTTTACCAGTTAGCACATACATAAAATTAATCCTATTCCAGGCCCTTTGTAATCACTGAGGGTTTTGAATAAGGAATATTATATTATTAAATGAATAAATAGATAAAGAACCACCTCAAAAGAGGTTATTTCCAGGTCAGAGATGGGTTCAGAGTATACCAGAAGATTATAAGTAATGTGCACACAAATAAAACAGAAACTTTAAAAATGTTTATAGACTTTCTTGATTTATATGGAAGAGGGAAGTGGGAGTTTACAAAGAAAATAGCTGGAGATTTTTGAAATGTAAGGCACTGTACTTTTCTTGCCAGAGCTGTGTCTTTGGTGGCTGTCTAATACAGTGAGGAAATTAGAGTAAGCACATTTCATTTCGTTTTTCTCCCTCTTTCTCTTGTTTCCTTATTCCAATTTTTTTATTTTTTATTCTTAATGGGTTCTGAATTTCTTTCTTGAAGAAGAGGCACTTATCTAGCAATAAGAAATGATTTCTTTATCCTACAGTCCTTTGAAATGCTAATGCAGAAAGTGGAGGTTTCTAGGCTAGAAAGTCCAAGGCTGACTCATTCCTATTCTCTAGAATCACTGCTCTACCTAAAGAATTTCCAGCAGGCATCTGGCTCCCATCACCAATAGCAAGCAGTGACAATTTTAGGCTCCATCTGCTTCTTGCTAGCTGTGTGACCTTGGGGAAGTTACTGAAACACTCTGAAATTACTTTCTGAATGCGAAAATGATGCTGAGCACACTGAATGATTATACAGATTAAATTAAACTTTATGAATAAATTTCCTGGTTCAGCATTTCCTTGAACAAGGGTACTGCTTTCTAATATTTTCATTATTACCTTTCACATTCTGAAAACAAGCTAATGATGAGTGAAATTCTCTTCATTCCTGGTTTTTTTTTTATATCATCAGTTAACATTCATGTTTAAAGCTTAAAGCTCAGAGCTGAATTAATACTAACAACAAATTTTCATGAAGTGACAAATCAATTAACTAGTTGGCTTAAATAAATTTAGTGATGTCTTAGGGAACCTCCACCTTCAGAAAACAATAGCTTATTTCTTTGCATGTGGCTGTGACTAGAATTTTAAATCACAGTTTCCATATTAAGCTGACCATTTTTCTTGGCGTGGTTGTCTGTGCTTTCAAGTTGGCTGGATATTAAATTAAATAGTTGATATTCTTAGTACTTTGAATTGAATCAATTGTACCTGTGGGTATGTCTTCATAAATAAATAAATATAGTTATTTTAAAAATTAAAAATCAGAAAGGGCTTATTAAAAGATAAAACCAGATAAAGCATATCAAAAGTGATTATGTGGTCTATTACTATATTAAATATACTGCCTTTGGAGATATTCTGATTTAAGAACTCCTGTCCAATGTAAGGCTAAGTGTCATATGCACAAGCTTATCTATGAATGACATTGCATATTCAACATATAATATTCCATCCCTGGCTCCCATAGACTAATAACTCTTTGTTAATATAAAAGACACCTAGTCCAATTTCAACATTCTTATAGTCTTTTACATTCTCGATACTGCTCAAAAGTCTAAAGGCTAATCTCCCCTCTAGACTAAAAGCAATTTCTTAATCATGACACTGAAAAAAAGGAAAATAAAGATAAAACAACAAAAACATATTTCAAAATTAAAATGGCACAGCATAGATATTCTCATTTCTATAAGAAAGAATCATGACATAGCAGGAAGTGATTAGACCAAATCAAAACCCAAACCCACCAATAACAAAACAAGGAACAACAACAATATATTGTTCTGGTCCATATATACCGTCATAGATCTCAGTGAAACTTCCTTGGTGTCAAAAAGCTTGGATAGGCCCACCCCTCTAGCTGTGCTACATGTATTATAAAATAAGCTAGCCTTATTTAATTTTTCACAGATTTTCTTGACAGATAGCCCATGGTCCTGGAATTTTTGATATCTTAGGGGTTCCAGTGAAACGTAGACTTTACCTTTGCAGCTTCATGCAGTAGACTCTCAAAATCTCTCTGTCAGGCCTCTGATCATGCCACATAATATCTGGCTCCAACAGTTCTCTGAAACTATAGGCTGAAACAACACTACCAAATCTTACATCTTCAATGCCACCAAAACTAATTCCACTGGGTTACATTGTCATAGATCTGTTGCCTGCCAAGGATGTAACTTGGTTGACTTGAGACCAGTGCCTATATACTGACCCCAGAGAATCACCATGCTTGACAGGGCCCTTTACACACAGCTGTATCCTCAATTATAACTTTCACTTTTCAAATACGTTGGAGTCTTTGATGGGCAGGGTCTTGCCCTCTAGACATCTTTCCTATTGCCCCTGTGTAGACTGACAGGTTTCTCCTTAATAATTCCATTTTCTTTCACAATTGCAGGTGATTTGTTTCAGTACATACACTGCTTATTCAAAGTTTAAAAAGGGCCACACCACTTTCTCTTGCCAAATGGATTAGTTTATTATCTTTAAATTCAGTGTTACTCCAATTCTCAAGCTATGAACAGAATAAAGTCAGATTTCTCTCCAAAAATATCATATAAATGGCTCCTAACCCAGTTCTTGACAGAATCTTTGTTCTCTTTTGAAATCTTATAACCTGGACCTCCATTCTCTACCTTTCCCTTAACATTCCTGTTTCCCAGGTTCCTCCAGAAATGGCTCATTAAGCTCTGATTATTTATCATTGAAGGGCTTTTCTAACCTAAGGTCTACCTTCCTCCTAAAAACCAGATTGAAAAGCCTAAGCATCATGTATTTTATGCTTAATTTTAGTTCAGTTATGTTACTTTTTCCTAAAGCACTCTGAAAAAAAGTAATTTGAGAAAAATGTTTTATTTAACTTATAGATTCACAGGAACACAGTCTGTCATGGAGAGAAAGTTGTGGCACTGGGCACAGAAGGCATGGCAATAGAAGCAGAGACGGCCTGGTCACACCCTTACTGAGGAAGCAGAATATGAACAGCAAGTATGGCTAGGCTACAAGACTTCATGGCTTAGTTCCAATGACCCACTTACTTCAATGATACTCTTAATTCCTGAAGGTTCCACAACTTGTACAAATAGAGCCATAACCTCAAGTGTTCAAAGACAAGAGCTTATAAGAGACATTTCATGGTCAAACTGCAAAAGATGATAAAATAAAATAACTACCGTACATCTCTTTTGGAAATAGGTAGTTTGGAGAATGTTGTTTTGAATTTTATTTCAAAAATTCAATATCCTGGCAATATAGCCTTCAAATAACAGACCCCACAATGGCTCAGCCAATTTACAAACTGAGTGACTGTCTACTTACTATTTTATGGCCATTAAAAGTTCCTGGTAACATGTCCTGAGGGTTTGCCCCTTTAAAAAGATATTCTTTATCCTTATCTCAATCTTATCTTATACATAGGCTTATTCAATCTCATCTTTTTTTTAGAGAACCTGCTTTACATCCATCTATCAATGTCTCTCTCTCTTGTCTGAACATCTGTGCTAATACTAATCACGTTCTATTTAATCATCGTCTGGTATAGAATTCTTATACTTTCTTGACTATATAGTACTTCTTACAGGCATAGGTACCAAATTCCTCATGTGTGTACACTGTGCTTCATTCACTGAGTGATCATGAACAAGGGATTTGTTATGGTGAGGGCTAAAGCACCAAACATAGAAGGAAAAAAGTAGAGGATAAGTCAATAAATGTGCTACTGTGTCAAGAAATTAGTTTTTTGTTGTATATTGGCATATCTCTGGTGTATATATCCAGAAGTGGAATTACTGAATCTTCAGGTAGTACTATGTCCAATTTTCTGAGGAATCGCCAAACTGATTTCCAGAGTGGTTGTACCATTTTACAACAAATACACATGCACCACCATGTTCATAGCAGCTCTATTAATAATAGCCAGAAGCTGGAAAGAACCCAGATGTCCTTCAGTAGATGAATGGATACAAAAACTGTGGTATGTTTACACAATGGAATACTACTCAGCTATCAGAAACAATGACTTAATGAAATTCTTCAGAAAATGGATGCATCTAGAGACTATCATCCTGAGTGAGATAACCCAGTCACAAAAGAACAGACATAATATGCAGTCACTGATAATGGGATACTAACCCCAGAAAGCTCTGAACACCCCAGAAACAACTCAGACTGTGTGAAGTTCAAGAAAAAAAAAATAAAACCATTATACTCAATCCTTACACACCAAGAAAACATTGACTAATTCCAGATTACATCATGTTTTACATGTACTTTTTGCTCATTGTAACTAGTAAGACCTTAATGCACACTATCAAGCCTTTCAAAAAAGAAAGCCAAGCACTGACAAAAATGTATTCATATACTTTTATGCAAAAATGCTGAAAATTTGTACATTTATCTTTTTTTTTTAAATAAAGTTGTTCAAAAAAAAAGAAATTAGTTTTTTATGCTTGGTTTTCTTTAATAAGTTAAAATATTTCACATGATAAATTTCAAAATGTTTACATATATTTGGCAAACCAAAATTGTATGCATGTATATATATATATATATATATATATATATATATATATATATACATATATATATGTGTGTGTGTGTGTGTGTGTGTGTGTGTGTGTGTGTGTGTGTATATGTATATATGAATGTTTCCCTATTCTTTTAACAATTGCCTAAGATTGAATATGTATTATTGTCTAGGTCATGCTGTAAACCTTTTCATTTTTTGGGTTACTTCCAATTTATGTCTCAATTTCTTACACTGTGTCTATAAACACCAGTAACTACATCCTTGTAAGACATCCATGAAATTTAATTTACAGACTTAGAGGCCTTTGGGATATTTGTGTAAATATGTGTAAAATCTGAATTATCACTGTGGAATGAGACCTGCATTTGCAGGTGTTGTTTTCAGTGTAACTCATGAAGTAGTAAATAGTTCCATCAATTTATGAGAAGACATTACATCATATCTTCTGTCCTTAGAAGCAGGTTGGGTCCACTTGTATTATAATAAACAATTTTCTCATTTTCTGGTCAACTTTTAAAATTAACTCTCACAGAAATGTTAATTACTAGCACTTGTAAACTGTGAGCAGCTAACAGTACTGCTGCTTACATAAGCAATGTTCTGGGAAATTCCTAGTGCCTTGCACTTTTTACCACCTGGTATGAGGGAAAGCCTCTAGGGATTTGGTTAAGTCTTAGGCTTCTTTTAAGAAATTGCAGTGGGAACTTGCCTTGAGAAGTCCCCAGGCAACATTGCTGAGTTACTTAAGTAAAATCTCTTAGACATCAGACTCAGGTATATCAATTATCAGCTGCATTACTGGAAGATCCACAAGGAAGTGGTAATGATGAGTCCTTGTGCCTTCTGAGCATTAACCAAAGTTGGGAAATTACAGGTAATTAGCCTAATCCAGATGAAGCTCAAGGCTTCTCTCCCTTTCTTATTAAAGACAAGTTGATAATAAAGAAAGTTCAGGTAATTAAGTGCAGAGGCAGGTAGGAAGTTTCTGTTCACTCCTCAAATCTTTGCAGAAGAGCCAGAGTCAACGTGATGAGGTCTTGTTACCTGAAATATGGAGACTCATATCTTGGTAGACCCTGGGGAATACGGTCTAAAAAATATATACTCAGACCTTTACTTTCCCATGGATCTGGGAATATAGTGATGCCATGTTAAGGGCCTGTTTGAAAACTGGTGTCTGCTAACTCTAAGGCATGAAAAAGCATGTAGAATGTTATTAACGTATCATTCTCAATGATAGGAGGAGCAAAACCACTGACCCAAACTATAATGACCAAATTAATATAGTTACAATGTAGGTATAACAAGGTAGTCATAGGTGGTCATAGAACCTTTTGAAACACAGGTAAGGTTGCAAGATGGTTATAAATAACTTTTTGATTATACATTTATCTCTGAAATTTTAAAAATAAAGTTGTAAGAAAATAAAATTAAGAAAGAAAATAATAGCATAAAAATTTGAACATGCTAAGCACAAAAAATCCTTTTTAGAATATTTCTTATATGTATAGTTGTTCGAATCAATAAATATGGAATTTCAGATATGTAGGGACTGGCTGTATCTTTTAAATAAAATCATCACATAATTAAAAAAATAACTTTTTGTAAAATAAAACATGAATACTAATTCTGGAAGAGGCCGGACAGAACCATTCATAATTAAGATTACAGGTAGGGTGTAGCCCAATCCTTGAGAAACAGAGGTTTAATCATAAAGAGGAATGAGCCTAGTTTGCCTTTCCTATTAGATGACTTGTAGGTATGAGAAGTAAACAGGCTGATTTTAGACTTTGATGTATACATACTTAATATTCAAAACTATTGAACAAGGGGACTATTCACCTATTGTTTCACAGGCATCGCAATGGACAATGAGCTCACAAAGAATAACCTAACTCTTTATCTGTGATCTTCAATCATACTTCAGAGAGTTAATTTGTGTTCCAGGTTGGTGCTGGGTCAAGACAATTAATTCTCTAACTTTACAGTGACTTTATTACTTAATTCACAAAATGTTCATCATTTTATTGGACATTTTTAATTTATATTGCAAATGTTACTCCCTTTCCTGGTTTCATCTCCAGAAATCCCCTATCCCATTCAAACTCTCCCTGCTTCTATCAACATGCTCTCTTACACTGGGGCATCAAGCCTTCCCAGGATCAAGGGCCTTGCCTACTGATGTTCAACAGGGCCATCCTCTGGTACTTATGCAGCTGGAGCCATGATTCCCTCCATGTGTACTCTTTGGTTGTAGTTTAGTCCCTGGAGGCTCTGAGAGGTCGGGCTAGGTAATATTGTCTTTCATCCTATGAATTACAAACCTTTTCAGCTCCTTCAGTCCTTTCTCTAAGTCTTCCATGAGGACCCTGAGATCAGTGCAATGGTTGGGTGCTAGCATCCACCTCTGTATTTGTCAGGCACTGGCAGAGCCTCTCAGGAGATAGTTGTACAAGGCTCCTGTCAACAAGCATTTCTTAGCTATCTACAGTAGTCTCTAGATTTAATGTCTGTATATGGGATGGATCCCTGGGTGGAACAGCCTCTGAAGGGTCTTTCCTTCGGTCTCTGCTCCAGAATTTATCTCTATTTCCTCCTGGGAGTATTTTGTTACCCCTACTAAGGACTGAAACACCCTCACTTTGGTCTTCCTTCTTTTAAGTTTCATGCAGTCCATGAATTGTATTTTGGGTGTTCTGAGCTTTTGAGCTAATATCCACTTATTAGTGAATGCATACCATGTATGTTCTTTTGTGGCTAGGTTATCTCATTCAGGATAATATTTTCTAGTTCCATCCATTTGTCTAATTTCATGAAGTCCTTGTCTTTAATAGCACAGTAGTAGTCCATTGTGTAAATGTATCATATTTTCTGCATTCATTTCTCTTTTGAAGGACATCTGGGTTTTCTTCAGGTTCTGGCTATTATAAATAAGGCTTCTATGAACATGTGTCTTTGTTATATTTTGGAGTGTCTTCTGGTTATATGCCTAGGAGTCGTATATAGCTGGGTCCTCAGGCAGTACTATGTCCAATTTTCTGAGAAACTGCCAGATTGACTTCCACAGTAGAACCAGGTTGTGATTCCACTAACAATGGAGGAGTCTTTCTAATCATCTGTCACCTCAGCTTTTTTTTTTTTTTTTTTTTTTTTTTTTTAAATCTTAACCATTCTGACTGGTATAGGTGGAATCTCTGGGTTATTTTGATTTGCATTTTCTGATGACTAAGGATGTTGAATATTTCTTTAAGTGTTTCTTGGTCATTTGATATCCCTCAGTGAGGTCCTTTATTTAGTTCTGTACTCCATTTCTAAATAGGATTATTTGGTTTTTTGAAGTTTAATATTTTGATTTATTTGCATAATATTGAATATTAGCTCTGTTTCTGATGTAGTATTGATTGGAAATATCTTTTCACAATTTGTTAGATGCCGTTTTGTCCTATAGACAGTGTCCTTTGCCTTACTGGATCTTTGCAATTTTATGAGATTCAATATGTCAACTGTTGATCTTAGCCAGTATAACCAGAAGGTACTGAGAATGTATCCAAATAAACAAAATCAGAAATGAAAAGGGACAGATAACAAGGGAAACAAAGGAAATTTTAAACATCATTATATCCTACAACAAAAGTAGCATAGAATCAAGAAAACTGGAAAATTTGTATGAAATGGACAATTTTCTTGACAGAAACCAGATACCAAAGTTAAATCTGGATCAAAGAAACCATCTAAGCAGTCCCATAACCCCTAAAGAAATAGAAGTAGTCACTAAAAGTCTCCCAACCAAAAACAAGCCCAGGACCAGATGGGTTCAGTGCAGAATTCTATCAGACTTACAAAGAAGACCTAATACCAATATTCTTCATACTATTCCACAAAATATAAACAGAGGAAACACTATCCAATTCGTTCTATAAAGCCACAATTACGCTTATACCTAAATCACACAAAGACCCAACATAGAGAACTTCTGGCCAATTTCCCTTATACATATCAATGCAAAATACTCAATAAAATTCTCCTAAACTGAATTAAAGAACACATCAAAATGATCATCAATCGTGATCAAGTAGTCTTCATACCAGGAATGCAGGGATTGGTTCAATATATCGAAATCTATAAACACATTTCACTACTTAAACAAACTCAAAGAAAAAGTCAGATGATTATCTCCTTAGATACAGAAAACACATTTGACAAAATACAACATCCCTTGACATTACAAGTATTGGAGAGGTCAGGAATTCAAGGCCCATACCTAAACATACTGAAGCAATTTACCATAAACCAACAGCCAATATCAAATTAAATGGAGAGATATTTGAAGCAATCTCACCGAAATTGGGGACGAGAGAAGGATGCCCATTCTTCCTGTGTGTGTCTATTCAATATAGTACTTGATATTCTAGCTAGAACAATAAGACAAAAAAAAAAAATCAAGGGGATACAAATCGGTAAAGATGAAATAAATGTGTCACTATTTGCAGATATGATAGTATATATAAGCAATACCAAAAATTCTACTAGAGAACTACTCTAGCTAATAAACAACTTCAGCAAAATGTCTGGATATAAAATTAACTGAAATAAATCAGTTGCCTTCCTTTATACACATGATAAACAGGTTTGATCTTAGCCATTCTCATGGGTGTAAGGTAGAATCACAGGGTCATTTTGTTTTGCATTTCTCTAATCACTAAGGACTTTGAATATTTCTTTAGGTGCTTCTTAGCCATTTGAGATTCCTCTGTTGTGCATTCTTTGTTTAGTTCTGTACCACATTTTTTGATTGGGTTGTTTGTTTTTTTTTTTGTTCTTGATTAGCTTTTGTGGGGGTGCAGTGGAATTTTATTCATGGCATTCAAGAGAGTTAGGGAGGGCTCCCTAGGCCTGTTATTTTTCTGCCTTTCAAAATTTACTTATAAAAGCATAAAACATTCAAGGAAATTTCATAAATCACATCTTTTTGCTGTAGGTGACTTAGATATGGAGGTATACTCAGCATAGCTTATATAGTATCATCTAGCATTTTCAAAAGATGAGTGAGAGACATTTTGTAAGGGTTGTTTTTGTAGGAGTTTGTAGCCTACAATCAGAGGGGCGTGAGTCTTGAATTTAACCTGTGTTTTTCTCAGTGTCTCTGTTGCTTTCAAGTTTTTGACTCAATCATGATTTCTCCACCTCTAACTCCTCACTATTGTGAACACACAGTGTGTTTCAAATAGTGGGTACGGATACATTTGTTAGTGATAGAGAAATCATAGAAAGAAATCTTACTACACTGTCATCAGCAAGTCTTGTGAGCTTAAAGTTATCAGTCTAATGAGGTTTTGCCAACTTGAATTTGCTTGATTTCTTGACACTTAATAAGAAACGACTATTATTTAGAGACTAGCTGCTGTGTTCTTGGTTACCATCCTTGAGTAAAACAGTACAATCATGAGTCATATAACTACTTGGGTGTTTAATAGATGACTGCTATCGGACCATGAAATGAAAATGTCAGCCAACATCAAATAAGCCTCTATTCTATGAGGAACAACACATCTATTTTTAATTTTGGTCTCGTGTGTGTTTGTGTGTGTGTGTGTGTGTGTGTGTGTGTGTGTTGTGTGTGTGTGTATGTGTGTGTGTGTATGTGTATACATAAAATTTTCATTAAATGTTTCTGTCTTATGTATCTATAGGTAAACAGACTTTGATTTTTGTAATGTTTTTGTTTGCATCAGAGTCCTGACTGACATTCAGGCATTCCCCCAGCTGGCCTTAGCACTCTACTCTCTCCACAGAAATTTCACTGCTGAAGGTCGCAAACAAACAGAATTCAGGGAGAAACGCCTGAGAAACCAGAACAGAAAATTGGATTATTAGTGCTTTCTTTCAACCTTGACAGCACTACTTTTGATGAAGGATTGAAAATTCTTGGCTAAAATCTCTTTTCTGATTCATTTTGATCAAACCAGGACATTTTTTTTTATCCAGAGAGATGTTTATATGTCACCCAGAGATAGAAAAACAGTTCTTTAAACTGTAAACTCAAATAGAGAAGAAACATAACAAGAATATTTATTTGCAGTTTTCAGAGACCAAGAAAATATTAGAGGTTGTGATTTTTCTTGTTCTTGCTGTAACTTAAACACCGGTGGCATTTGTGATGACTATCTGAGCTGGTAGGAGATATTTGCATTGTCAGGGAACAAGAGAAGCAAATGTGCTGAGTAACCACAGCCTCCACCACCTTTAATTAAAACAGATCCACTAATTTGAGTCAGAGTTATGACAAGTACTTTTAATGAATTACTAAGACGGAGCACTGGATCATATTGATGATGTCAAGAGCTTATGTTCCCCTCATAGAAATTGGCTAAAACCATTAAACTGTGAAATAACGTAGACTCAAATGATCTTCCTGAGAAAGACAGCCACACAGGGATTTCCAAGTGCTCAGAATGAATGAGAAGTATCTTAAAGAAGATATTCAGCTGAGTACCTGTATCTGTTACTCTTGTTTTAATCGAGTTAGCAGACAATTTGATTGGCATCCCTGAAGTGCAAAATGCCTTCAATTATGAAATTTTAAAATTAGCTGCTGACTGGGTTTTCAGCCTTTTAATAGTGTTAGTGCATGACAAAGGTGATCTGTGAGAGGGTGAGCTAAGTTCTGTAGCCCACAGAACCCAGAGCCTAGACAATTATCCATGGACTCTCCCATTTATTTTTCTGCACTCAAATGCCCTGCTCACCTTTACTAAGACATACCAGTAACATACTGGGAGAAAGCCATGAGAAGTGGCTGGTCGAATACTAATTCACCACCTTCCACTTACTATCTTGGGTTTCTGGCTATTATACCGCCAGGCTGGATTGTATTGGTCTCTTCCTCCAAGCACTGTTTCTCTGTATGGAGGCTTTAAAAATAAGTTCTTTAATTTTCCATCATCAGTAGCACAGACATGAAGAGGGCCAGGTAATTATCTGAAGCCTCTACTGTGTGATACACTACCTAGCATCTCTATTAACCGGAGATTGCGATGGGAAAGTTGATGACACCACTCTCATGTACATATTTGTCATTAGCTGTGAATATAGACTTGGGCAGTGGGAGCAGTTTAATGGATTCGGAGCTATTTATTAAATTGGATTTGTGAATTATATTTTTAAAGGATTTTCAGAACTGAAAATGACTTGCAATCATGTTAATGGGGAGAGGAAAATTGAAGACATTCAAGTGAAAAGCTTAACACAAGGAAGGGTTTGATGCTTCTAATATGCAAGGCACATTTGAAATTAAGATTTCTGGAGATGGTGTTTTGGGGTTTTACTTCTAATTATCTTAACTTTTAAAAGTTTCTAGAAAATAAATCACATGCTTTTGGGTTTCATTACTTATTTTTGTTATAAGATAAACTGCATAAATATCGAAGATAATTTGCATGTTAAGAAGTTGGAAGTCCTGAGATTAATTTATTCTACTACCTTTAAACCTTGATGTAGGTTGTTGCCTGACTCTAGTGTTTAATGATGTCAAGGTCTAAAAAGAATGGTTTGGTGTCTGTCATTTAAGTCACTGTCTCAGGCCTTCTACCTGGGCAGACCCTCAGCATGCCTGCTTCTCTGAAGACACCACAGTCTGAAGGCCTCCCAGGAGTTCTGATACAATCAGGGCCAGAGGCAGAAGCCTAACATGGCTGCCTTCTGAAATGTTCAAAAAGCAGTTAATTGAGACAAAAGCAGATACACCCAACCATTGTTCTGAAGTGGAGGATTCCTTTGGTTGAATTAGGGAAAGGCTGGAAGAAGCTGAGGAGGAGGGCAACCCCATAGGAAGACCAGCAGTCTCAGCAAACCTGGACCTCTGAGATCTCTCAGACACTGAGCCACCAACCAGGCAGCATACACTAGCTGGTCTGAGGCCCCCAACACATATACAGCCCAGGACTGCTTGGTCTTGTCTCAATGAGAGAAGTTACACTTAATCCTTGAGAGACTTGAGGCCCTAGGGAATGGAGAGGCTTGGCAGGGTATGGGGGTGGGGTGGGGTATTGGGACATCCTCTTGGAGACTCTTGGAGAAGGGGGAGGAAGAATGGGTGAAAAAAGAGTAGCCAGTACTCTACTAGCTGATGCAAGTCAGCTGCCAGCCCCTACATGGTAGCTTTTAACAATTATAACTCTAATTCCAGAAAATCTAAGGCTTTCTTCTTTCCAGGGGCATCTCATGCATGTTATGCCCATACCCAAAAGTAGGCAAAACATTCATACACATAAAATGCAAAGAAATGAAAAACAAAATCACTGTCTCAGTCTACTTTTCTGTTTCTGTGATAAAGAGTATGACAAGAACTTAAGGGAGAAAAGGTTTGTGTTCATAGTTCACGATGCAGTTCATCACAGTGGCTTGGTGACTGGTCACAGCACAGAATGAAGGAGGCAACAGAGACTTCAAGTCAACAGTCCTTACATCAAGATTTCAAGTATCAAGTGGCCCTTCTTTCTCTGCCCCACGAGGTCCCTGTCCATGGCTGTGACTTTTCCAGTTGCACCTTCAGGATTATCTGGACTAGGAGTGGAGTCCCTCTTCTTCTCCTGCCTCTCTCTGCAGACCTCTCTAATTGCTTGAGCTTCTCTCTACTAAAGAATACAAATTCATTCATCCTCGGTAAACACCATACCATCTTCCCCAAAATGAGCTTTAGGTTTTCTTTAGACACACATACCTTCCCAGTGCTTTATTCCCCCTCTAGTCTTGTTTTGGTAATCTTGCTAATCATCAATTTATTGATATATAATTTGAACATATGTCCTTTATTAACGTGAAACAATACTCTTGCGATTACTAACTTTCAATTGAAGTGTTCATGAGATTTTTTTAAAATTTTTAATTTTTTATTAGATACTCTTTGTATTTACATTTGAAATGTTATCCCCTTAACCCACCCTGCTCCCCTCCCCTCCCCCTGTTCTTGACTTTATGAAGGTGCACTAGCTCCCAATCACCCTCTCCACCTCAGTGCCTTGGTATTTCCTTACATTAGGAAAACATGCCTCCACTGGACCAAAAGTCTCTTCTCACATTGAGTCCAGACACTGCTATTCTCCACTGCATATGCAACTGGAGCCATGGGCCTCTCAATGTGTGCTCTGTAGGTTGGTGATCTAGTCCATGGGAGCTGTGAAGGATTTGGTTGGTCAACAATGTTGTTCTTCCCATGAAGCCACAATCTCCTCCAGCTCTTTAATTCTCTCCCCCACCCCAGCACCCTTCTCAGGGCCTGATGGTTAGCTGCAAGCCTGCTCAGCTGCTTTGATTACCTCCATCCCTCATGTCAAATATTTTCCAATTTGTTGACTTTTGAAAAAAAGTTCAATGAGTTTGAAATCCCCTGATAATACCTATTGTTAATTAAATATAATGTGTGATAGGGATTTAACTCTTGAATTTAAATGGATTTCCAGTGGTCAGACTTCCATTTATTTTGAAACTTACTGCTTACCTAAATGTGGTTATTGAAATCTTTTTACATAGGTCCTGTTTATAGATCTTTTCTTCTCTTTTTTTTTTTTTGCTTTTATGCCAGTTGATATTTATGCTCATTCCTCAGCTATCAACATTCTTTATTATTTATTTTATGAAATCCTGCCAGAGTCTATCTCTCACATAAAATGCAAAAAAAAAAAAGAGTCAAGACACAAAGAGATATTATTGAAGTTCCAGCTGAAGCCTTATTAGATTAAAGATTATTTTAATTTAAAAATGTTTCCTCAGTGTTGGAGCATAGGCTTTTTCATTTATGTCATACCTTACTCTGTAGATTCCTATCTTCAGGCTGTCTCCCTTTTGTCATTTGTCCTTATTGAATTCATTCCCACGGTGCGTGCAACTACTCTCCTTACAATAGCAGTTCCCACATAATTTTATAACAAGTCCTCTAGGGAGGCAATTTTTAGAAAACCTCTAGGGAAACCAGGTCTTATGTTTTAGGGTACAACTTGGTACTGATGTCAGCCTCTTTTGAGGCATCTGTTAAATCATTCTGAGACCTCAGGGCAACCTGTCATTAATCCCTCCACAAAGACTCACTGAGAGCTCATCATCATGTCCCAAGTGCCTCTCTGGAGACTGAAATTCCATGGTGAGTGAGGCAGAATGCAAGAAGTAAAAATATCCCTTGGCTTTCTTTAGCCTATACTTCAGTAAGGAAGACAGATAATAGATGAGGTAAATAGATTTAAATGGCATTATGCACTGTGAAATCTCAGAAGAACAGAATGCTGTGGACAGAGTAAGAATTGCTATAGAAGGCTGATGTTTGTGGTGATATGCACTGTCAAAGCATTAAGAAAGAGGCAATGGTAGATCATGAACAGACAGCAGGTCAGATAGTAAGTTGTAGAGCCTGGTATTTTTTTTTCTCTTTGTCCAAGATTCACATTGGTTTCCTTCATGGAGTACAGATATGATTTGACATTGGTTTAAGTATTCTTCTGACTTTGGGTTGAGAATAACTAAGGGTAGTAGTAGTCTGACTCTAGTCAAAGATGGTGGTGAAGGTAATAGATTCGGTATCATTTGGAGTTATTTTGAAGGTAAACCTGAATGAAAACAAAGCTTAAAGTACAAAGAAGGGTCAACTACAGCACAGATGCTTTTCCTATCAACAGGGATGCCATAAACTTGGGTGGTGGGCACAGTGTATGAAGCAGTTTTACTCAAGAGCTCAGTTTGCCACCTGTAACCTGAGAGGATGCCCTAGTAGACCAGATATAGATGAGGATCCTAAGGATGATGAAAGGAGATGTCGGTGATCATGGAAGTTACAATTAGGTGCAGAATTCTCAAAATACAATGCTCCACAGAATTAGATACCTCCTAGAATGTGACTGTTGGGATAAGAAGAGTGAAGGATCAAGGCTTGGAGCATCATGAGATCAGAAAAAAAATAGGATAACAGTGTAGGAAAAGTGGTGGGATACAAAAACTGGTTAAGGGCATCACAGAGGAGAGAGGGGACTGGCTTGTCTGTGTAGAAGGAGCAGTCTCTGGAAGCATTCTCAGGAAAATAGAGGGGTGGGTGAAGGTCTGAGATGTTATCACTAGAGTGAGACCTGGGACATAGATAAACTGATTCCAGGATTGGGAGAATTTCTCCTCCATGGTACAAATGCTTCTCCCATAAAGATATGCAAAAAGAATTTCAGTCCATGGCCAACAGGAGCATCAATAGAATTCATGATACCAGTAACTGTTGTGACAAACTGGAAGAGAGTATTGTGTACCTCATGAGTGACACAAGATGTGGTAGGAAAATGGAAGAAACAAAATTCCTGTCATACATACAAAGATATTTAAGGATGCTTCTGCTTCACATTGAAATTTAAGACATTGTCCATTCTTACAAATTAAGAGAAGACAAAATACATTGACAATAACTTTAATCTACTATGTGCAGACAGCTTTCAATTGTACAGTTTTTATTGTTAGTTTGCAAGTGATTACATCGTATTGTAGGTGTTTTGGAATTGTTCTCAATGTGGTATGAGTTATTAAACATTACACATTCAGTTCTTGTCCGTGTCTCAGCTGGAAGTATTTGTTTGATACAAATGAAACCCTGGGATGTATCCCTGTCAGCCAATAGAAGTCTTGCTGGTCCTCGGTTCTTTCTGAGGAAAGTTAAAAACAAAACAAAAACAAAAACACAGTGAGTCAACCAAGATGAAAAATGGAGATTGACAACTGTGACCAGCAGTATGGACTCACTATGACTTTGATGAGAAGATAAGTTCAGTCAGTAGAGTTTAGGAATTTATTGGATTTTATGTTCAAGATTGTGTTGAAATATAATTTAGAGGATGAAGATATAAATGTTTCATGTCAGGAGTTTTGGTTCAAAATTAGTACATAAATGAGACTGTTACTTGAAGGGAGAATAAACATTATGAGAAGTTGCAACAGCTTGAACACATTACAAACAAGTCAACAAATGGAGCCTGTGAGTAACTGAGCAGGAGGGAGCTTCAACTCACAGGTAAAGGAACTGGCCTTGGCTATAGCAAGGACACAGACAATAAAGAGAGACACAGGTGGGTGGGGGGAATGTAACCAGACCTTGTGGATTTTTCTTCTGATTGCTTTACTTTTTCATGGCAAAAGGAACCAAGGTCGCTGATTGTCAGCACAGCGGAGGAAGTTGTGTTGGTGGCTTGAAAATACAGGAAAATTAATGAGATAGCCACACAGAAGCAGGACTGGCTCAGCCTTTATCTGTGGGTGATTTATGAAAGTTCACTATTTGCTCACTCTTAAAATGACTCTCTCCTTCCTGTATTATGACTCCATAATTTCAATTCAATCCACAATTCTAGAGCATCCAAATCCTCTTTCCAGTCAGCCATGACTATTTGCCCAAGTTCAAACTTCACTCAATAAGCATTAAGCAAATATAGTTTGTAATTTCTGATATTTTTGCTTGAGTTTCTCTCTCTCTCTCTCTCTCTCTCTCTCTCTCTCTCTCTCTCTCTCTCTCTCTCTCTCACACACACACACACACACACACACACACACACACACTACCTCCCTGTCTATTTTGTTCTCTGTCTTTCAGTCTGTCCGCCTGTCTCTCTGTATCTCTTCCTCAAGTCTATACTCTGAGAAAGTTTACCCAACCCAATAAACATCTTGGGCTCTAGCTCTATTGCATGGTGTCATTTCTTAGAGGACCACCTTGACACGGCCAGCAAATGTACCTCCGTGTGTGTTTTATCCCAATAACAATACTGTCTGGGAAGTTAGGATACCCTGTTAATGATGCAGATGCTAGTCAGTCTTTGAACAGAGTGTCTTAGTCAGGGTTTCTATTCCTGTACATTATGACCAAGGAGCAAGTTGGGGAGGAAAGGGTTTATTCAGCTTACATGTTCACATGCTGTTCATCACCAAAGGAAGTCAGGACTGCAACTCAATCAGGTCAGGAAGCAGGAGCTGATGCAGAGGCCATGGAGGAATGTTACTTACTGCCTTGCTTCCCCTGGCTTGCTCAGCCTGCTTTCTTATAGAATCCAGGTCTACCAACCCAGGGATGGCACCACACACAATGGGCTGGGACCTCCCCCTTGATCACTAGTTGAGAAAATGCCTTACAGCTGGATTTCATGGAGGCATTTTTTCAAATGAGGCTCCTTTCTCTGTGATAACTCCAGCTTGTGTCAAGTTGACACAAAACCAGCCAGTACACAGGGGTTATTGCTCTTTAAATAGCCATTGGTTTATAATTGTAAACTGTGTCATTTGAAAAGCTCATCTCCCTTTACCTTTGTTTTCTAATCTATTCTAAAGATTGTGATTAACATCTAGATCCATTTATTTTAACATAGCCAAGGTAAAAGTAGAGGTTATCACTTCTTTCTGTAAAAAGTAACTGTGGCAACCTAGTGAAGGAAAGCCTAGACAGAATGGCAGATGTCACCTGTGCCCGGGCGGAGAAGAAAAAGTAGAGCTTGAAAGGGTCTTTGAAGAAAGGACAGACATGAATCAGATAAGGCAGCTGGCTGATAACAGTGAGACAGAACCATTTAAAATTGCATTTGTACAGGGAGGAGGAATCAGTCAGTTTGGCCCACGTGGCCTGGTTAGAAAAAACTACCACCCCCACATCAACACAAGATCCCTTGGGAGATCTCCAGCTCTTGACAGAGTATTTCTCTTGACCTTCCTATTTTAGTAGCAATCAGAAAAACTGAAAGGCTAACCAAGACATTTGCTTGATAGAATAGTAGCTTTTTTTTTCTTGGTAAGAGCAAAAAGTTAAAGAGTTAGCATGGTTCTAAGTTGGGAGAAAGTCTGATTGCAAATGATAAGAAAAAATTTAAAAACTGTCAAGCAAAATTCTTTATTTTCTTCTCAATAAGAAGTGTAATAGTGGGTCTATGTTACATCAGACCTAGAAGGTTAGTGACAGGGCTCCTTAGGTCCTGAAGCTTTGCCAAGTTCAATCTCAGTCCCTGGCCACTTCATGAGACCATGTGGTTGTTTTGAGTCTAGTCATAAAAATGACTTCTTATAGTAGAAGAGAGGAAACATGAAAGAGTGAGCCATAGCCCTGAGCATGAACAAGACTTCTAAATTGTCCCGCACAACCGTCTCGCCTGCAAGAACAACGCGGCACACGAAATAGGATTCTTCTGAGGTAAACTTTAATGCTCTCGAGAGGCAGAGCATAAGCTTGCAACACGTGACGAAGAAGATGACGAAGACCCTGAACTATCTAGCCCATCCCCTTATAAAGGGATCAGTCCTTGCATTGGACGTGGAGCCCCCTGATTGGTTGAAACTCATCAGGCCCTATGACGCCACGGGAGAGGCAGAGCTCAAGGAGTGGCAAGTTACCCAGCACGTGCGCACATGACTTGTTTACTGCTAACTCCAGCCGGATGTCAGTGCCATCTTGTAATGGAGAATGTGCAGGCGGCGCCCCACACTAAATAACTATGCATTTTACATGTGTATAACACATGTTCCAGGACTTAGTCTCCTTAATAAACTTAGCGGGAGAGTCACCCTGACACTGTAATTTTTATTTGATGTTGTCATGTGCTCAGATGCAATGCGGTAGTCCTATTAGAGAAGAAACCATGCAATGTTTGCAAGGTCAAGTGACAGCCTCTGCCATAATCGTCTTAACAATGGTTATTAGGATTTCAATCCTTATAAAATAATTTTTAGAAAAGTATATGCATTTTGATTTTTAAAAGTCTAATATTAAAATTTATTTTTCATGTGAGTTTATAACTTCATATAAATTATTTGTACTTAAAATCCTGTTTCCCACTAAAAATTAGTTTTCTGTTGTGATAATGTTCAAGTTATATTTCCAGAAGAACATATAGAATTTTATTCACCAATGAGAATGCTAAATCTATTTCTAACTTATTGTCTTCTATAAAGTATTTGTGCAAAAATATGTCCTGCAAGACCTAGAAGCTAAGACAAAATTCCTGCATTAATAATTCTGCTTGGTCAAGCAAATATGGAATACCCACAATGTGCCAGGCACTTTTCAGAGTTGAGTTTGACCAGACCTTTGTTATCAATGATATCCCAAAGACAAGAAGAGACAGTCACAAACAAATTCAGAAGTGGCTATGTGATAATTCTGAGGTAATGAAGGGAGAGGAGACTCACACATAGGTGATGATGTGTTTCCGTTATATAAAAATCTTCAAATGCTGTAATAAAAGTTATATCAAAGGATGCAATATCTAATATGAAAAGAAAATGTTCTTTTAAGGAAAGATATGGTTAATTTTTGGTTCTTGGATAACTTTGAGGCTTTTCATTGAGGCAATTTCTATCTTTTGCAAACTCTCATCCTCATCTCCCTTTCACATCTGCCAAGGACTGAGTATTTCTGAAGAAAACAATGCTATATGGAATTTCTTATCATACAGAGAGAGATTTTGTTGATCTTTCCTCATCATTCTGGGTGAGATATATGTTTCCACATTGGATTGCAATAATGAAGCCCACCCTCCTGACTCACGTAGACAGAGGATAGAAGCTCTGTTTTAGGGATTTTATTGTTGTAACTAAACACCAAAGCAAAAAAACAACTTGGGGAAAAGGGGTTATTCAGCTTACATTTACTTCCAAATCTTAGTCCATCATTGGAAGAAATCGGAACAGGATCTCAGGTAGGGATGGAACCTATAGGCAGGATCTGATGTTGAAGCTGTGGAGGGGTACTGACTCCGGGCTTTCCCATCATGGCTTGCTCAGCCTGCTTTCTTATAGGAAACAGGACCACCAGCCCAGAGATGGCACCATCCATAATGGTGTATCTCTCCAACTGATCACTAATTGAGAAAATGTCTTATAGCTTGCTCCCATGGAGGAAATTCCTCAACTGAAGCTCCTTTTCTCCTGATGACTCTAGCTGTGTCAAGTTGACACACAAAATCAGCTAGTGCATGCTTCAGTGAAATCCCAGAAAGAAGAATTAAGGAACCTGGCTTACCCAGTGTGGGAGGAAAATTATTTTCCGTATTATAGGAAGAGAGGTTCTGAAGGGATAAATCATAATTGCTTGGGTGGCCACCCTTTGAATAGACTCTGCTAACAGAATCATGAACCAGGACAATAGAGCGAAACAAACAAACAAACAAACAAAACCAATGAAACAAAACAAAACAAAAAACCCTGCAGACTGAACAGGGAGGAGAGCATTGCTAAAGTTCTAGATTTAGCAATTCTCAACAACAGTTGTAGCCTGTGATTCTTTTTTCTTTTTTTTAACTCATTTGAATATGCATTGTTTTTAGAAGCTGAGGTCAGACTGAACTGGATTTCTGCATTTGCATACAAGAGTTCTGACAAATACTCAGAGGTGACAAGAATAGAGAGTGGAGTGGCTGCACCTGATGGTGTTGAAGCATCTGTATGTTCCTCCTCCTCTCCTTCAGACTTTACTCAGCAGGGTTTCTTGCAAATAGCATATTCTGCACAACAAATGATTCCAAGAGAAACAGCTTGCTGAAGAGCATTGCTAATTATATCAATCTCTTCCATCTTCATTTTGTTAAAATATCTGAGAAGTCTTTCAGTACGGAACCTGATGGTGTTTAAACCCAATGGCCTCCAGTTTTAAAAATAGCTGAGCAATTAAGGGCACTTGTTGGTTTTGTATAGGACTGAAGTTTGAGTCTCAGTATTCACATGGTGACTCACAACTGACCTTCATTCTAGTTCCAGGAGATCCAATGCCCTCTTCTGAACTCTGAGCATGAAGACTCCACATAGTACACACATATACCTATAAGCAATATATATATATATATATATATATATTTATTATATATATATATAATAAATCTTAAATAAAAACAAATGGCTTCCAATTTTGTTTGTTCATTCACATAGTTTGATTAAAATGTATGCTTTAATAGATTTTTGGTCTATAGTTTCACCTGGATGAAGAGTTTAAGTCTTAGTTCAGTAATAATGGTTAAGTGTTTCTTTGAGTTTGATTCCTTCATAGAATAAAAGAAATAGAAATCTCTCATAACCATTGAGATTGTTTCTCCACAAAGCCTAAGCAAGCCTAACACTTATTGATGAACTTCAGAAGTAATATCACAGACATTCAGATTTGTGACTTATTAAAGATGATGATTATTCTAGTTAATGAGTAGGGTGCTATATAAAGTCAAATGTGAAGGCAAAATTACACATAAGATACTCCAGAGTGACATGCTTCATCCTGAAAAAAAAAAAACCAAATATTTAAAAATAAATTTAGAACCCAGATTCCTTCAGTAGATGAATGGATACAAGAATTGTGGTACATTTACACAATGGAGTACTACTCAGCCATCAGAAACAATGACTTAACCAAATTCTTAAGAAAATGGCTGCATCTAGAGAATATCTTCCTGAGTGGGATAACCCAGTCACAAAAGAACAGACATAATATGCAGTCACTGATATTGGGATGCTAACCCCAGAGGCTTGGACTGCCCCAGAAACAACTCACAGACTGTGTGAAGTTCAAGAAAAAAAGAAAAGAAAAGAAAACAAACAAACAAACAAACAAACAAAAAAACCCGTCATGCTCAATCCTTATACACCAAGAACATGTTGACTAATTCCGGTTTACACCCTGTTTTACATGTACTTTTTGCTCATTGTAAATAGTAAGACCTTAATGCAGAGTATCAAACCTTAAAAAAAAGAAAAAAAAAAAAAAAGCCAAGCACTGACACAATTGTATTTGTATACATTTATGCAAAAATGTTTAAAATTTTTTTCTTTTATCTTTGTTTTTTAAAATAAAGTTAAAAAAATTTTAGATTATTGTCACTATATTTTACAATTAGCCTGATACAAAGCAGGTAGACAGTTATTCTGGAATGAATAGCATATATTATATTTGAAAATTTTCCAGTTACTTTACACATGGACACACACACACACACACACACACACACACACGAGAGAGAGAGAGAGAGAGAGAGAGAGAGAGAGAGAGAGAGAGAGAGACAGAGAGACAGAGAGACAGAGAGACAGAGGCAGAGACAGAAGGAAAGAAAAATAAAACTAAAACCTAGTAGTTTTAATCAAACTACTAATTTTACAAATACTGTACCACATTAGTTCTTTTACTAGTGAATTACATAAGGGGTCCAAATATGGTGCAAACTGAGATTCTTGAGAAAAATTACTACATACCATAAATAATATTACATGGACTCGTTGAATCTCTAATAAAATTATTGGTCAAAATTTTATTTTAATCAAAAGCATATTAAATTATGACCTGTCATACTGACACTAATTTGGGCCATTTCCAGGCCTGCACCAAGGAGTTGGAGAGAAATGTCAAAGACTTTACTGGGTTTAACTATCTCAGACACCTGCACACTAAGCAGTATTTTGGGAATAAACCTACAAAGAGAAAAGAGAATGAAACTGAAAATATGTTTGCAAAAGGAACTGTTGGGAGCTACTAGTGCCATCTTGTTCCTCTAAAAGACCCTAGTGAAACTCACAGAGGAATCAGCCTTGAAAATTAGAGTCTCCTGGTAAATACAGATTTAATGATCATTACTGGAATTTGGGAGATCTGAAATGTTGGGAAGACTTTTTCATTTCATATACATTTGCACTACTTCTTCTTAGACAATTCAATCTTCTTAGAAAATTGTCAATCTGTTTTGTTGTCAACTCAGTGTGAACGATTTATATCAGTGCCCAAATTACTGTCCTCATTATCAAATAAAACCATCATGAGTCCACTAGCTTTTAAATAATGTGATTTATTAGATGGACCCTAAAGAAGAATCATGACACACCGAGCATTGTATGTAGATAGTTCTTGTATTTTTTATTATTGTTGCCATGTGTGTTATTAAAGCTAGGCCCTTAATCATATAGGATTATATCACCAGTCCTTAAGAGACAATCTTATTCATAAAATAAGCCTTATACCCAGGTTAATATATGCTTAAGAGTTTGCACAATGGAATTCTGTCTTTCTCAATAGAATTAATTTTGCCTAAATGGTCTGATCCCATTACAATTCTCGATGTAACAGAATATTCAGATATCCATGAAGGAAAATGTTCATATATCTAAAATTCTGAGTACGTATTAGCCAAGCTTCAATACAAAACCACACTTCAGAATTCAGCACAGGGTGCTGGACCAGGATGAGGGAGCTCTCTGCCCTGGTTCTCACAGGTACAGTTCCAGGAACCTGAAGGTAGGGAGAATGAGAGATGAGATTAGACCTGGGCATCAGAGAGAAATGAACATCAGTGACATTGAAATAGAACATAGAGCCTGGAAGCTTGCCTAAGTAGACTTGGTCTTTTCTTTTCCTTAACTTCCTTGAGTTTTCACTGTTGTTGTGAGTGTCTGGTGTGCCAACCCTGCTTATAGAATATCCCAAGAAGCAACCCTCCTCCCAGCTCACCAAGAAGCAAAACATGTTCCCCTGGTTATTTTTTCTGGCCATCTCATACTAAGATGATGGGGGGGGGGTGCCAGATTGTTAAGGAAGAGGAAAAACATGAGAAATGAGAGGTGCCAGCCTGGAGCATGTAGGAGGAAAAGGCTCAATAAGAACTCACAGCTTTCACTATTATTTTCTTGCAACAATTGAAGCTATTGCCTTGAAACAGGTGAGACACTAAACCCAAGGCTAGAAATGAGGAGTGAAAACATGGAGGAGTTAAGATCCAGGTGGTACTGGAGAGGAGATTCAGGAAAGAGACTGACTCCAACTGTTGGGCAGGTTTCCTAGGAAGCCATTCTTGCATTCACCTGGTCATGCCCTACACTGTAAGATGTTGTTAGTAGTACCTTCACTCTGACCACATTTAAAAGAAACAAGTTAAAGAAAAATGAATGAAACTATTTTCATGATGGTTATCATTAATATTTATTGAATACCATTTACTAAGTCTTTTAAAGTGTGTGTGTGTGTGTGTGTGTGTGTGTGTGTGTGTTTGTGTGTGTGTGTGTACATATCTCCCATGTATAGGAAAAAGGCTTCAGAAGTCACATGAAGAGTCAGGCCCCCTGAAGCTACTTTCAGATGGATATAAGTTGCCAAGTTGGTGCTAGAAACTGAATACCAGGGTTTTACAAAGGAATAAATGCTCTTAGAGGGTGAGTCATCTTTTTAGGCTTATTTTATATATTTTTAAATATTTGATATGCATTAATTGATCTAACTTTTTTAGTATCTAAATAATGTAGGTATTTTTTATTATTTCATTTGGTGTATGAAGAAACCAAAGCACTGGGAGGTTACACACAGGTGGTTTTCAGGAGCCATTTATTTACATGTGACACATGTAAATGGGCAAGAAACTTCTATTACATGGCTCTGGAAGAAACACCTTTGTCCAAATTCTAAGGCATGAGCTATACAGTTCTATTGTAGGAATGCTAATTTGCATGCAAATAGAATTGTACCAGGACAAAAATACATAACTCCAAATTCAGACTGAACTTTTCAAAGAAAAATTTAAGGCCAAAAAAAAAAAAAAAAAAAAAAAAAATCCTTAAAATGTTTGCCTAAGCAGAAGTGGGTAAATGAGCCTGAAAGAAATAAGACTCTTTGGCAAAGCCATATTACGGTTTGGATGTAAAGTGTCTTCCACAGGCTCATGTGTTTGAACACATGGTTTCTAGCTGATGATTCTGTATAGGGAGTTCAGAGAAAGTTTAATATGTACGGCCTAGCAGGGGGAAGTGAGGTGCTGGTATAGAGAAAGGAGAAAGGGGTTTAGGCATCTAGAGCCTAGTCCCACTTCTAGTCCTAGCTCTATTTCATGATCTAATGTGACATAAGTAAACTCCCACAGCCTCATAGGAAACAGGTTTTCTGGCTGCCACATTTTTCTGGCCATGTTATAAAATGTATCCTTAAAAATAGTGAGCCAAAAATATTTTTATGTTAATTCTTCCAGGTGTTTTATCATAATAATGGGAAAAACTAAGAAATTTCTTTTCCAACTGTCCTCCATGCTTATTCTGGGGTCATTGTCTCATTGGTGTTGCTATAACACTTGGTGCTGGACTTCTAAAAAGATGGAAAATGACCAAGATGACACGAGACAGTAAGTGTCTCTATTTCATATTATTTGAGCTTTGGTGAAAATAGATTTCCTGTTTTCTGGGCTTTAATTTGCACTTTGCTTTTTTATGTTAAAATTCTATTAGATGATGTGTTAGTGATTTATAGTGAATTTTTTACAGTATTAAAATTGTGCATGTGTTTTCTAAATGGCACTATGAAAAATTAGGTAAGTAATTTTAATATTCAGATTCCCTGAAAATATTTTAGATTCAGGTGGAAATATAAGGATACTATAAAACTAACTTAGCTTATGTAAAGTGTTGTGGATACACATGATCACATTGAATAAGAAAGAAAGAAAAAAAGAAAGAAGGAAAATGAGAGAGAGAGAGAGAGAGAGAGAGAGAGAGAGAGAGAGAGAGAGAGAGAGAGAGAGGAGAGAGAGAGAGAGAGAGAGAGAGAGGAGAGAGAGAGAGAGAAAGAACGAAAGAAAAGAAAGATAGTTTGATAGAACCAGTAAACAGTAATGGCAAAATATATACTAAGCAAGAAACCAGAAAGGAATTGTCACTTGCTCTCTGTGGTACATCCCTGGAGCATCATTACTTTGGGAAATGTTGAGACTGGCCCTATAGACTATTACCATAGAGAACTGGAGTATATATTTTGTATATAACTCCTGACTGTGGGTTTTTTATTGCTGGGAAGAAAAAACGGTGAAGGAGGTAAAGAGTTTATTCAGTTTACAATTCCAGATCATAACTCATCATTGGAAGAAACCATGGCAAGAACTCAAGCAGAGCTGGAATCTGGATGCAGGAGCTGATACAGAGGCCATGGAGGGTGCTGCTTACAGACTTGCTTAGCCTGCTTTCTTATAAAACCCAGGAACAGGAGACCAGGGGAGGCACCAGCCACCATGGCCTGGGCCCTCCCCCATTGATCACTAATTGAAATAAATACTTTACAGTTGGATCTCATGGAGGCATTTTCTTTGCTGTGGCTCCTTCCTCACTGAAGACATTAACTTGTGTCAAGCTGACACATAAAAACAGTCAGTCCAGTCCCTCATCAGATAAGGCCTATTAACATTCTCTCATAATGGGGAATGGGATTTTTATATGTCTTACAGGCCTTGATCCTTCCTGAAATCTTCTTTTACTAGTACCTTTTGCTCACCTAGATTACGTAAGAGATAAACAATTACTGATGATGGCTTGGGAGGACACTTTTTGGTAATGTATCTACCCCTCCATTCCCTAAGGTACTGTTTAGTGGCTTGATCTTCCTAAGCTGTCCACGTGGTCTGTAATGGAAGAGACTCTTCACCAGTGTATATGTCCATACATTTCCCAGGACACAGATTAATGGTAGAGCTGTGTTTGTGCCACCTGTATATCTATAAACAACCTTAATAAACTAAATTGACTAATTGAGCTAGACTTGGCTTGAATCTTCACTCAATGGATATTTTCTTCATTTGAGACAATTCCATAGAGAAAGACACACAGACATTTCCCAGTGCAATTATTGCGAAAATTCTGCCATTGGCTTCTGTCTTTCTGCTTTGCCTAAAAATGAAGAGTTATGGACTAGCCATTGCCAAATTTGTCTACTAATTACTTTAATGATTTGTTACTTGATAGTATTATTAATTATATTTTGGAACCAACATAAGAAAAGTTGCTAATAATATTCACTGTGTATGCTTTTGTCCAAGGTTCATTGTGTTTAAAATATTGACAGGAGTTAATAAAAATAGTTTTGAATATTAATTTAAGATGATTAATGGGAATCTGAGCATGGGCTAATGTAACACTGAGAAAATGTACTTTACTGGGAATGTGACTAACTCATAGCACTTCTTTAGCATGCAGATGTCTCTAGATTTGATCCTCACCAGTAAAGCCTAAACAAACAAACAGTACAAAATTAGATGGGGGATGGGGTGAAGGAAGAATATAACTTGTCAATTAAGTAGTATTGATAAAAATTTATGATAATTCCTTTATTTAGCTGTTAGCTGTTTTGTTTTCATAAGCACTGAATGAGTTGCTTGCTTCTCGATTTCCCATCCCTAGGCAGAGCCTTCCATCCAATCAAGGTGCACTATCTGATTATCTGTTTAGTGAGAGGTATACTAGTCTCATTTAGTACCTGCAACCATCATTCAAGAAACCAGTGTGAAAGCTGTTTCTTTATTGATACCCATTGCTAGAATATGAGATGAAGATTAAGATGGAGCAGAGACAGAGGGAATTACCAACCAATGAGTAGCCCAAGATGAGACCCGTGCCATGAAAGAGGCAGTCCTCTGACACTACTATTGATACTCTAGTATGCTTGTAGACAGGAACTTAGCATAACTGTCTCCTGAGAGGCTTCATCTAGCAGCCCATGAAAATATATGCAGAGGAGAAGAGAGGGGTAGTGAGTGAAAGAGGGTTGTGAGTGTGGGACTGAGAGGAAAGGAAGGAGCCTGTGATCCCAATGTAAAGTGAATTAAATTAATTCAATACTTTATTAATGTAACATGAATTATATTAACAAAATAAATTAAGTAATTAAACAAAGCAATTATATGTCTTCCTAAATCCACCCTTCCCCACACAAAAGAATCAGGTTCTAGTTCATAAGAAAATTTGGTGAATTGCAGCCTCAGCAAAGCAACTCAGAGCCATTCCCAAATGCACTGGGCCCACCAAGTTTCCCAAAGTGGTAGTATTTCCATGCTCATGTGCTTACCAGTGGCTAAATGCATATCTCTCTGTGTATGGGCTGAGAGCTTGTACAAGCCAGTTCTTGAGCTCAGAAGATAACAAAGTGCTGAAGCACTAGGAGGTTTTATTCCTTAAAATTCCTGTGGGAAACATCTATTCTACCAGACAAAGACTGTTGCAAGTAGAGTTCAAACTCACAGAGTCTCTGAAAGACTCTGAATGTAAAAGAACGTATTTATCTATGAATGTAAAGTTATGTTAAGTATAAAAAACTAATAGCAGATCTGATGAACAGGCTCACCTGAAGGAGAAAGACATGGCAAGATGTTCAGGCCAATAGGAGAGAACATTGGCCAGTGGAGCAAATGTGGAGGGAAGGACAAGGGGATGGAAGGAGGAAAAAGCTCTAAAGGACTTCTCTGTACTTTGCTGCTTTAAGCAGAACACTGTTCATTCTCTAGGCTCATTCTCAGTGTTGTTATGCCTCCCAAGAATTAGTCTTCAGGTTCTGAGAAGAACAAACACAAGAGTATACTTGCATTATGTCTGCTTCCTCTGTTAACAGAGTATCTAGCTTGAGTCAATTGGCTGGTTTATACAAAAGACCAAGAGAATCTCTTTAGGGTTCTGGCTCTTGAGGTGGGGGTAAATAAGAGCTGGGAGAATATACCCTTTGGGAAAGCTTTTTAAGTGATAGGCATTTCTTAAAGTGAGAGCTTGAGGTGTGAACTCTATGAGCCACGGATAAGTGTGATGTTACCACACTCCTCCATATTTGTGATTGGCAAAGCTGTCTGGAGACTGGCAGCCTTTAACAGCTCTATTTTTATTAATGCTTTTAGATCCTGCCAGATCTAGACTGCCAGTTCTCTACAAGCAACTCTGAAATTCACTGGGTACATTTCTGGAAGTTAGAAAGCCTGGAAAATGTTTTAATAGGAAATACCAAGGAGTCTTTATATAATATTCAGAAAATACATACTATTTATATATGTAAACCATGACATTAACTTCCAAAATGAAGAAAAAGTACATGTCTTCCATGGGAGTCAATTTTTGCAGGCTGAAAAAGGAATTGTGAGTTTGTAAAGCAATTTTCCTGCTGTAGAGTTAAGCCTTGAAGCAACTGTATCCTGACAGCATCCTCAACATTTGGTAAGTTCAGTTGGAGTCAGAATTAGATTGTTTATATGTTAAAAATTTAACAACAACAAAAAAAGCTGTAAGTGCAAACTCACATTCTTGTGGCACTCAGCTAACAAATTTTCATGTGAAACCCCAGAAAGAAAAAAAGAAAAAGAGAAAGAAAGAAAAGGAAATCTGAAAAGAAATAAAAAAGAAAGAAGCAGGGAGAGATGGTAAAAATCTTTACCTTGCACAAAGCAAATTTAAAAATTTAACTGTTCTCCTGAGATTAGCACCAGACTTTCCTTAGAGGCATGAAAGAATTTTGCCTTGCATTTTAGCACATCTATAGCAAAGAGGAAAGTGACAAAATTCTTTGAAAAGCTGAAAAGATCCAGATTTATTTGCAGTACTTAGCTTAGTTTAGAAAAGGCAAAGGCATATTTCAAAATAGTCTCTTCATTGGACTTTTAATTTTTTTGAAAGAGGGGAAAATAGTGGACTTCTTCCAAATGGCTGAAAAATGGTGTCAGGTTAATGTTTATATGGAATATGAAAACATTTTCAACATACATTCTACATGTCAATGTTTCTTTACTTCATGCTTCATAATGTAAAGTTGATGCTTTTGTTGTGAGTGTAAGCATAGCAGTTTAAATCCATTATACATGAAGACTAGCCTAGATTCATTGGAACTGATCAAAACTGAAAATTATCAAAGCTGTAGATAAAAATACTTTTTCTTTTGCATTGTTAAAGAGATCACTCTTTTCAAAATGAGTTTCCTTCTGTTATTCTGCCATTAGCATGCATCTGCTAATCAGCTTCTCCCAGAAGCTCAGACCATAAATTTCAGGACCCCAAAAAGTTCATGCCTCTTTCTTCCTAGAGACTTCTTTCAACTGTCAGAAGATGCACTATTTCCTACAAAAACACAAAGTCTCCTGCTCAGTTGGGTAAGAACATCCTCACAAACAGAAGGTGACAGAGTTCAGTGTTTTAAGAGATACTGTAAGTGCCATCAGTGACTTGCCCTTTCTGAGAGTCATATAAAGCTCCTTTTCCAACTCCCCGATCCCTAACTACTTGCAGGGCATTACTCATCTCTCCCAGCATTCAGTGCTTGCAAGAATTATGGCTGACATTGCTGTGTGGAAAAATCAACTACGCAGAACACTGCCTTCTATGCTCTTTTTCCACAAACCCATTGTCTACCTACCGTGTGTCATTCCAGCAAGTCTGTTCTCATGGCCAGAGCCTGCACTTTCTATCTGCACTTTTTACTTGAGAATCTAATGGGATAGAAAATTAAAGCAGCTGGGGTCCACAGCTCCTGCTTTTGCCTTTCTGACTCAGTTTTTCATGTCTCTGTTGAAAATTTTCTGAACCCCTTGTTCTTGTCTTTTTTTGCGTTCTAGCATCCCTGCATTCACTCTCCTACTTGTGCACTATTATCTCCCAGGATCATCAATATCTGGTGGGAACCATTCAGCATCTGACATTAAGGCCCGAAGCTCCACTCCACCTCCCCACCTCTCCCTACTCTTCCCAGTCTTGTCTTGTACTAGCTATAGATTCTGGGTGGTTCTGGCCCACTCAGTCTTGTCATTGTATCTGTAGATCTCACTTTATTCCATTTTTTTTCAGGGACAGTGATGATATCTCCTTTCCCTGCAAATGTAGGTTTGTAAGTTTATTTCCCCCCCTGCATTCATTCTATCAGATTTATCAAGTTTCTTCTTTTTCAAAAATATAACACTCCTTGTATCTCATTTTCTTTTTTTCTATGTGTTTGATTTTTTTTTATCTTCTCTTTCCACAGAAAAGTTTAGTAAAAAATATAATACCTGCTGATTTCATTTCTTACACTCCAGATTTCTCACAGTAGTCACCGATAGCATCCTTCTTGATAAATACACTGGGTAGTGTTCATAGCATTGGCCACTGGCAGTGTTTTACATAGTTCATCACTGAGAGTTCTTAAAGTTTCCAGGACAACATTCTTGTCTGAATTTATTTTTGTGGTTATGGTTGCTCCTTTACAGTCTCTTTTTAGGTGCAGAAGATATTGCTCATTTCCTAAATCCAAGACTTGGTTCTCATTTCAGTTTCTCTTAATTTGTTTAATAAGGCCTGTTACTTCAACAAGGAAGTAGATGTTGATATTTCCCACAATTACATAGTCAAAATCTCACCCGGCCTTCAGTCTGTATGTTTGTAAATGTACTCATTATTTCTTTTGCACGCATGCTGTTGCTTTCTTATCAGCTTATCCAAAATTAAACTTATTATCCACTATGGAAAGCCTTCTTTGCTTGCTGTATATGTTGAGAGCAGCATTTCTCTGAGATCTAGGCTCCCTGGGGAATAAAGGTCATGGGAAGTTAGGAGGTTGAGAGAATTTGACACGTTTTGGACTTTATTCACTCTGGATGCAGGCTAACACAAGGACCACTAGACAGGTAGATATCACCAGGCAACCAGATACATGCCAACACATGTGAAATGCATACAAATAGTTACAGACACACAGAAAGACTGCCATATAGTCTACATGGTGGCTGGCACATATAGGTTCTAATGAAAGTCCTTGACACCATGGCCATATAAAAGTAGCACTCTGCCAAACAAGAGCTACATGACAGACTATTTCACTGTTTACTGTGGGGTTCCCAGAACATCCAGTGTCAGCGATTTCACACTAACTCATAACCCTCAGAATTCTAGTGTCAGCCCTAGTTTAGGTGACTTATACCACTTATTCTCATACTCGGCTTGCTGTATACACCTAAACTGACCTTAACAGCCTCTGTTTTCAACACTGTCAACCCAGACAACCATGTCAGAGTCTAGGAATAGGAATCTTACAAGAAGACTCAGCGCACTCTGACTGTTGCTTCATCATGGATCTTCTGCATGGACCAGTCACCAATGTTCATTGATTCTACTCCTTATGTCTCTCAACCCTATCCCTTAGCTCAGCTGAACAGTCTTTGGCCAGACTATAACTATGGCCATCCCTATATTTAGTCACTTTCATTGCTATAGTAAGAATAACCATTCTAAAACCAGATTATCTGATTGTGTCATTACTGTGCTTCAAGCTCTTTTATATAATACCAAGGCTTCCATGACAGTATTTTTCTCCTCCATTAGTTCCCAAGCTTTGTTGTACAAACCTGTTATCCATTTTTTTTCTCATAAATCATAAGTCTACTTTACTATTTCTCTTACCTAATGATGTTTGTTGGTTCTAAGATACATTTCTTTATTATTATTATTATTATTATTATTATTATTATTATTAATTATCATCATCATCATCATTATTATTAATACTTGCTCTTTCTTATTTTCTGTGCCAGTATTTTGTCACCTTGACACAAGCTAGGGTCTAGGAAAAAGGAACTTCATTTGAGAAAACACCTCCATGAGAATGATCTATGGGGAAGTTTGAGGGACATTTTCTTTATTAATGATTGATGTGGGAGGGCCCAGCTCAATGTAGATGGAACCATACATGGGCAAGTAGTTCTGGGAGGAATAAGAAAGGGGGGTGAATGTGAAGTTAGAAGCAAGCCATTTAGAAACATTCCTCCATGCTGTGTTTCAAGTTCTGCCTCCAAGCGCCTTCCCTGCCTGAGTATTTGCATTGCCTACCTCAGTGGTAGGTTGATATGTAAGGAAAGTAAACCCTTTCTTTCCCTTAAGTTGATTTTAATCATGGTGTTTAATAATGGCAAAATAAAGCAAACTATGCCAACTTCTTTATCTCTACGTTCTATTTTGTGACTCAACTAATATTCATTTTCTTCAGCAAGATTTTCCTCACTCATATGTACCTTCTTGTAAGCCTTGGTTGAAATCTTTCCATTTACTGAAGAGACAACTGAAAGCATATCTTCCACACAATATGCCATATAGCTAGCCTTTTATCCATAGGTCCATGAGTCTCTCATCCATGAGTCCAGCAAAGTGGCCAACAAAATTATTTGGGACAATTACATTGCTAAGAAGACGTATAGACAACATTCATGTTATCATTTCCTATGTAACATGCAAATGTTTACATAGCCATGGTATGCATGCTTTGGTAAGCCATCTGGAGACAGTTGTAAAGCATGTCAGAAGGGGTGCATAGCTTATATACAAATACCATGAAAATTTACATTAAGTGCTTGAGGGTTTGAGATGTGTTTTTTTTTTTTTTTTGTTTTTTATTTATTTATTTTTTATTTTATTTTTTTTACCATTGATAGGGATCTTGGAGCAAATTTCCCAGAGATACTGAATAGTAAACATGTCATAATTTCAGATAATTGTTTAACTTCTCTCCACTATGAACTCCAGTAGGCTTTTGTCTCAATTAGTCAACATGACTTCTCTAGCCATGTAGGTTATATAATAAATTTTGTTTAACAAATATGAAAAAATCACTAAATATCTACTGCATTTAAGGATATATATATATATATATATATATATATATATATATATATATATATATATATATGGATAAATATATATATATTTACTTGCTCAGGAAAAAAAATAAAATGTGTAGAGAATACTACTCCTCACCCTTCTCAGAAACTTATTCACAAGGGCAGTGCTCTAGTGTCTGACTTTTTACAGTAAGAAGGTTCAACAGTAGAGGATATATATTAAGACAAAAGGAGTTGAAATCAGACCATCTGTGACCCTAATGCCAAGATTGGATGGTTAAATGTCAGTTAGCAGCTGCGTTTCAAGGGACTTTAGACTTATTACATAGTAACTTCAGCAGAGAATAATTAATACAAAGAAGTTTGATGGGAAAATAATAAATCAGCAGTGTTCCCTTTCCATCACCTAATATTGAATAGCTGCCATGTTTCTTACTTTGTAGTATTGCTGACAGTTCTCTACAGAATACATTGTGACTGATCAACCTATATAGGACTCAGAATGAATAATTACATCTACTTTGAGGACTCACAACAATGGCTATTGTGGCCAATTGCATTTCTACAATACAGAAAGTTTAAGGAGACCTTAGAGAACCTGCACAAATCTATTTGATTGTAAAAAAGTTGATCATATAAAATCCCTGTCCTATTAGCAGATCCCAGTGAGCAACAAAGTATTCTGTCTGCTTTTGAAGTCTTGATATTAGTATACTATATAAATCTATTTACATATTACATATATGCACATTCAGACTTATTCAAAAAGTACATTATTGACTGTGATGGCTCATGTTCATTGTCAACATCATTTGACTAAGAATCATTACAGTAAGACATCTGTGGGCCTGTCTATAAAGACATTTCTAGAAAGGTGAAGTTCTACCTCATCTTTGTCAATAGCCTGAGAGAGCAGAGATAGGTTTAACTGAGAAGACAACAACATTTTCTTGATTTGTCAGGCTATTGTTTGGCAGGTTTCTTCTGCCAACTATTTAAACATTTGCATTGGGAAGAGGAGGGGCTTGAAATTCTTACATGGTAACAGGACATGGACAAAAGGGCATATGAGGAAAGAATAAAATATTGGAAAAAATATTGAGCATCCCAACCAACAGTATAGAAAGGAAGTTAACGACAGAGAAGCCTATGAAGATGCTGCAAGATCATTGGGAGCTCCGAGGTCAAGGCTTTTGCTAGTCCTTACCTATGTTGTTGGCTTTAATGTAACATCGATATTGTTGGTTTTACAGTGACAATTTCAGTAGCTCACCAAACTGGGCACTGATACTTTGATTTCTCTGAGATCTTTCTGGGATTAGTAAATGTGTGTGTGTGTGTGTGTGTTTGTGTGTGTGCATGTGTGCAGGTGTGGTGTGGTGTGTGTGTAAAGTCACTCCAGTAAACATCTGTCCCACAACAGTGTCACTGTCCCAATGGCCTGGAGTCCAGACCTGAATAAAAAGGATGAAATGAAGCAGAGTACCAGTGTTCATCTGTTTCCAGTTTCTGGCTAGGGATGGTATTTGGCTAGTAACTTCATGCTTTGGTTGTCATGATTTACCTATCACAATACAAGGTATTCTACAGGTATAAGCCAAAAGTAAATCTCCTTGCCCTACACTGCTTCTTGACAAGCTACTGCAACAAGAAACTTGGTCATTACATTTAACAAACCATATTTTCTGAAGTTTCAAGCTGTATTGTCTGTAAGATGGAAAACTGTATCTGGTAAGATTTTCATGATAATTGAGTGACTTAAGCAAGCCATGCTTTACCTTGGTTTTACTTATTTTTATTTTATATGTTTAAAACAGGTACACTATTTCATATCAAATGGAAGTGGAATAATGAGAGTACTCCTCACAGGTGGAGTCCAAGGCATCCATCCTGAGTTTGTGATTGCTCCAGAACCTCCTGGTTTCCCTAAGGTGATACAGGAATTATGGTTTTACAAATGGCTGAGATCCAAGAATTATGCAACTTTTCTTAGTGAGCTATTGACAAACATCTGTTCATGCCAATAGAGCACCCACACTAGAATAAATGAATGGTATCACTTCTAGCTCAATGAACCAATGAATTGATTGTGGTGACTTACAGGATTATGTGGTAAGAGGTTGTAGAACACAGCTGGCTCAAAGGCACCTGCACCACTGAAAAGCCCATTGCAGAACAGGTGACGACTCACGAAAGGAGCACCCGCATAATCTTCTGATTGCAGTCTCCTCTCCCTAGAGAATGTTATTCTTATATGATCATGATGAAGAACTTTATATACCTTGTAAGTTTTATAAACTTCCTGAAGTTAATTTACTTCCATTCTCTTAAGGACCTCCCCTCCTCATCTGTGGAAGAATGGTTTACGTTGAAGGGTAAATATACCAAGGTTCCATACTATGCTTGTATTTGTTAGGACCTGAGCTGCTGTATATAAAATGAATCAACTATGCCTGATAAATAACTAGTGTCTGCTGATTGTTGATGCTCTGCATTAGTTACCCTGGTAAACAGAAAGCAAGAATAATACCATGATCATTTTGTGTATGAATTTTTTTAGCCTTTAGAAGACTGGAACATTGTTTCTTTAGGAATATAAAAAAAAAAAATTAAGGAGGGATAAGCTTTCATAGCACTGAATTTATTTACTCCAAGCATGAGAAACATAGAATAAAGTACAGGGGAGGGATAAGTCAAAGATTCCTCATGAGATTTTAATATACTCCCAGATGAGAGTTACTCCTGCCATATAGAATGTCTGGTAGACAAAAATGGCAAGCAAAGTGTGTGGCTGCTGTAAGGACCTTTGTTTTATAGAAGTTGATCACTTCCACATAACTTCTTACAAGCTGTGGATTGCACTGAATGTATTAAATACACAGTAAGGTTGCTACCCATAAAATATGCTCATAACTATTTCACAAATCTTAACTACTAATCAGACCAGGTTGTTTCATTTTTTTGCTTCTCTGGAGAAAAATTTTAAAATTAATATACATTACTATTCATAACTGAAAGACGAAGGATTTAAATTTGTATCCCAGGTTTATAGAAATGAATAAAAGGAAAAATACAATGAAAGTACAGAAAAACTTCCAAGAATACCCTAAGGAGTATTAACTTTCATAATTCTTTTCCATCATATAAACATAAGAAAACAAAAATATTAGGAATGTTGCACAACCTACGAAGATACTTAGCAGAAATAAAACAACTTTATATAATTATTTATATATGCTAGCCTCTACACATGAAACTTAAAAACAAAATCCCAAAAATATTCCAATCTCTGTTTTTCTAAAATTTTATCATAATATGTCATCCTTAAACAAATGTAACAATTAAACACCTCTCTTATTGGGTATATATCTTTACATTTAGGCACATTGTTGGTTTACTTAATACACACACACACACACACACACACACACACACACACGCACACACACTTTTCTACTAGCATGAGTGTGGAGATCAGTAGAGAGCAAAGACGAGTAATTTTTTTCCTTCTACCATGTGGGCCCTCAGGATCATACAGGTTTTCAGAATGGGTAGTAAGCACCATTATCCACTCAGCCTTCTTGCTGGCACACTTATTTAAATGGGATCTTCTAATTTCATTAAATTAACCTGAATTTTATCAACAATAAATTGCCATTTGTTTAATAAAATTTTATATTGTTGGTGGTTAATGAAGGATCAATTTAAAAAATAATCCATGAAATAAAAATAAAATGGATTAATATGGTATTTTATGAAGATAGACACATATCCATTTTGTGAAAAAATACCTTTGTAAAATAGTAACTTACCAAAAAAGTATTCTCAGCAATTTAAATTATTGACATTAGGGAGAAAAAGCTGTGATGTGTTTGCACTTTTAGTAGGGAATGTTTAAAACTTCCAAACATTCAGATGTATACTTTTGATTTATTGAAATAAGAGAACTTGTAATGTTCAATGCTTGTGTGGTCCTCTGTTTCCCTGGCCATAACAGTAGCTCCATGACAGAGCAAGTCACGATAGTGAACATGGATATTCACCACCAACATGTGCAGTTATAGGAATGAAATAAGGCTCCCCAAAGAGATAATTATGCAATGCAGATGCAGAAAAACTTTAATGTAATTTATATTAGAAGCAGCTGCCAATCTCCAGATGGTCTACAACTTCCCCTGAGCAGGAAGACCCCGCCACAAATCAGCAGCCATTATTAGTGAACATATTTTTGAGTGCTTTTCCCTTGAATGACTATTAATTGGAAAAGTGCAAAAGTACATTTTACACACCTTAACTCATTGTAGAAGAATCTTCTTATGTGAAAATATGTGCAAAATTTATTGAAGAATGTATACCTGAACAAGAATTTATTTTTTGTTGTTGTTAAATTTATAAAATTACAAGCAGGTTGTATGCAAAACAGAGAATGTAAAAAAGCAGGTTTTTTTTTATTTAGAAGCTAAAAGGAAATGCAATGCTTTGACTGGTGTGTCAAATCATAAAAGGTAAAGGGGGGTGATCTAGATTAGGATTCTGATATAAAGTTCATGCAAATAGGAAACGTTGCAGGAATGTTTAATGTCTTGTTTATATAAAAACTACTTCTTCAATGGACTTCTTCTTCGGAGAAAAAATCCACTGGCAAACACATAATGCCTCAAACATTGACAGAGAGATGGGGAGTGTTAGGAACATAATATCTTAAAGTACTATTTAGATAAATTGCCTTTTAATGATTCTAGAAATTGTTGGTAGTGGCTGTGAATAAAAGTGTTAGTTCTTGAGTTATTTGAACTCAGTCTTTCATATGTTAATCATATTTGTACTGTGTTGTAGGTTATGCTAGTGTTCATATTAACAGGTGATCCATATTGACTGGCCTAGAAATCTGTAAGATGTAGCCAGTTGTCCCAAGGTTGTCACTAGTTTTCAACAAGTGATTTTTCACCAGCATATGTCTTTGAATATGATACAGAGGTGGTTTCTGCTGGTAATATGTATTTATGGAACCCCTCTCTCATCCACTTCCCCACACATTTCTACAACTTATGAATAAGGTTTGACTTTCACGAAATTATTCCAGAATTGGTTTTGGTCCACATATTCATAAGCATCTATCTATCTTTGTGCCCCATTCTTGTCTCTTCCCAACAGCAAAACGTGATGTCAAAGCAGAGGGATAAATAAGACTTGTCACATGGTATCTGGGTGATCATTTAACTACTGTGAAAACCAGTTTTCTTAGTAGGAGGCCACATATTACACATTTGGGAGTCATTTGGTGAAGAATGGGAGTTTACACACTGCTCCAGGAGTTCTAAGAGGATGAAATGACCAAGCCATTCAGGATATGGCAGATTGATGTGCTGGCAGTCTGAGCTACACCTACACATGTATTCATCTTGTCTGCCCAGAAGGGCAGCTTGGAGACCATTTTCCTCACCTGATCTATGGGCATTTTTTTTCTTATCCACCCTTAGCAGGTAGGTCAAAGGTATCACTGAGGGTATCACGCTCTACAAGGAAAGGTAACAAATAACCCATGAAAGACGTTAAAGTCTCTTTTTCATTTCCTCCATTTCTTTCAGAGTTTGGATAAAACATCCCCAAACTAGAAAGTGAAGTGAAAGAATCTACATATTAGTTCATCAACTGAAGTTCAAGACACTAACTATATAGTTCCGCCAATAAACTTTCATAAACTTTCCAGAACCTCTCATTCTCGCTTACATGTTCATATCAGCGTGCATTTGTGAATGTCTTTATGTGTCTAGGTATAAATGTGAGTGTGTGTGTGTGTCTATGTGTGTGTAGGTGTATATGAGCTTATGTGTTTAGATGTGTGTTTGTGTGTTGTTGTTGTTGTTGTTTTTGGTAGAAGCAGTGGACAAGAGAACCTAGATATATTCAAGGAACTGTAGGACTTCATATTTTAACTCATAGATGAGGACCAGAGTTGGAAGCTTCACATATTTATGGTGAAGAAAAATGATTCAATCTTTGTTTATAATATCAAATAGACAGCAGCATGAATATTTTAAAAAGCTGTCACAAATACATATATTTATACATATATACATGTATATTAATTTTACTCATGGGTGTCTCTGTAAAGGATCATTTCCCTCAAGTGTCTACTTGCTGAATATTCTCTTAGTCTGATTTCTGATTAATATTTATAGCTCACAGGGAATTGAGAAATGCACTGTTAATACCTTCAACTGTACCTGCATCTTCCTGTTTTCAAAAACATAAAGAACTCTGCTCATAGAACTTTTGTCACTTAGACTGTAGAAAAGTTTTCTCTTCTGGGAGATAATAGTGCCTGATGAAGAACAAACGAACCAAGGAATACAATCAGGGGTGAATTGCTTTTTGCTGCATACATTACCTTAAGTTCTGCTTTACTGCATTAAACCCAGTGCTTCAAACACTTGAAATCAAGTGGAACATTGTTTCCTTTGCCATGATTAGCTAATCTGTTTTCTTGTATTATAATTCTTGTTCTAGGCACTAAAGATATGTTCCTAGAAGCTTACTTAGAAGGTAGCAAAAAAAAAAAAAAAAAAAAAGCTTCACAATATTACACAGAGAACACTTAGGCTGAGGTAATACAAATCATATTAAAAGTCACAAATATTCAAACATTTCTAGTATCATACTAAAATTATGCACAAATGAATTACATTAGAAAGTGTATTATATAGAAACAGTCAAAGTTTTCTTGGTGTGTATAGAATAAACATAATGATTTTTAAATTCCAAAAATTGCCAAAAGGCTATCTTCTTAGCTCTTGAGTTATTAATGATTTAAGGTCTCGGTGTACCCCACTTTGAGGGGGGTGCTATGCACTCTTTTTTTGTTTTGTTTTTTTTTTTTTTTTTTTGTTTTTGCTAAGAAGGACTGAGGCTTTCACTTTTTGTCCATTCTTTCTTTCTTTTATTTGTTTATTTTTTTTTAGCTTCATATGGTCTGTGTGTTGTTTCTGTGGTGTTCAGAGCTTTCTGGGGCGAGTGTCCAATTACCAGTGACTGCATATTATTTCTGTTCCTTTCTGACTGGGTTACGTCACTTAGGATGATATTATTTAGATACATCCATTTTCCTAGGAATTTAATAAAGTCATTGTTTCTAATAGCTGAGTAGTACTCCATTGTGTAAATATACCACAATTTCTGTATTCATTCATCTACTGAAAGATATCTGGGTTCTTTCCAGCCTCTGTGTATTATAAATAAGGCTGCTATGAACAATGTGGAGCATGTGTCCTTCTTGTATGTTGGAGCATCTTTGGGGTATATACCCAGAAGTGGAATTACATGTACTTTATGCTTATTGTAACTAGTAAGATTTCAATGCATACTATCAAACATTTAAAAAAATCAAGTAATGACAGAAATATATTCATATAGTTTGATGCCAAAATGCTTTTATAAATCTGTACATGTATCTCTGGTTTTTTAAATAAAGTTGTAAGAAAAATTAAAGTGTATTATAAAAAGACATTTAAGAAAAGAAATACTGTTAGGTAAATTTCCTTTCTGTTTTAAGGTTGAAGCAGTAATGTATTTTTCCCAAATTAGAGGCAGGCAGACCATCCATGTAGACTTGCTTGTGCTTGTGAGCCAGAGACATGTAATGTTTTGGAGGGACATCTGTGAAGTGGCAGATGTCTTGCACTTGGGCAAAGTTTCATAAGCTAATGCTTTGTTTATGAAGCAGCCCCTCTGAAAAAGAGATTTTTCTCTTTGCACTGCCTCAGCAAATCTCAGAAACATTGCATTTCTCTGGTTCACAAGCACAAACAAATTCATGTTGATGATCTGCCTGCCTCTAATCTGAGAAAAACATGTACCACTTCAACATTAAAATACTTCCTTTTAATTGATACATGTTTTATTTTTCAACCTAAATAATTCCCTCCCTTTTCATTATTGTAGAAGAAAGAGTTCATGGGCTAATTCTCCTCTCCTGTGGCTTTGTTGACTGATGTCATTCACAATATGAAGCCCTTGTTCTTTTGCCAAAGGCCAGTTCCAGAAGACAGGGAACAATTAAGTTTCTGAAGCCAGCTCCTGGACCTGAAACATCTGTTCTTCTCTTTCATTCCTGAAATCACACTGGACCTGAGGCCTCGTTTCTAGGGATGCAGCCGTTGTTGTTTGAGTTATTTCAACTGCAAACAGACTTCTCAATTCTCCTGCCTTTGTGAAAGCACTGTAGTTTTAAGCCATATCTTGAACTTTTCTTTCTCTTTTCTTTGATCTTCTACCAAGAGAGCCCTAAAGAGCCAAATGAATTTGCAGGGTTTGCTAATTTTAAACATTATTATTCTAAGACAACCATCAGAATCCTTACCCTGGTGAGAGTTCTGGTCTTCAGAACAGCTCTGACCAATCTTGACAAGCATGTGTGACTGCAGACGGAAGCAAAGATGAGTATTTCTGATGTCATGTCTCCACGTCTGCCAGTAAAAGTATTAAAATTAAATGGCGAGAAAGTAGGTAAGAAGTATTGTGCAAACTGGAAACTACTTTAGAAGAAACGTGTTGGGAATTTTAGGCTGTATTAGCTTTTCAATTTTTTTTTTTTAACCAATAACGGTATCATTGTGTCAAAATGTTAAGTTTCTATAAAGCAGATGAAATGCATTTTCCTTTATATGAGGAAAATATGTTATATATGAATAACTTTCTTTATATTTTTACAGAAGTGTGTTGAAACATTTTTTGCAAAGATGTTAAGAATAAGGCAGTGAACGGAAGAAGAAAGAAGGAAGGAAGAAGGAAGAAAATAAATATCATTATAGATGTTTAAGAAGCTGTGAGGAAGTATAGTATTAGTTATATACCTAAAAATCTATAATACACATACGTTTGTGTCTATATATGCACATATGAAGCTTCTCCATCTGGGTAGAAAACATGTCCTCAGAGAACTTAGAAGAACAAGCTAATGAAAACCCTAACACCAGACATGAAAAGTCTTCCTTTCAGTTGCTGCTCAAGAGACTGTCAAAATATTACAATTATTGCTATGGGTACTGGCTGTCCCTCCACAGGTGAAAGGTTAGTTCTCACTGTTGAAGACACTTAGAGCCTAAAGGAGCCTGAACTGGAACTGTCCTGAGTACCTTGTTTCTGGGGATTAGAGTGCATGATCCTAGGGAGTGCCATGTAAGCTTCTGAGGGAAGCAACCAAGAGTTCCATGGAGCATGACAGTGGAACAGAACAATGACCAGCATGCCCTGATGACCCGAGCTTGGGCTGCAGTAGTGGCACATATACACCATCAGCAATCAGAAGTGGCTTAACTGACCTTAAGACCTGTGCAACAAGAGGAACGTCATATTTAGTACTGGGAGCCTAACCAACTACCCATGGGGAGCAAAGTTGTGGATCTTGGAAAGGAATCTATCATGTCACTTCTTCAAAATAGCAACATCCCCAACTACATTCTCTTTCAACTTTAATGTTTTAGTTGGCTATTCTCTGTATTTACATTTCAAATGTTATTTCCCTTTCCCCACACTCCCATGCCTTCTCCTCCTCCTCTTGTTTCCATGAAGGTGCTCACTTCCCCAACCACCCTCTCCCACCTCAGCACCTTTGCATTACCCTACACTAGGAAAACACACCTTCACTGGACCAAAGGCCTTTTCTCCTATTGATGCCAGACAATGCCATTCTCTGCTATATATGCAACTGGAGCCATGGGTCTCTCCATATGTACTCATTGGTTGGTGTTTTTGTCCCTGGGAGTTCTGGAGGGTTTGGTTGGTTGATAACATTCTTCCCCTGAGGTTACAAACCCTTTCAGCTCCTTCAGTCCTTTCTTTAGCTCCTTCATTGGGGTCCCCGTGTTCAGGAAGATGGTTGTCAAAGCAAATATTGAAAATGATTGTTTATCCTTCTATTGGAACCCACGGTCTCACTCTGCAGATGCCACGCTAGTGTGGAGCTGAGAGCACAGACTCTGTCACTGGGTCCATTAGCTACACTCTATACAAGATTGTCTTCCCAAGCATTCACTCTGCCCACCCTGGTGCTTCTGTCCTGGTGTGTTTCTTTATCCCACTGCCCAGTGCAAATATGACTCTACTGCCTCATAATTTTTTATACAGGTTTATAATTACATTCTCAATCCGCAGACCCTCTATACCATAAGATTATATCAAATGGACAAAAATTAAAAACTGCCTTTCTATGAAAGACTTATACAATCCCTTAAAAATATTCAATTCTATCTAAGGCCAATTATAGCCACCAGGATCCAGGTCTCCTTTCTTCAGCTCCATCTTCATTTCCTCCCATTATCTGTACTTCTTTCATTTTCCTACCTTTTTTCTGACCACCTCTCTGCTGTCACCTTAACATCAATCCACAGATGGTTAGCTGCAAGCATCTTGAACTGTATTTGTATGATTCTGGTAGAGCCAACAGGGAGGCATTCATATCTGGTTCCTGACAGTAAGAACTCTTGGCATGAGTAATAGTGACTGTATTTGGTGACTGCATATGGGGTAGATTCCCAGGTGAGGTAGTTTCTAAATGATATTATCTTTAAAATCTGCTCTTCTATGTGTCCCTGTATTTCCTCCCATGAGTGTTCTATTCTCCCTTCTAAGAAAGAAGAATCCACATTTGGATCTTCCTTTTATTTGAGTTTCATAAGGTCTGTGAGTTGTTTGTTTATTCAGAGATTTTTGGGTTAGTTTCAACTTATCAGTGAGTGCATACAATGTGTGTTTTTGTGACTGTATTACTTCTCTAAAGATGATTGCTTCTAGTTACCTAGTAGTTTCATAGGCATTATTTCTAATACCTGAGAAGTACTCCATTGTGTAAATGTACCACAATTTTTGAATCCATTCCTCTACTGAAGAACATCTAGGTTCTTTCCAGATTCTGGCTATTATTATTATTTTTTTACTTTTTTATTGCCCAAACTTTATTTTTCTCTTAAAACTTTATTTTAAAAAAAGAGGGATACATGTACATATTTTTAAAGGCATTTAGGCAAAACACTATATGATTATATTTATGTCAGTACTTAGTTCTTTTAGAGGTTTGATAGCATGGATTGAAATCCTACTAGTTACCACAAGCATGACGTACATGTAGGACAGAACATAACATGGAAACAGATTTCTTAGTGAGTATAGATTAAGCATAATGACCTGTGAATACCAAAAATTCTTTAAGGGAGTTATTCATGCACTTCTGGAAGACCTCCATCATCATCATGAGGTATGAAATAACTCCAAATCTTGGTTTTCTTTTGATGTATTGGGATATCTACTATTTGGTGTGTTCATAGAACTGAGTTCTGATTTGCCAGATTGTCTTGGTTTCTGTTTCTTTGGTTCTTGCACTTGCCTCTTTCAACCTTGCTGTCTGTGATGCTAGGTGATCTTGTTGCTCTGTCTGGAGCTTGTCTGTGGGCCTTTGGGCTCAGGAGGAAAATTCCTCCTGGGTGTTCAGCTCTCTGTTTGTAGGCTGTGCTTTCTGATGTCAGTGGGCTGTTTCTGGCTTTAGGCCTGAACTGTCTGTTCCCAGGGTGCACCATGCTACCTGAACACAGAGAGTTCCTGGTGACCTCTCCCTTAATGATCAGTGGAGAGAAAGTATGGACTCACCTGTGGGCTCAGGATGGATAGTTCTCTTGCAGCTCCTCTGGGTGCTCTTCAATCTCATAGCAGGCCATGAGTCATCAGTACATTCTCAATATATGCCCTTGTATTCAGATATATGTGTAGTAATCACTCCTCATCAAGAAAACTTCCCTTTGCAAAAGATTGAGATTATTACAGAAAATGCCAATTGTGGCACTCAGTTCCAACGGTTATGTCTGTAGAATAATTCCTGCACCTGAGACTCAAGAATAATTACTGACAGCAGGAAGAAATATTGCAAGAGCTTTAAGATCTACAGTTCTGCTGTGAGACTGTCTCCTAGTAATATCAGAAGCTACATCCACAAAGTGTCACTAATATGACAAGCTATACATGAGCTGAATAAGGATCAAGTAAAGTAGAAATAATGTAATTATATTATAATCTCACAAATACAAGATATTTTTAAAAGGAAAGAAGAATAATAATTATGCAAAACTTAGGAATTAGAGTTCAAAGTGAAATAAGTAGGAGGTAGTATTTGCTTCTGAGCATTTACTTAGGATTTGTGTTTATTTCTGTTCTGACTCAAAATCCTCTTCAAGCTTACTGATTCAATCTGACTTCTCTCATCTTCTCACTGAATTGCTCTACTCAGCCTCAAACTAATTCTGGCAATTTTTTCTAATTTTCTCTTCCCTTCTTCTCTGGATTCAACTGCCTCTGCTGACCTGTACTGAATGGACAGCATAAACTGAATGGAACTCACAAACAAACTCAATTAAACTTATTTGTACAGCATGAATTGAACTGACTAAACTGTTTGAACACTCTGCTCTTCTTGTGTACCGCACTTAAGTAGCCTCTGTCCTGTCTGTTCTCCTGAGAGTTGGGCATGCCCTGTTTCTGATCCATTCTTTCAAATCTTTCTCTGATTTGCCGTTTCGTCTGCTCTTCAATTAGAAGTCACTTTGATGCTTAGCTGCTTCCTTCTAGGAACTAACTTTACTTTCATCATTGGGGATTAAAGGTCTGTATTAAAAGCATGTTGGTATTCCAGCCAGATCATAATGTGTAAAGAATATACCTACAATCCAACTGGATCATATTTTTGGGTATAATCACTTGCCATAGCAGCCCTGGTGCTGGATAAAATTTTTCTACAAGTGGATCATAAATCAGAACAAGATACTGGTAGGAAAGAGGGGAGTTGACAGGGGTGAGAAGAAAATGTAAGAAGGAGAGTAACCAGAACACATTACTAATGTGAAACTATCAAATAACATTTTATATAAATAATTTTAGAAATTAGTGCTTTTCTCTTTTTTCTTTATTTCTAAAGAATGTTTGAGCACTGAATTGGATAAATACAAATGTGTGATCTTTCCAGGCAGAATGGTGACCTTTAACCCTCTGTGACTTACACAGACTAGACAGAAGAACCATCTGTATCTACTGCCACAAGTAAGAGCTCTCTTGCTACCCTCTGCTTACTACATCCCTCCCTGGTGTATAAGCCATTTCTCATCCTTCACTTCTAAGAGACTCTATTCAGAGAAAACAAAAATCGAACAAAAAGCAAAAAAAAAAACCTCTAAAACTCATAAAATGTGATTTTTTAAATGGAAACAGCAATAAAAGACACACAAACAGACACACACACATACACACACAGAGAGAGACAGAGACAGAGACACAGAGAGGTAGAGAAAGACAAAGACCCACACACAAAGACAAAGAACTTGATTGAACTCTTGGAATTATCTAAGATCGGCAGTGGTTGCATAGTATAAAGCACAGTCTAAACCAGAGTTGCTTTCAATCAGGAGCTCTGTGAACAAGAACAGTCCAATAGCATAAGTAAACACATCCCCAAACAAACCTATAGAATTACTGCTCCAGTCAGAGAAGAGATGCTGCCATACTCATTGATTTGTAAAGGTCTGTTGGCTACTGTTTATGCTGTTTGCACCTGTTTTCATATTACAGCTTGCTGCTAATCTTTAGATATTTTGTTTCATTTGTTGATTTTTTTTTATAGAGGTACAGAGATCTGATATATTCTTGCTCTCTGATCCCAATCATGATGTCAGGAATGAAAAAACTGTTTATGGTGTAGGTGTTAGACAGGAAAAATATTTGTTTTCCTTGCTGTCCTTCTGTGTGCTCAAAATTGTATGTGGCAGTAAGGTATGTTTTTATTATTATTTTATTTTAGAATGTCTTATGAATATTAGGGGCAAGTTATGGCTAAAACCCAAAGTGATGGTATTTAGGCAAACTTGGGAGCACATATCTGTGACTGCAGATAGTTTGCATGACAGATTTGATAAAGTCTGATTTTCTAGTCTTGGAAGGTATTATGTGAAGGCAGAAAGGAAAGTTTCTTCTCTCCTGAAATGCACGTCCATTCCTTTGTGCTCTCTTGATGTTATCTTCCAAGGACAGAGACGAGTGCTGGAGGCACACATTTCTTTACAATGAATAACACAAAAAGGTTCTTCCAGTGATCAAAGGTAGACTAAGATGGACAACTTCCTTAATACTTAATTTTCATGAAGAAGAAACCACATGGAATATTATATTTCAACATGAAAAATACTGTCTTTAAGAATGCAATTCTCCCAATTCCTTCCTTAGGGGACTATGGAAGCCTGACAGGTGCATGTACTGAACACGCCAACTTGAGTCCTTAGAATGTTATTTCATTGGATCAGCCTCAATATAGCCTTGTTTTCTGTACATCCTATCTATCTGTCTATCTGTCTGCTTGCCTGCCTGCCTACCTATCCATTTGCCTGTCTGTCTGTCTGTCTTGTGCAAGTGTGTGTGTGTGTGTGTGTGTGTGTGTGTGTGTGTATGTGTATGTATGTATGTGCATGTGTGCACATACATGTGCATGCTTGTACCCAGGTATGTGTGAATCCTTGTGCCTCCTGTGGTCAGAGAGCTTTTCCTCAAGTACCTCTCCCCTGCCTCAAACACGTTGTAAATTGTTTTGTTTGAAGACAAGATCAAACTATGTACCCCTGGCTAACGCAGTACTTGCAATATAGACCAGGATACCTGCTAATACATATATATCTATTGCTATACATACAAAGTACTGGGACTAAAGGCCTGTGACACTATATAGCTTGTTTTTTTCCCCAACTTTTAGAAATTCACTTTGTTTTGGAGACAGGATTTCTTGCTGGTATAAAGTTTTTCTATAAGCAATGTTGATGGGGTGTGGGAGGATCCCCAGAATCCACCTTTCTCTTTAGTACTGATGTCAAAAACACACACCCTGGGGGTATAACTCATATTCTTATATTTGTAAGACAAAGGTTTTACTGACCACATTATCCTATCAACCCCTTGTTTGCCTTCTTCATAGGTACAATGTACATTTTTCTACTGCTTGAGAATCTCTAATTCTAATGTAGAATGAGAGCAAACATGGGTTGGCAAAACTCAAGTATGAGTAAATGGAGCACTTGTTAGATAGAAATAGCTGAGGGACAGAGAGGTAAATAATACTTGTGACACAAGATTTACACAAGGCAACCCAAACACAAAATATGTCTGGTATGCAAAATATAGAGGCAACACTGCTACTCAGGGCATCTTACACACACACACACACACACACACACACACACACATACACACACACACACAGACACACACAAACACACATGCATGTTCAGTGTGTGTGCTGTCTTAACTGATGGCATTATGCTAGACACAAATATCCATTATGAACTGGTAAACTGTCAGGCAGAGTTGTCCCTGAGTGTTGACTAAGTGAGCCATGGACAGTCCTCCAAATCTCAATTTAAGGTGCTGTTAGTCACAGGCTGAAGTGGTTAGGTGGCTGACCTAGGGGAAGGGACAGAGCACACAAACGCTGTGCATCAGGACTGAAGTTCCTTTCTCATTTATTTCATCTCTTCCCTCTTGCTTCTTACGGTTTAAATTGTTTTCATGAACTATGTGATTTGAACATTTTAATTTGTTTATTTCTTATTTGTCCTTAGAATAGTGTGTTTGTTTTCTGTTACTGTTGGTAAAATAATAACAAACAGTATCTTAAAACAACATGAATTAACAATCTTGTAAAGTTCAGAAATCCTAAATATGTTTCTCTGGGTTAAAAGCCAAGTGTCAACAAGGCTATATGTCTTTCAGGAAGATCTAGAGGAAATTCTGATCTTTGCCTTTACAGCTTCTAAAGTCTGTTTCCATCTGTTGTCTATGGCTCCCTTCCATTGTTCATATCATTAATGGCAGACCAAGTCTCTCTCAATGAATGCCCTTTTTCTTTGGTTCTGACCCTTTTTCTCCCCCATCCGAGAATTCTTGTGGTTTCACTCTGCCAATGTAACCAAGAAAATATAATCACTCAATACTATAATTGAGTTTCTAATTTAATTCTTTCTCAACAAGTAACAGCAGATAAACATGGCACTGAAATAAACATTTTTGGAAGGTCCTGGTGTTGTTATCAACTGCTTCTAGCATGGAACATGGAGCCCCCACTACTCTGGGGAGAGTTTTCATGTTGTTATTGTCCATCCCTTTCTTGCTCTATCATATATTCAGTTTTGATTTGCTAACACACTGTGGGGCCAAGGGATGCTTTTTTGAAGTCCTTGCTTTTTCAATTTCACAAAGTCTTCTGTTTTCTTTCATACCAAAGGAAGTTGCCAAAGTCAGTTGTAGTTTTGAATCACCATTCCAAATTGTAGTTACTAATTCAAAATTGGAACTGACCATTCTCTCTAGTTTGCTGAAGATAAATGAGTGTTTCTTTCCCTGGAGAATACATGTTTAAGGCTAACTACAAGCCAATCCTGAGCTAAGTCTAGTATAATATACTCTACTCAACCTTTCTTCTTATCCAATCAAGAGCTCTGAAAAACTCTTAGAATTTTGCCATGGTGATCAGGATAATCAGATTAATGAGTAAGGAACATAAAATCTTAAGTATCTTCAGAACATATCCATGAATCTTTGTTTTTCTAAATATGTTTCATGATTTAAAATTTATAAACATTTATTACAATATTTTCTTATAATTTTCTTTCTCTTCTCCCTCTCCTCCTCCTTCTCTCTCTCTCTCTCTGTCTCTCTCTCTCTGTCTCTCTCTCTCTCTTTCTCTCTCTCTCTTTCTTTCTCTCTCTCTCTCTCTCTCTCTCTCTCTCTCTCTCTCTTTCTCTCTCTCTCTTACACACACACACACACACACAAATACGCACACACTCACTAAATATAGGATATATATGTATATATATATATAGATATATATGAATTTGATATATATATGAAACACCTACTAGGCATGTAAGTGAATTAAAGAGGAGCTCAATGTTTGGGCTATTATTCTCATGTTACGAAATTCTTAATTAAACCTAGAGTAGCTGTTTAAGGGGTTCCCATTGGTTTTTGACTATTTACATAGAAAGTACTTTGAATTTCTATAAATTCTGCCCAGATTTAAACAAATATTTGAAATTTGGGGAACTTAAAATTTTTAAATAGAGTAAGCAAGAATATAATTAGGCTTATGTTTCACTCATGGCCCAAGGCAAGGCTCATTCTAACATAGTCAAAAGTTCTGCAAGTAATTACAACTTGCTTGTCTATGTTCTATGGCAGTGGCTGCTTTGGCTTTACCGCCAGTGCAAGTATATCAATAAAATGCCAAGCAAGCAGATTTCTTCAGAAACAATGAAAAGTATCAAAGCAGAGATTTTCATCATATGTAGATATAATTTTACATTTTAAAACATGATTTTACAAATTCAATGATCATAAACTTTGGTACTATATACAGTTGGGATGTGCAAGAATTAAACTCTAACTGAAAGGGGAGATAATTCAAATGCTTCAGAGGGGAGTTTAGTATCTTATTTAGGACTTGGTAAAGACAAGGAGTTAAACAAATAAAATGAAACAAATGGTTTCATGGGGGGGCATATAACAGCCCTCTATTGCCTTATCTGTTTATCTTATATGCATTGTGCACACTATAGCTCATAAGATGAGTATTTATGTTGTATGAAAGGCTTTTCCTTGGGAGATGCACTACTTGCATATGTGGCTACTCACACTAGATAGGAAGCTCACAACTGATCAAAGTAGAGGTATCATCAAAATTGTACTTGGCAAACAAATACATTCTGAGTTTCCCTGGGGAGGACGGGTTCTTAAAGGAGCAGAAATGACTCAAAGATAGCAGGCAGCCCAGCTGGTCATTGTTTCTTACAAAGTACTAGTTTTATCTTTGCTTCTTCCAGGCAGCTTGTCTCAATCTTTGCAGTGTGTTCTGGGGCTGACTGACTCTCAAAAGTATTTACTGTTTATTCTTAGTTTTTCTTTTCCATTTTTTTTTTTTTTTACAATCCAGTTGTTACCCCACCTCATGGTTCTCCCTCTCACAGTTTCTCATCCTATTCCTTCTTCCCCCTGTCTCCAAGAGTATGTTTTCCTACCACCAGGCTTCTCCCCTCACTGGGCTTCAAGTCTATCAAGAATTAGACTTCTCCTCTCAAGACTATCCTCTGTTCCATATGCGGTTGGAGTTGTGGGTCACTCCATGTGTACTCTTTGGTGGTTTAGTCCCTGGGAGCTCTGGGCAGGGGAGGGGTCTGTTTGGTTAATATTGTTTTCTTCCTGTGAGGCTGCAAACCCTTTCATCTCTTTCAGTCCTTTTTTCTAACTCCTCCATTGGGGACCCTGTTCACATGCACTTGCACAGAAGTGTAGGTAAAGAAGTCCTTGGCTATTCCTTGTAGGGCATGACAGAGAATGTGGCCTAGGAGCTTTATTTTTCCCTTGATCCTTATAGTACTATAAGCAGTCTGGGGAGGGGGGTCAGTAAGAAGAGAAGTCAATATACATATCAACACATGTGTTTGCTTGAGGCTTATGTAGTTTTACCCCAAACCTCACACTTACTGGACAACTACTGTATTGCTGAGTTCCATCATCAACACTGTTGAACTTTGGTGTTTCGTTTTGTTTTGCTTGTTTGTTTCATAGAAAGAACTCAATACTGGTTACCTATTGGCCTATAGTAAATTTGATTGGAAGTTTTGAATTTTGTTTTACAATAAGTGTTCAGTGTAACTAATTTATTCTGTTCTTGAATGATTAATAACTCCCTCTCTGAATGAGTTTTTCTCCAGTCACCTCTGAAATCTGTTCCACATTATTTTTTAACTTTTGAAATGTTTCTACAAAAGCACTCAGGGATTGCCTGTGGTAAGCCTGTTAGATCATCAGGCTCACCAACATGGGAGCCATCCAGAATCTCAAAACCTCATGAGGAAAAGAGCATCCATGTCTCTCATCTATTTAGTTCTTACTTGCCCTCTTTATTTTCATCTGGTACCAAAAATTACACCTTTCAGTGTTCTTTACGTGCTTAACCCACATCTGAATCTTAATAATAATTTTATTTGTTCTTTATAGAAGCAAATACTTTCCAACAATAAATAAACGGAGACTATTTCATAAAAATGTAGAAATTGTACACATGTAACATATTTTTCTGTCTTTTTATACTAATTATAGTTCACAGGTTTCCTCTGTGATGGTTAGCATGTCAGAGAACATTAATATCTATGTTACTGTTCAGTTTAGAGAGGCTGAGAACTTGATATTTTTTCCCTTTCTTTGAGACTGGTTCTCTTGTAGCACAGACTTGCCTCAAATTGCTATGAAGCTGAAGCTGAGCCTCTTCAACCTTGACCTCTTTACCTTTATATCTGAGAAGGAGGCATTGTAGGCATGTATCACCACACATGGCTTACTATCTGTTGTGCTTAAATGAAACATTATGGTTGTTATACATTTATTCACATATTTTAAAATTGCTATTTTGTATCTTTAATGAACAGTAAACCAATTATGCATGTATGTGTGTGTGTTTGTGTATATGTGTGTGTGTATTTGAATGCATGCCTGCATGTGTATTCACAGATTGTAATATGCATTATAAGGAAATAAAATAATTGTAGCTACAGAAAAACATGATGCTCAGTGCTGAGCTCAGGGAGACATGTCACGGAACCTTTTAAAAAGGTGGAGTCTAGCCTGATAGGAAACAGGCAAACAAACAGAAGGCAAAAGAAAGTTTCAATTTTAAAGCTAAACAGCTGCACATATAAATATTTAAATTAGTGTGGTCTGATACCTACCATGACTAAATAAGATGCAAAATGTGTTTACATCTACTACTCTCTCTTTAGCTTTCACTAACCCAAATATCACTTGACATGTATCTAGGTCAGGTCAGACTGAGTCTTGGTGTCAGATGAGATTTAATAAGTTGTCATTTAAATCAGAAAACTACCTTCATACTTGGAATTTGCCTATTAACTACTTCTCCATTTGGTAAATGGCATGAAAACTTTTCACTGGAAATGTTGCCAAGGAGACAAGTCTGCATTCTCTTTTAAGAAATGTATTTGTTGCAGGGAAAATTGCCCAACCTCTGGTTGAGCAGTGGTAGCACAAAGTGTGTGGGTAGAAGGGGAACAGGGTAGAGAAAGTGGGTGGGAGAAACAACTGCTTCTTTTATACCAGAGAATTCGAGTTACATTTGATGTAGAGACTCAAAAGGGAAAACATAACTGAAATATGGTGCCAAGATAGAATCAAGTGTACAGCGGTCCCAGGCAAAATTCACCAGAGAAGCGAGTTACTTGGAACACTTGGGCAATTGGATATTTTTCAATTTATTTTAGGCCTTCTGTTGTGGTTGTGAACATATAGCAGTGGATCATATTTTATTCATATTCAATTGACTCCTTGAGCTAAAATGTACTTACGTGAGTAAAAAATTTAATACACGAGGCTTCACACTATTAAATTCCGAAGCACTAACGATGGTAATTTTGCTCATTACTTCAAATACACTGTTTTTGATTTTGTCAAAGAAAACAGTATGTTGTGTACAGCAGTGAATGCAATTGCTCCTACTTTAGGACAGAGACTGCTGGCTGTGTCTGCCTTAAAAGTGGTCGCAATGTTGAGAGCGCTGACCCCATGACCACTGGTCTCACAGTATCAGGCTGTTTCCTTGGCAACTGGGAGAAATTGTACTTTATAGTTTGTGAGGAAGTTCACAAAGGGATTTCAATCTGGAATGCTACAAATAAGATTCTATCACAAGGGACTATGGGTCTATATCTGCTGAGGGGTGGGGAGGTGTTGATGTACACTGTAGGGATCAGGGTGAAGAGGGGGCTCAGCTTCTTCTGAGGTGAAAAGATCAGATAAAAGAATGAAAATCAACGAGCCAATTGAATATGAATAAAATATTACCCACTGCTATATGTTCATAACAAAGACCTAAAATAAATTGAAAAATATTCAATTATCTAAGTGTTCCAATTAACTCGCTTCTCTGGTGAATTTTGCCTGGTACGGCTGTATATTTGATTCTGTCTTGGCACCATATTTCAGAGAGAGTTTGAACCTTGCTTTAGAGAGGTATTGCAGATTTCAGAAAGTTTCAGAGTTTGAAAATTTTACATATACATAACAAACAACTTCTGTACATTGGTAAAAATGATTCTGTAATCGTTTTTTATTTTTCTAGAGATGATTTTATATAATATATTCATTTAAATCTGTCCATTGACTAGAGCCCCTCTTATTTGAGAGAAGCTATACATAAAATTTTATCCTGGGGCAGCATGATGGTGCTCAAAATGTTTCAGATTTGGAAGCATTTTAGCTGTTTAATTTTTAGATTAGGGATCATCAGTTTGTAGTTTGAGGAAGATATGTGAAGTTAGAGGTGAATCAGAGTCAGAGGGCTTTGAATAGGTTCTAGGTCTCTCATTACTCTCCCCAATTCCTTGCAAGCTTGATATTCTGATATTCTTTTTCGTTGCACAATTCTTGGACAAAATTGCTGAGCAAACACACCCACATTCTCAAGGAAAAGAATGTGTCTTACATGGATCATTTATAAGAACAATTATTCTGGGAATCTTTGCAAAACAGACATTTTAGACATTTTAATGCAACCAGAAAGACGAATTTTTGTATCCTAGTACAAAGTTGGCTTTTCTTTTCTCTCCTGTCTCATTCTTAACTTCTGGTAATGAGGAGTAATTTTTCATATGGCACAGGCAAATTAATGGTTTAACAAACGAAATTATTTCTGTATTCAAATAGAGACAGCTCAGTTATTCTGCAGACGCTCACTGGAAGATGGCGTGAGAGGCTGTGGGCCTTACCTATTTGGTTCATGTTCCTGGGCTGAGTCCCATCACCCGGAGAAATACCAGGCAAATGCTTGTGACTATGCTGGTTCTCTGAGACCATTTCAGAAATTTATTTTAAAAAAACTAGAGTATTTTACTGCCCCAGATTGGTGTTTAAAACCAAGATGTTATGGAAGACATAGGGGCTCTCTGGAATTTTTCCATATAAAGTTAACTGCAGAGATTCATATTGATTGAAACCAAAATGGTTTTGTTCCCCCTAGCTTTTTGCCCCAATTCTCCTAACTGTAGGCATGATTCTGCTTGCTTCTGAGAGGACCCCACACCTTCAGTAATCTGATCACATGATTCCATTTTATGCTATTAGCTGCCAGTATCTGCCTACCTCTGTGTTTCTGTTTCCCATAGCCACCCACCTTAATTTGTCCTGAATGTGACAAAAGACTACTACTGATATTTCCCAAGTTTGGTGTGTGTGTGTGTGTGTGTGTGTGTTTCCATGCATATGCATGCACGTGCAGTGCATTCATGTGTGTATCTGTATTTTCCACCCAGAACAACCAACCACACCAGTGTTATCTATACGACTCAGCCCAACCAGTGGCATTTACACCCAGTTTAATTGTGGTCCTAGGTCTGGGTAATGGCAGTAGCCATAAACCAGCAGAGATCTGTGGTTTAATGGGTCTCTTGGTTCTCCATTTTGTACCTGCTTAAGTGAGGCATGTTGCCCTGTTCTTTAGTCGTGTCTTTTAGCTCCCATGGTAAATCCCATGTCCTTCTTTTCCCAAAACTGCCATTACTTACATCTATTGGGAGTACGCACCACTTTGCTGGCCCTTCTGAGAATTTTAGAGATTTAGACCAATCACTATGGACCTTTCTTTTCAATTTTGCTGCTTGTTAATCTTGTTCCCAGGTGGTTGTGTGTGACTTACACAATGCAGTTTATTGAGGAGCCACTGTGGCTTTTTAATCATTTCAAGTTTTTCCAAAGGCACTCTCTTAGCTCTCAGGGTCTTTCATGTGTAAACAGGCTAAATACAGGCCCTGGCTATTGAATTCTACCTTAATGCAAAAAAAGTGCTACAGCTATTCCATAAGAAGATTAATGTTCATCTATTTTTATTGCTATGAGTTTATATTTGTAGGAAAGAAAACGATATTTATTTTTCATATGGAATAGATAAAATTTTTAAATGAGGATTAAAGGAATTTGAGAGAATGTGGAAGTCACTGAGTAACAGAAAGGTCTACTTGAATATTGTTTTTTTGGTTGCTTTAAGGCTTACAAAAATGTATGCTATTTTACCCAAACTCAGTGAGTAGTCAATAACATGCGAAAGCATTCCCTTGATCCTATTCATGTCGCTGTATTCTTATATTAATCCTTTAAGTGCATATAGACTAAGTCTAAAATCGAGGGATTAAAAGATTAGCTCTAATAGCTTTGTATATAAATATAAGCCATAAATAAAACTTGTAATATCCAAGTAGTTATAGTAGAAACTAAATCTGTTTAATATCCAGGAAGGCAGAGCGAACAGAGAGTGGTATAGTTTTCAAAATAATGCATAAATTTTTAAAATATTTTGTTGGAATGAAGAAGGATACACAGCCATCCTTCTATAAGACATTGTCCTTGGGGTACTTGTACATATAGAAAGAAAATGAGAATTTAAAGCTGAGATAGATAACCGTGTTATGAGATGACAGTCCTTCCAGCCCTCCACTTAGGAGTATATGTGTCAAGCCATAACTTGTTTCTAGATGATATTAGTTTTGAAGATAATATAAGACCAAAACAAATGTTAAGAGTCTAACATATAAACAGTGTTCCGTTCTCAGAGTTGCACTCAGCTTCCCCTATGTATTACAAGTAAGACATTAAATATGCCTCATCATAGAAGCCTCATCTCCTGAGCTGTCCCACTCTTGCCTCCAAATTATGTCTCTGTGATCATTGTGATCTTATCTTCTGAAGTTGTAAGATTCTTTCTCTTCCAACTCTTCTTAAAAAAGTGTTTAAAGAAGCAAAATGTTAAATAACGTACCAGAAATATGGATAAAATAGCTTGCTCCTTTTGGGTGAAGATCAATAGTGAAGTTTATTATGCTTTGTTTAACTTTTGGTTATGCCATTGATCAAACTGAGCACATCGGTTGTTTGTAAAGAAATGTGTTACATTTGTTTATTAAACTTCTAGTGGGAAAACATTAATGTCACATATTCATGTAGAAGATAACTTCTGAGAATCAGTTCTCTCTTTCTGACATGTGAGGCTGAGGATTACTCTTAGATTGTTAGACTTGGCTTGAACACCTTTGCAAGTTGAACCTTCTTGTTAAACTCCAATATATTTTATCTTATCATGTTATCAATCTATACAGTTTACCAGAAATTCCAGAGTAACATCATTGATTAGGTAGTATCCTGTAGGAGTTGGGATTTCAGTTAATAATACCTCATAGTGTAAAATTCCATTGTCTAGGGACCTCACCTGGAGTCTCAGGCTACCAGAATTCCTCCATAGTGTAATAATCCATAGAATTTATTGCAATACTCCAAGGATGAACCAGTTCCTGTACTAAACAGAATAAATATCAAAGAGATTCAAATCAAATAAAAGTGCAAATTTGCTACTCAGAAAATAAACAATTTCAAATTTCAAATGTTCTACAGAATTGATAGGAAGATCACATGTTATTTTTATTAAAATTGAAATTTTCTGGAGAAGGCAATTATATTATGGCCACGAAATTTTATCTTTTCTTGATAATATAGTATTTGGAATACTTGATGATTATATAGTGTACTTAAAAATCACTTAGTATGTTTATGTAATTGTCAAGTTTACTCAGAAAGTAAACTAAGAGCCTACCTGAGTGTATAGCCTAGATTTATTCTCTTGAAATCAAAATCTACAAATGATGCTTGACGTGTGCACAGAATCAGAACAAGCTGGAAAAACTGTGATAATCATGTTGCAATCATTACTATATTAAAAATAGTCACGAGATATAGATTAAATCAAGACTATATTTTAGAGTTTATTTTAAAGATATAGTTAGTTTTATTTGAAAGCTGTACTTCAAGACATGAGTTTATTAAAATCTATAATTTTCTATATAAAAGCCTGTTTATGCAAATATATGTACATACTCTTAGCATTTGTATCATGTTGGATGAGATATTTAAGACACTTATTTCTTCTTCTTTTCCTATTAGAAAAGAAATTGATGATATTAATTCTACTTCCCAGCTATATTTGAAAACACATGGTTAGAAAATTGCTTGCACACAGTTAGGACACAATTAATATTCATTACTATCATTGCTTTTCAATGTATCTATAGTTAAATATCCAAAAAATGAATATTCAATGTTTAAAACTCAAATGCTATTAGCTTATAACCATGGTTTAGTATACATACTTGGAAATAAATAATATCAAGAAACCATTTTTTAATTAAATAATTGGGCGAAAAATTTTGAATGTTTTTAATGCCACAAAATGACAGCTATTTGAAGAAGAAGATATCTTTAATGTGACATAGATACTACACAAGGTTTGTATACATGGAAATGGTATATGGAACATCATTAACACATACATTTTAATGTTTTTATATATCAAATAAAGTATCATTTTGTAACTTTCAGTTCTGTTCTTTTTTTGACAATTTCATGTATGTATATAATGTATTCTGATATTCTCACTGCAAATTCTTTCCATCTCCCTCCATTCTGTCAACCCTACTGGTGGCCCCCACAGATTTCTTTTTCACATTCATGTTCTCTGTTCTTTGTGACCCACTGAGTTCAATGGGGAACCAGTGTGAACATGGGTATATATGTATCAATTGTAGCCTGGAGAGCAATTGAAGACACTACCTACTCATCCCTTAGATTCCAGATGTAGCCAGTAGTTAAACGGGGAGCCTTGGTTTTTCCAGAGCTCCTCTCTCATCTAAAAGTAAGGGCACTGTGCTACTTCTGCCTGAAGGAGTTATATCCTAGAGGTCTACTTGCAGAAAGAGAGAATCTACTCCTGTAAGTATTCATCTGAACTCTGCATGCCTGTCACACACACACACACACACACACACACACACACACACACAAATAAATAAATAAATAAATACAATAAAACCTTTATAAGTTACAAATAAATTAAAAAATGAACATTGTAATAAAATGGTGCTTCATTTTTCACATCAGAAACATTCAAATCAACAACAAATGAAAAATAAACAACCAACAACAACATAAAACTTTTACATTATGAATTCCTTTGGATTAAAAAATGGCATTAGTAGTATAGTCAGGTCCAGAGCAAAGTTACTATGGAATGCCAACTCAGAACTGTCTGAGCAAATTAAAATTTGTGAAATTGGTTAAATTATTAAGATGACCCAAAAGACGAAAGTTACATGATCTGGTACAAGGTTGTTTACACGGGAGACCCACAGTACCCTGTCCATCTATCTCACATAGGCTACATTTAAGGTAGCTTATTTGGAAACAGTAAATTCCTCAAGTGACAGAAATAACAGAAATACCAGACATAAAGAAAAGGAAGAAGGGGTTTCAAGATCACCTTGTCCCCATTGATGAATCTAGTGTTGAATCTGTTAAACAATTTTGCTGCTTGAACTACAAACATAATCTTACATAGAAAAACACTGTGGTGTGTGTGTGTGTGTGTGTGTGTGTGCTTGTGTGTGTATGTGTGTGTGTAATTGTAAAAAAAAACAAACCTTGCTTTCATACAAAACTTTATATTTATAAAGGGGGAGGGAGATTGAGAGGTGGGAGTGAGGAGGATTTAAGAACATGTGAGTGTATCCAGGCTAGTTTTGGAGGTAACAACAGGTAGGAGGTTGCAGCCCAAGCATCATGTTCAAGACTCTCCCGTGCTAGCTCTATAATGAAACTCAAACCACCTTTTCTTATTACAAGGAAAATAAAAAACAAAAATAATGTTCAGGCAAGCTGTAGTACAATGAAGACTAGCTGAAAGGATGAGCCTGAGTTACTAAGGTGGATAAGGAGGAAAGGGTACAGGGAAGCTGATGGCATCTGAGAAGCCTGTAGGAAGATGCTCATTTTCTAGGATCCTATGAACAAGTCTAGGTCAGGGACACTGCACTGAGGAGATAAATGGGAGTAAATAAGGTGTTTGAAAGGTATGTTCTGAAAAGATCCGAGGGAGAAGAAAAGAGGAAGCAAGATGTTAGTTATGGTTGAGGGATTTTTTACGCACACACAGAGATAGTTGTTAATGGTGTGGACAGAACATCTCATAATATATGAGTGTAATCAGAAGAAGCAGACACAATGCTGTGAGACCATTTCAGAAGTTTACTTGAGACAGTGTTTTAGCTTTAGAAAGTAGTTTCCTTGGATGTGTAGAATCAGCCTTCTAGGGTTGTGATATATACGAACTTCATTCTTGCTGAGTTGGAAGAAGTTGAGGGTGAAAATTTCTATCAGAGGTGATATCTCGGTCTCTAACATGACAGACACGTGGATGCTAACCTGTTCCATGACAGAAAACTGTGGACCATATATTGAGGGGAAGACAAAGGTCATTTTAATGTATTGAATTTTAAGTGTGAGTGCTACCTTGGCATACATCTTCAAAGGATGATTAAAACTCATTTTATCTTTTAAAAATGACGTGCGTATTAATGAGAAACTATGTGAATCATCAGCAAACACACAGAGCACTGCTTATAACCAACATAAAGTGCATCTAGAATGGTCAGGCAAGCTTTGCATTTACAGGCTCCTTCATAATGTCCTGGAGAAAAAAAAATCATAGCGTTTTTTACATTCTGAAAAATAATTAGGAAAAAACATGCTACTATGAATTTATTTAGAATAAATGCCATGCAGCATCATGATTCTAGAATAGGGGACACAGAGTCAGTGTGAAAATGAGAGGCAGGCCTGGAACATGACTGTAGGCACAACGTTGTTGAGGAACAGATCACATCAGAGGAATGCTCAACGTGGAGAACATTATGTTATAGTAGATGATGAATGTTACCTGCAGCTCTGGGTGCAGGGGATGTGGGGGCATAAAGTGTTGCTTCCAAGTCATTGGTATCAAGATTTATCAAAAGCTTATGCTTATTGTGACATTTGATCTTTAAGATATAAAGGAATGAAAGAATAAATGAGATACATTCACTATTACTATCCATCCTTTTGGGGGTGGATGAAAGAGGAAGAGAAACTGCCCACATGTAGTGTCACAGAGCTAGGAATTTTTAAAAATTAATTATTGTATTTATTTATATTTCAAATGATATCTCCCTTCCCTGCTCCTCCTCCAGCCCCCCCCCCCCCATCTCGTTCCACCTTCCCTTTGCCTCTATGAAGGTTCTCTGGGGATTCTAAAGCTGGGACTCAAGCATAAGTTGTGAGAGTTCTGTCTGATGACCTTAGCCACTATATCAGACCCTTGAGTAGTTAAAAATAAGTCATAATGATGGTGAAAATCTGAATATTCTTATGGGCAAAACAGAACTCTGCCCCAAACTTCCCACCATGCTAGAAATTAATTTAGAATAAGTCAGATGGAAAAGATCAAACATCTGAAGAAAAATAAAATAAAAACATAAAAGAGTGGAGCATGTTAAGATTTCTTCAAGAAGTACTTTACTTGAAAGAAAATAGATGTGGAGGCAATGTTAAATTAGATCTCATTAGAATTAAAACTTCTGCTTCTTGAAAGTTATCATGAAGACAACATATCTGTATCTGGGAGAAAATATTTGCATACATATATTTGACACAGTTTTATTTTTGTTTGTGGCATAAGCAAATGACATTTAAACAAAGAAAATGACCAACAGGCAAGTGAAAGAGGAAAAAGTTGGAAAAGACTTTGAAGGAGAAAATACTTGAATACCCAGTAAATACTTTGTTCTCTAGGACACATTGAATATGTAAGTGCAAAGAGCATGCACAGAGAAAGCATTTCACACTCACCATGTAGAGAAATTCAAGAAGAATAAGTGAGAGACCTTGCACTTAGGATTCTCAAACATTGATAAACTACCATCATGGTAGACTTCTATATATGTTGATGGTTTAAAATTTTCATCCAAACAACTCAATAACATCATTATGTTTAATCTTTACACACCAAGAAAACCTTGACTATTTCCATGTCACGTTTTGCTTTTCATATACTTTTTGCTCACTGTAACTAGTAAGATTTCAATGCATACTATCAAACCTTTAAAAGAATCGAGTACTGACAAAACCATATTTATATAGTTTTATGGGAAAATGCTTTTAAAAATCTGTACATGTATCTCTGTTTTTAATAAAAATAAAGTTGAAAAAAATAAAGGAAACAGGTAACAAGCAAGAATCACTAGTCCTACAGGAAACGCTGGAAACACTAAACACATTGGGAGGGATCTCCAAAGGTAAGCAGTTTGGAACCCAGCTGCACATGGAAGGTTAGTGGAAACCAAAGAAGAAATGTTATTCTCGAAAGCCCATCATTTGTAGGGCAGATGGCTGGAAGATGAAGGACTGCATATTTTGCTAGTTGTTAGAATAGAGCAGGAGTTAGAAAAACAGTTTATCCTCTCTCTTTCTAGCTTTTCCTTTCCTCCCCCTCCCCCATCTCCCTCTCTCTTTCTGCCCCTCCACCCCCTCAGTGCTCTGGCTGAAGTTAGGAAAAACTATCCATAGGGCTTACTCCTCTTCCACCACTGCAGAACAGCTCAAGGGAAGAGCTAATTACTGCATAGCCTTGTGGTGGGTGAGTTCAAGGGCCAGTATACACCAGTGTAGACAGAGATCTTGGGCATCTCAACATCATACTATAGGCCTGAAGCAGTTTTTCTGCCAAGGTCACTAGGGCCCCCATACTTCCTTCTTTATAGGAGCACCATGGAAAAGCCTACAAGAAGCATTACGTCAGAGTCTGGAGGAAGGTAGGACTAAAGAACCAATGTATCTCAGTGGATAAGAAGGCCAGAGATCAGTCCTGGCTGCAATGCAATACTGAGAGGCTGTCAACGATTCTGCTGAGGTCACAGCAGAAATCCCTTTCCTCCTCACAGAAAACTGCCAAATGGGAAACAGAGCTCAGGAGAGAATTGTGTAAAACATTGCTCAATAAAGTCTAGTTGCACCATAAAGTCCAACAAGTCATGGGTCTAAACTCCACTGGTGTAATTCATATTCCAACTCTGGATTTATAGATTGGACATATAATTATAAATTTTATCTCTACCATCAAAGATGTTTGCTGCACAAAATGTCACAGAAAGAAAAAAAAATGAACAAATAAAAGTGGACTCACGGGTCTGGAGCTATGGCTCAGCTGTTAAGAGTGCTTACTGTTTCTATAGAGAACAGAGTTTCATTCCCAGGGATCACGCCCAATAGTTCATCATCCCTTTAAATCCAGGAGTATGACTCCATCCTTTGGCCCCTGAGGATATCTGTATTCACATGTACTTATTCCCACCAGACTGAGATACATTAAAAAGAAGTACTAAAAGCTAGAATATTATATAATTGAATATACTTTGCTTATAGTTTATGTTAATTTTCTATACATTTTACTATTTTTTTTTGTTTGAACTCTTCATTTAGTTTCTATTAATGGCCTTGATTTTGGTTATATATTGTTTTCTTAGGTTTTATAATCTCTGTATATTTCTTTATTCTACTATTTTATGCTCTTTGCTAGTGTTGCTATTCTCACCCATTGGTATATTTTCCTTTAAACTCTGCTCATTTCCCCTAAATGTTCCCCATTATCTTTTTATTTATTTATTATAATATATCATAGCTTTAATAAAATTTAGTCTATGTAGAGCCCAGTGGTTTTTCAATTTCACCTCATGTCTTTTTATATAATCTCAATTTTCTCAGTTGTTTTAATACTAATTTCTAACTACATCTAACCTTCTTGACTTTTGCCCCTAATCTCAGTAACCAATAGACCACTATATCATACTGTTCACATTCATTTATCTTCCAATAGTTTTTTGAAATTAAGGTATAATTATTCTTACCTGGCTAGTATGACATTTATGTAATGGGCCTATTTATTACTTAAGGTTGTTTATATAGTTAATATTATACCCCAGGTACTAATTTAGATCGTTTACCATGAGCCTTAATCACACACACTGAAGCTTTAACTTCTGAACTATGCAGCTCAACCCTATTATAACCTAACCCCACTTGAACCTTTCAGTCACTTCAACAGAAAAAAATATAGCTGACAGAAAAATGTTCAATAAATGACAAAACCACCAAGCACATCATCCACAATGCAGTGATAAAAACAATATGGAAAAATGAAGGCAATGTGATCCACTTAAAAAATTACTGACTATGCAGCAAGTACCAGTTCCAATCAGAGTGAATTAGATGAAAACTGAAAAAAACTAAAAGAATGATTATAAAACTGTATAATGAAATCTAATATTTTTCAAACAAATTTCTAATCAGAGAGGCAACTCAGATGAACAAAGGATGGAAAGGATGTTTAGTTTTCAGCAGAATCTGTGATCTCAGAATGAGGACTAGATTTGACTTAAGATTAGTGTATCTCTTAAATTTCATCAGAGAAGCTTCCTTCTAGAACGATATAATCCACAGCTGGTCACACCATGGAATAATAGACTGTAGAGTGCTGTGCGGTACCGCTTGCATCATATCTATTCCTCTACATCATAGGTAATATCACAGAAGAGGGAGCAGAAAAACTACATGAGACAGAAGTACTGAATTTCTACAGTGAAGCACTATTTTTAGAAACAACAGGACCATTGCATCCATGTGTTAACAGTGGCCATCCCTGCATGCAGCAGACCTATACAAGGTCAAGGTAGCTAAAACACCAGTGCTAATAGGAAGGACTTATAGTGGTCCACCCCTAATTGAAGATCTACTTAATTGATGAGTACTGGGCAGATATTTTCTTAAAAGGATGCAGCCCCTGAAAGGCTCCATGTAGGTCTGTGCTCCTGTAGATGCCCATAAAGTAGGAACTATCACATGAAGTTCAGAGGGGAAAATGGTAGGAATATAAATTGGGGTAACAAGAATGAGGAGGATCCAAAATATATCATATACCATTATGAAAATCTCCAACAGTATAAATAATTAAAAGTACACATGGATAAATTATAGTTTTGCATTATTATGGTTAAAATCAATGCTTCACTCTACATTATGCTATTCTGACATTCAAACACTATCATTAATGTTCAGCTAGTAGATTTTAAATAATATTACAATTATTTGAAAATTAAAGGAGGATGAAAATAAGTCCTGAAAACAGATATCAATAAAACTCAAAGAACCTAGATGTCCTTCAAAAGAGGAATGAATACAGAAAAGGTGGTACATTTACACAATGGAGTACTACACAGTTATTAAAAACAATGACTTCATGAAATTCTTAAAAAATGGATTGAACTCAAACTATCATTCTGAGTGAGGTAACACAAAAAACACACATGGAATGCACTCACTGATAAGTGGATATTAGTCCAAAAGCTAAACCAACCAAAGTGCACACATGGAGGAGCCATGGTTCCAGCTGCATATGCAGCAGAGGATGGCATTGTTTGGCATTAATAGGAGAAGTCCTTGGTCCTGTGAACATGCTGATTCATGTGGCCTCTGTTGCAGCCTGAGGTCATGGGGACATCTGGGTCCATGCTGCTGCCCGGGGCCATGTCTGGGTTCATGGTGTTCCTATGGTAATTCAGTGTCTGTATTGATGATACCCCAGGCCCATGCTACCACCAAAGATGGTATGTCCTTGGTCTGGACTGCCACCTGAGGCACTGTGCTAAACTGCCCCTGCCCCTAATTAGCTACCACACTTGGGAGAGTTGGCCCTGCTGCTCTCCTGGGCAGCATAGTAGAGCTTTCCTCAGTAGTGGGGTTGCTGTAGATCTGACCCTGAGGGCATGAGCATGGGAGAGCAGGCCCTGTGCTCATCTGATGTGGGGTGGTATGGGCAAGAGAAAGAGTCCCTGCCCCTCTCATCCACTGGTCTGGGTCATGAGAGCAGCAGAGCTTGCTGCTTGAGAGCCAACCCTGAACCACTCTAGAAAGCACAGAAGTGTTGGCCCTCTTAGAGAAGGCTCAAGCTTCCCCTAGAACATGAGGGCAAGAGAGATGCCCCTGCCCCTTACCAGATACAGCACTCAGTGAGTTATCTGGGGCAGTGTTGCAGAGCTCATTCTGATGGTGCAGGCATCTGGTGGGCTGACCAACTCAGCTACCTTCCAGGCTCAAATCCAGGAATTTTAAGTTGGCCCACTCAAACATCTACCCTATCTGTGATTTTTAGGAACTAGTAAAGGGCCAGCCCTTTACATCTAAAGCTGTTGTATCTCCACCACAAAAGGACAATGATAGCATATAAAGAGGAGTCCCAGTGAGGACCCAGTATTGCTATCTTAGGAGAAGCCTCAGGCCTAGGAAAAGATCAATGACTCATTGCAATAGACATCTGCAAGTAAAGATGTGTGGACAAAAGAGTGTACTGTGGGACACACTGACACACTACAGCTTCCACACAAGAGATGTTGTTGTTTTATTCTATCTTGTTTTATTTTCTTTGCAGGGGTGTTCCCAGGGCAAAGGTTAGATATAAAGGGACTAGGTGATGAATGGCCTAGGGTGCATGTCATGAATTTCACAAAGACTTAATAAAAAGTTAAAAATAAACAAAGAGAGGCAAAAGGGATACTTCTAGTGTCTCGATGGAAATAGTAGATGTATCTCAAAGTGGACTCTGAAGGAGTTTATTCTCAGTGGCTTCCAAAGTTGACAACCACTTTCTACCTATCTACATAGCCACTGTAGAGATAAATGTTGATTCTCCTGCATACCTAAAGTTACACTTAAATTGTCAGCCAGACATATCATTCTGGGTATTTTACTGCCACACATATCATATCACAAAGATATTTGCCACACTAGTTGCAAGATCCAAGTTATGGGTTCAAACCAGGTGACTCACAGCAGAAGAATGTATAATGGAAATGTAAACATTAAAGAAAATGCAAATCATGGAACTGTTTTTATTTCTAACGAAAACTGAGGTCCTGCCATTTGCAGGAATGTGAATACCTCTGAGAGAATCATGTTAAGCAGGTGAAATCAGTCTTAGAAAAACAAGTGTCTCATGTTCTTTTCCTCAATAGGATGCCCAAGATGTGATATAGATACATGAAGGCATAAATATATGGATTGCATGAAAGTATAAGTGATGAAGGGAAACACAGGTCCAATGGTAAGGGTAGATGTGAAGATAAATATTAATAGCAAAGAGGGTAGAAAAATAATGTTTATTTCAAATTACAATTTTAGGTCATAATCCATCATTTCAGTTAGGGTAAAAACTCAAACAGGAACTGAAGAAGAATTATGAAGGAAGGCTGCTTACTTCCTTGCACGCTGGTTTGTATTCAACTGGTTTTCTTATAATGCAGCACCAATAGGCTAGGGTTGGTACCCTCACAGTAGAAATGAACCTCTGATATTAATTATCAATGAAGATAGTACCCTATAAACAATTACAGAACTATCTGACCAAAGTTATAACAACCAACCAAGACAGGACCTAAATTCTGTTCTCAGCAACTCACAGCAGGTAGCTCACAAACTGCCTGTAATTTCAGCTACTGAGGACATCACATGGCTCTGGCTTTAATGGATACTGCACACATGTATATACTCCTACAAATCTATTCATCCATCCATATACATAAATAAAAACAGCATAAATACTTAAGGCAATAAACAAAATTATGTAGAAATACAGGTATAGAATTAAATTAAGCATATTAAAATTATAATGTCAGTAAGTCATATACACCAAAATAAAGAATTAGATTTTAAAAAATCCTTAAGTAACAAACACTCAAAAAAATAAAAACAAAGAACCATAAAGTTCATAGTACAGAAGATTCTTATTATTTCCTATGATGCTTATATGAAAAATAGTTATTTTTCTCATGTACTCTACAACTTAAATGGAAACAATCTTTTAGTAGAGAAGTTTAACAGGATCTATCAAATTAAGACTTACATTTTTTCAAATATTCTTCTTTTACGAATCTTATCTACAAACATCCAGACATATATCCACAGATTTATCTGTGTGCACATTTATTGTGCAAATTAAAAATCAAATAAATAGGAAAAATATTGATATGCATGTGTTATGGACTATATTCAGTCGTTACAATAAAAGCAGAGATTTAAAGTACTATAAAATGTTAAAAATATGCAGTGTTACATATTTTAAGTAAATAAACATTGATGTGCATACATAGTTATCCACTGCACAGAAAAAAGAACATACAGAGTGACTTGTTCCTGTGGGTTTTGTAGATATTGGAAATAACCAGATAGTCATGTTTCATGTTAAATATCTACTCTTCCTTCACTAAAGTAAGAGTATAAACATTATTTACATATTTTCAATTAGTCATTCTTTCAAATAGAATAACTATGTATAAGGATGGGAATGCTCCATTTCTGAGACTGTAGTGTGGGCCTGCCAACTTTAATAACAGATGCTACAGTTTCCCTTTAACAACCTTTGGAATATATAAAAAGACTCAAGCAATACACTGAGTGGGTAAGGTATATATAAAATATAACCATGATGGAAGTATTATTTATTATAGCCTTGATTGGATCTCTGTTGAGTCCCATTACCACAAAACTATTTCCTTCTTATGACAATACTAGTGTCTATCTCTGGTCATAGGCGAGACAACATCCTAACCCCCAGAAAACATTAAGAATTAATTGCATTAATTGAGTTGGGCCTGTCTGTCACCTTGTCAAAGGAAACCCTTCAGGAAGGTAAGTTTTCTACAACTATGATAAACAGTTGGAAGGAATAATTATATCCTTACTGAATAACATAGGCTTTCTTTCCATAAACCTGGCTCACAGTCGTCACTGTAATTGGTATATAGCCACCATGAAGTTCTTATAGGTCTATCTTATTGAAACAGGATTCAAAAATTCAAAACCTTTCTCCAATTTCCTTTACTCTGTCTTTTTTTTTCAGATCCTAGTAAGAACCTAAATTGGTTTTGATTTTTTTTTTTTTTTTTGTTTCTCTGGTACTTTGGACTTTTTCACATTACCTTGAAGCTACCCAATCCTTGCTTGCCCGGCATCCGTGCCTAATTTACAAAGCTAGTCCTCATGATTGTCCCATTAGCCCCACTCCAGGCAGCTGTAGCTATTTACAAGTTGATTTCTTTTTAAAATACTCTATTAAAATTGTAAGTTCTTCAATTAAAGAGACTAATGTGTCAAAAACAGGAGCACAATTTTCCCAACAACATGTCACCTCTAAGAGCTAAAGATGAGATTTTAGGCAAATAGATTTTTGAATCCTGTCAGAGTTCTTCACAAACAGGAAGAAGGTTGCAAGGGGAAGAGTATATAAATGTGTATTGTATGACATTTTCTATTTCTTCCTGGGCATAGAGTGATAGGAAATCATTAACTTGATCCCATAACCATGGCTTCTAATAATCAAAATTGCACAATGATAAGTTGGTGGTAATGATAAGAGAGTGATTGACTTTCCGGGGTAAAAGGAGATTGAGGACACTCACATGACCATCACTTTGGCTCCAGCTATCACTCCAATCTTACCTTCCCCAACTGCATGCAAGTAGTCTTGGAGATGCTGGAGCATGAGGATGTAGGAAGCTAACTGAAGAGACCTCCATGATGTTGTTAGTGTGTGTTTGTTGAGAGATGGTAGTGTTATTCTCAGCTCTTGGTGAGTTTAACGTTTGCAACAAAGGGTACTGTTGACTCATGGCCACTAAAATCAGGCTGAGATAGAGACTTCCAAGTTTAGTGTGCTATGCCTAACAAGAATAAGGATATGGAGACAGGTAGTGTGCAGAGCAAATATGGATTTATTTGGGAACATGAGAAAAAATTTCTGAGAGATGGATGGGTTTCAAGAAATACTACCTAAGTAATGTCTAGTTTTCTGGCCTTTTAGGAGATCTATGCCAGAAATTTGATGGACATCAAGGGAATCTTTACTGTGACTGTCATTCTCTGAGCACATTACAGGCTGAAATTGTGAATGGGCTACACTCTTATTAGACTGTTCCTTGGACTCAAAGAAGTGCAGACACATTGTTTTCCCATCAGGAGTGTAGCCAATGGTTGTGCTCACTTTCATCCACTTTGTTCCCTAAAGGATTTTGTTCATCATGTAGGCTGATTAGTGAGTCACTTTCTATATGACCAGTTCAAAATATAATAAGGACCCTGTCAATAGCTTCTGAAGAAAGCTAGACTCTAGCTCCATTAGGCCATCATGAATGGCACTGGAGTTTGTGGTAATGCAGCAGTCCAGGGCTTCTGTAAGGATCTGCTTACTCATGTTCTATATGAAAGCAAATTAAACATATTGGTTTTTCAAGCTAGACTTGGTGGAGATAGGATGATGATCTGTCTTTGGTACTTATCTGAGGTAAATATACTCTTAATCAAATCTTCCCAGGAAAAATTAGTATAATAAGATTCTCAGAATTTTCTTCTCATGATTTGAATATTGAATGCATTGAGATGTTTTATTATTTTCAGAATTTTATGGTCCAAGGTTATAGTCTAAAACTGGGCAATTAAAAAGACAGCAGATACTATAAACATGTTTACACACACAAGGTCCATGCATTCGTACTGTGGGAAAGGGGTGAAACTTATTGATTTTGAAAGGTACAGAGAATATTCTTGTTTTGTTTTTGACAAATTGTAGATAATGTGTTTTCATCAAATATTATACCTATTTAAACACTATTATTCGGCATTAATTCTTATTATTCATGTAATGTGAATTATTCATTATGTTTCTAAAATTAACTACATGTAAAATTCATAGCAAATTAATTTTGATAATTAAATCTAAACTGAAAAGAAATTACAGGGTGGGAAGACATTTTGCATTCTCTAATTTTTCATTTTTGAATTCAAAAAAGTTACAATAAATTATGCACACACACACACACACACACACACACACACACACACAAAGTGAAATGGGCAGGCATAGAACGTAGAACTCATTGATAAAACTAATCAGTTTTGAACCTGACTGTGCTAACCCCCTAGAGTAAGAGGCAGGGTTCTGAAATGATTTTCCATCAGAGAACTTGCATCGTAGTAAGTGGCAATGGTGTGATTGGAACAAACTCAGACAGGTGACCTGCCAGTCTATGATAATTGCTACAGAAGCATAGAGAACAGAACAGAGACCAGAGAATAGAATGACTGCCAAGGTGGTTGCAGTCATCTGGGCTGCAGAGATCTGAATGAAACATAGGAAACATCAGTCTATGTGAGGTCTCACATTTCAGGCAAATGAATAAGCAGCCACACAGCTTTTGGGGGTCAAGAATGTGCCTGAAACACGGACAGAACAGTAAGGTGTTTGGTGTTCTCAACATGCACTATGCCAGGAGGCTACAGTGAGAATTCAGGTCAGAAAAGTTGCAAGGTGTCGAAACATACAGGGTACTCAGGCACTGGTAAAGAGTTTGGATATTCTCCACTGTTCCGTGAAGCCATTGGAGGCATTTTAAACAGCAGGCTGGCAAAACATAAAACAAAACATAACAACAAAGACAAGGTGGCAGCAGCAGCAACCACTGCAACAACAAAAACCTACTACCACTACCACCAACAGAAACTGTTAGTGGTTTCTGCTGGACTGCATAGGACTTATATTGAAGTTAACAGAGGTAGAGGATGGAACTAAGGTTGGAGGTTTATGTAGGTTCAGACTAGTGAGGTTGTAAAGTTCTGGATTTTAACTTTTGTTCCCACATGGTATTTTTTTTTTTTTTTTTTTTTTTTGTACTCCAGGACACTCTTTTTTTTTTCTTACAACTTTAATTTAAAAAACAGATGCATGTACAAATTTTAAATACATTTTGTTATAAAACTATATGAATATATTTTTGTCAGTACTTGATTTTTTTTTTAAGGTTTGATAGTACACATTGAAATCTTACTTCTGAAGTCCAGGACACTCTTAAATTCAACATATCTTCTAGTCACCTAAGAAAGCACATACGATGATAGTAAAAGTCCTAGAAAAGACTTTTCATTAGCCGTTATTTTCTGGGGGACCAGAAGTGATTTCTGATATGAGGTCTGAGATGGAGAGAAAATTATCCTTAAGTTAAGATGTGATTTAGCACCAAAAAGCATGGTTTAGTGACTTAGCCATTGAAGTAGAAATGTTTGTTGAGGAGCATGTGGAAGAACAATGAGCTTCCAAGCTATTTTCGTCTAGGTGCAGTCCATGACGCTGACATTTGTGTATGACACATTGACTTAGGAGAATATTCCTAGAGACACTAAAGGAGTGGTAGTGAGAAATGGACAAGGAAAAAGACAAAGAAGTGACCCATGTCAGAGAATGTATGACTCCACAAAGGTTTGGAACGTGCCTTGTATTCAAGAGCTTTTTCAGCTGGAAAAGAACTTATGTATTAACTGTATATAAGCACTGTATATACCAGCATTAAGATTCTTTGTAACTATTAAGCATCTCCTGTTGTGAAATTGCTGGCTTCTTAAGAAGAGGAGAAGAAGGGAGAAAGAGTAGGAGGAAGAGAAAGAAGAAGAAGAAGAAGAAGAAGAAGAAGAAGAAGAAGAAGAAGAAGAAGAAGAAGAAGAAGAAGAAGAAGAAGAAGAAGAATCAATAGGCTGCACTGTAACCCCATATAAATCCAGACACTCACCATGGTATTTATAAATGCCTTTAAGAGATAATATAATACCATGAACCATTAAGGTTCTACCAACAAATCTACTAGACTAGAGGCTTTATGAGACATAGTAGGGATGATTGCTTTCTCTCTGCCATGACTGTAAGCCAGGAAGGGGACCTTCACCATGCATCATATCAGCTAGCACCTTGCTTCCTTGACTATGATGTTTTACCTTCTAGATTGAGTATATGTCTGCTGTTTCAGCCACCCATTTTATGTTCTTTAGCAGCTGTAGATGACAATGAATACTGTACAATTAAACCCTAATTCATAAAGCTCATTGACTCTGAGGAGTGAGAAACAAACACAGATATGGGGAACTGCACAGGCTAAAGCACCCTTCTTTTGCCTGTACCTACTTGGTCGACACTGGATTTTATTTCATTTTTTCTTTGGCCTCTGCTCTCTCACTTGCATTCATTCTGATGGAAGTACATGGATATAGGAGAATAATTGCTTGTACTGTTACAACACTTTTATCATCAAGCTCTGCACACTTTAAATGCACTTAGTCAGTCCTCACAGGAGATATAAACTGGATTAGTAATTTGGGGCACAGGGACCTTGAAAATTAGAGTTTGGATACTTGTTCTTAGTCAGAGATTGGAGACAAGAAATTATAGAAGTATTTGGGTATTCTGATTCCTGACCTAGTCTCTTGTTATCTCTCTTCTTATTGTATGACCAGGGCGAGCAAGCATCACTGTTCAGAAGCCCTAAACAAGGGCATGACCAAATCAGAAGCATGAACAAGTCATAAGTGAGACAAATGGACTGACCATCTAGGACCAACACTTAGACTCCAGAAATGTTTAATTAATGCCAAAGGACTTACAACCCCTAGTCCAAGATTGATTTGGTGGCCACTGATTTTCTGGGACCCCAATATCACAAACTATGGCTCATCTGAAAAGAGGAAACCCTGTTATTCTCAAAGATACCATCACTATTGTCTTTAATAAACAGTAGCTCCTTTAGCTTGATGATTCTTCATTTGATCTTAGCCAAAAGGCCAAGAAGCAACTAGCTTGATGACTCTTATACAAACTCTGGAAGTGAGAAGATATGGCAGATGGGGTGTGAAACAATCCAGAACTCTTCCCTAAGAAATCTGATACTGCAGCCCTTAGTGCAAGCACCATGCTGACCTGGCCCATACCTGGCTCTGCCTTTGGAACATGCTCCTTCCTTCCTCTGTGTTTCATCCACTAAAGCTCTACAAAAAATCGTTGCCCTGTGATAGCTAAGGCCACTTTACAGTGGTCATTTTGTGCTTGGCTTTTAAAGGGCTTAAACCATTACCTTTCAGGACAAAGAAAATTTATGAGGCAGCTTAAGGTCTCCATGCTAGAAACTGATGAAGTTCTATTAATCTCCCATCCACTAATTTGATTTGCTGTGTTCCTTTCATGGAAGACACTAGCCTGTCATAAATCTGACAGGCCGGGCCCATGCTGCATTGCTTTTATTATTACTGTATTACAGGGTTTCAGTAACTCGGATTTAGGATTACAGACATAACTGCCAGGGAAATTTACAGCACGCTGCCATCCCCACATTTTTATGGCTTGGCTTCTTGCACAGTTTCTTTTCAAAATCTTAACACTTATCCCTTGACTTCAGTTAAAAATACAGTGTGTGCTCTTTCTGTCTGCAAGAAATATTTGTATTCTGAGGAAAAAAAACTAAAAAGATTTTGTTTCTTCATATTTTTATACCTTCTAGATGAAGTTTGGAAATATTCTTGAGGAGAACATTTGCTGGGATAGTCAATACCAACTAGGTGTCACTTTTAATGTGTTGGCGTTTGGATATTGTGTCTTTAAAAGAAAAATTTGAAGTCAAGCAAAGTCACCCGAGATGGGGCTCAGTCACATTATGATTCAATGTCTTTGACTCTTAATTGGTTTTGAGAAAAGGCAAGGCTTGTATCTTATTCAGTTGAGGACATCCAGTATTTTAAAGGACAAAGATAATTATTAATTATATGCTCAGAGTTGTATTTTTATTAAAGAAGTGTGAGGTATAAGGCAATTATCTAAATTACTTTTTAAACTATTAATGATGAAGATAACTAAGCTGATATAGAGGCTACACAGAATAATACATGGTGTGTTAAATTATTTCAATAAAAAGTCTCAATATCCATATATGATAATTAAGGATTTTTAAGTTTTTGATAAATAAAGATTTTTAAAATGATACATTTTAAAACATACATTTTAAATTGATTCTCTAGGAATTTCACACAATAAACTCTGATCATAGCCTGATCAAAGATTAGACCCCATGTCAGTCACTTTACCCCTGTGACCTCCTCCCTCCCCCTCCCCAAAAGTAAAAATATAAATAAAAAATTAAAACAAGTTGAATTTGTGTTATTATTCATATGTTCACTGGAACATTCTCAAACTTTTATTGGCCTGCCCCTTAAATAGAACTAAGTCCTTGATCTCTCTCAATTGTAGCAGAAGCTGTGAATTGTAGAGAACTACATTACAGCAAACCCATAATACTTTTTAAGTGTTCGCTTCAGTAGCTTTCTCTCTAGGCTGTTACTTTTTGGGGGGCAGATGGTTGGAGTTAGGGTAGGGTTGTCACAAAAGTCTTCCATGTTCCTTCTCATGCTGTATTTATATCACAGCAACGGTAGTTTCCATGGTAAATGCTCAAATGTGGTCTAGCCAGAAGTATGTTGCTATTTTCCAGGGGTCAGTGCTTTCTTGTCTGACACGGAACACATTTCCAAGATGGTTCATCTTCGGAGACTTCTAACTTTTAGTTAGGAAGGAAAGTTGGAGCCTGGGGTGAATTATATTGATACATGTTAGAATGAATTTCTTCTGTCATGGCTTCTGCATGAAAGGAGCTTGAGAAACCTCTCAATTATCAGCTTGGACTTCTACAATAAATGATTATGAAAACCTTAATAACCAAGGGTTGAGCAATAAGCAAGTACAATAACTGGTGCTTAGTGTAAACTTGAATGGAAAATAGAGGGGCAGTGATAAAACAAACAAGAAAACATACACACACATGTACACACACACACAGTTCTGAATTCTGCTTATGACTTGAATGCCTGCATCTTTTTTTGTTTGTTTGTTCACCTGTTTTGAAAAAAGAGAAAGAAAGAATGAGGAGGATCAAGAATACTCAATAGGTTGAAAGTCCATTGGATAATAAGGTGGTAAAGTTTCCTGATACAGTACAGAATTTTGCAGAACATCAGCACACCTAGTATAGGTACACGGATATAATGTTTGGACCCTAAACAGATAGATGCATTTGGATAAAACACTGAGCAATTAGAAGTGCACTGCTTCATTCTAGAAAAGTGATTACTTCTCTGGGATTTGATCTGTGGAGTTGTGAATGGAACTCTAGCTTTTTCCTATAATGTTGGAATCATTTTATTTGAGAATGCATTCAGGGTGCTCTATGATAATAAAAGCATGCCAGGAAACATCAGGCTTGTGCAGACCTCTGATGTGGTGGTGTCCTCATTAACCAATGCAAAGTGTGTGCTCTTTTATTCAGATGGTCTGTGGTCCACTAGCCAAGGTTGTTTTCAGTATGTCCATAGGGACATCTTCTAGACTATCAACAAAGAAAGCATCATTGAGAGTTGTGCATGTGGAGGCTGGTCCTCAATGAAATTCTTTTGTGATACTTTGTTATTATTTTCCTTTCTTGCCCTTTCCACCCCAGGACTGTTGACAGATTTCTGCAGTTTCCAGGTTCAAAAATTCTGACATTCAGGTTTGATGAGACATGCCCACAATCCCAGCATGCAGGAGACTGTTATGAACATTTATACAGGCTTTTGAATGAGCATGAATTTTTGTTTCTATGGGATTTTAGTGCAAACTATAATCATCGTTTCATATGCCAATTACACACTTAATAGTATAAAAAACTCCCATTATATTTTTCAGAGTAACTATATTATATTACTCCCAATATGGAATGAGTAATCCAGTTTCTTAACACATTTCCAAGCACTGCTGAGAATTGATTTATTATTTTAACTTGAGCTGTTCCAATAGATATATGATAATACCCATTGCATATTGATATTAACTTCTGCAGTAGGTGTTGATTTTGATACCTTCTTCTGTGTCTGCTGACATTGTATGTCTTCTCTCATGAGGGGAACAGTGCTCATGTGTTGTGCGCTGCTTGTTCCTGTTAGTCTTTTATGTTATCTATTTGATGTACACCTTTCCTTTGTCCTGAATTGGTAGATTAGTTAGCTTTCAAAGACCTAAAAAACACCAAAGCAAATCAGGATGGTCATACCAAAAGAAGTTTACTTTCCCCTTGTCCTGGAAATGGAAAGTTTATGATCAGGATGTCTGAGATGGTTCCCCTTGGGATTACTTTTTCTTATGCCTTCATAAGAGAGAGAGAAGTCGCTTGATTTCTTTTTGTTGTAAAAACACTAATTACAGTGGATGAGGATGACATTCTTAGGACAGTATTTGACTAGAATTATTTTGTTAGACATAACTACTCCAAATATAGCCATAGTAAGGATTAGAAATTTATTTATTTTTTTATTTTTTTTTGTATATGTTAAAACTCTTTACTATTTTTTTACTAAAGTTTCATAGTATTCTGTAACCAATAAAATAATTGAAGTTTACAGATTCTTTTTTTTAAACTACTTTATTTTACAAAAAACTAAATGTACAGATTTTAAACATTTTTTGCTTAAAATTATACTTTTTTGTCAGTACTGTTTTTTCAGACATTAAAATAATTTTTCACATAAAACCATGTGAATATATTTTTTTTAGTCAGTACTTGATTTTTTTTCAAGGGCCCGACAGTACGCATTGAAAACCCAATAGTTACAATAAGCGTAAAGTACATGCAAAACAAAACGAAGCATGGAAACAGTCAGTCTTCTTGTTTGTAAATATATGTATTTTTTTTGTTTTCTTTATTTCTTGGACTTCATACAGTCTGTGAGTTGTTTCTGGGGGAGTGCAAGCCTCTGGGGTTAGCATCCCACTATCAGTGACTGCATATTATGTCTGTTCTTTTGTGACTGGGTTATCTCACTCAGGATGATATTCTCTAGATGCAGCCATTTTCTTAAGAATTTGGTTAAGTCATTGTTTCTGGTGGCTGAGTAGTATTCCATTGTGCATATGTACCACAATTTTTGTATCCATTCATCTTCTGAAGGACATCTGGGTTCCTTCCAGCTTCTGGCTATTATAAATAGAGTCGCTATGAACATTGTGGTGCATATATCTTTGTTGTGTATTAAAGTGTCTCTGGGGTATATGCCCAGAAGTGGAATAGCTGGGTCTTCAGGTAGTACTATATCCAATTTTCTGAGGTATCGCCAGACAGATTTCCAGAGTGGTTGTATTAGCTTGCAACCCCACCAACAGTGGAGAAGTGTTCCTCTTTCTCCGCAGCCTCGCCAGCATCTGCTGTCATCTGAGTTTTGGATCTTGGCCAATCTGACTGGTGTGAGGTGGAATCTCAGGGTTGTTTTGATTTGCATTTCCCTGATAGCTAAGAATGTCGAGCACTTCCTCAGATGTTTCTCGGCCATTCGGTGTTCCTCAACTGAAAATGATTTGTTTAGCTCTGTACCCCATTTTTAATAGGGTTATTTGATTCTCTGGTGTCTAGCTTTTTGAGCTCCTTGTACACCTTGGATATTAGGCCTCTATCTGATGTGGTGTTGGTAAAGATGTTTTCCCATTCTGTTGGTTGCCGTTTTGTTTTCTTGATGATGTCTTTAGCCTTACAGAAACTTTGCAATCTCATTAAGACCCATTTGTTAATCTTTGACCTTAGAGCTTGAGCCATTGGTGTTTTGTTCAGAAAATTTTCTCCTGTGCCTATGTGTTCTAAGGTTTTCCCTACTTTCTCATCTAATAGTTTCAGTGTATCTGGTTTAATGTGGAAATCTTTGATCCACTTACACTTGAGCTTTGTACAAGGAGATAAGAAAGGGTCTATTTTCATTCTTTTGCATGCTGAGTGCCAGTTGGACCAGCACCATTTGTTAAATAGGCTGTCCTTTTTCCATTGAATGTTTACTGCTTCTTTGTCAAAAATCAGGTGACCATATCCATGAGGGCTCATTTCTGGATCTTCTATTCTATTCCATTGATCCACATGCCTATTTCTGTACCAGTACCATGCAGTTTTCAGCACAATTGCCTTGTAATATAGCTTGAGGTCAGGGATAATGATTCCCGCAGATGTTTTCTTGTTGTTGAGGATGGATTTCGCTATTCTAGGTCTTTTGTTATTCCATATGAAATTGCACATTGATCTTTCCAATTCCATGAAGAACTGGGTTGGAATTTTGATGGGGATTGCATTGAATCTGTAGATTGCTTTTGGTAGGATGGCCATTTTCAAGATGCTGATTTTTCCAATCCATGAGCATGGGAGATCTTTCCATTTTCTGAGATCCTCCTCAATTTCTTTCTTTAGAGGTTTGAAGTTCTTGTCATACAGGTCCTTTACTTGCTTAGTTAGAGTCACACCAAGGTATTTAATAGTTTTTGTAACAATTGTGAAGGGTACGTTTTCCCTAATTTCTTTCTCCACATGTTTGTCCTTTGAGTACAGGAAGGCTACTGATTTGTTTGAGTTAATTTTGTATCCAGCCACTTTGCTGAACTTGTTTATCAGCTGTAGGAGTTCTCTGGTGGAATTTTTGGGGTCACTCAAGTACACTATCATGTCATCGGCAAAGAGTGATGTTTTTATCTCTTCCTTTCCGATTTGTATCCCCTTGATCTCCTTTTGCTGTCTAATTGCTCCAGCCAGGATTTTCAGTACTATGTTGAATAGGTAGGGGGAGAGTGGGCAGTCTTGTCGAGTTCCTGATTTTAGTGGGATTGCTTCAAGTTTCTCGCCATTAAGTTTGATGTTGGCTGTTGGTTTCCTGTATATAGCTTTTATTATGTTTAACTTTGGGCCATGGATTCCTGTTCTTTCCAGGACTTTTAACATGAAGGGGTGTTGGATTTTGTTGAATGCTTTCTCAGCGTCTAGTAAGATGACCATGTGATTTTGGTCTTTGAGTTTGTTTATATGGTGGATTATGTTGATGGATTTCCTTATGTTAAACCATCCCTGCATCCCAGGGATGAAGCCTAATTGGTCATGATGAATGATCGTTTTGATGTGTTCTTGGATTCTGTTTGCGAGGATTTTGTTGAGTATTTTTGCATCAATGTTCATAAGTGAGATTGGTCTGAAGTTCTCTTTCCTTGTAGGGTCTTTGTGTGGTTTAGGTACGAGGGTAATTGTAGCCTCAAAAAATGAGTTGGGTAATATTTCATCTGATTCTATCTTTTGGAATAGTTTGGTGAGTATTGGTGTTATATCCTCAATAAAAGTCTGATAAAATTCTGCACTGAACCCGTCTGGACCTGGGCTTTTTTTGGTTGGGAGCCTTTTGATGACTTCTTCTATTTCTTTAGGTGTTATAGGGTTATTTAGATGGTTTACTTGGTCCTGGTTTAACTTTGGGACCTTGTATCTGTCTAGGAATTCTTCCATTTCCTCCAGATTTTCCAATTTTTGTGGAGTATAAGTTTTTGTAGTAGGATCTGATGATTTCTTGAATTTTCTCAGTTTCAGTTGTTATGTCTCCACTTTCCTTTCTGATTTTGTTAATTTGGATACTCTCTCTTTGCCCTCTAGTTAGTCTGGCTAGGGGTTTATCAATCTTGTTGATTTTCTCAAAGAACCAACTCTTGGTTTTGTTGATTTTTTCAATGGTTCTTTTTGTTTCTATTTGGTCTATTTCTGCCCTAATTTTGATTATTTCTTGCCGTCTACTCTTTTTGGGTATATCTGCTTCCTTTTGTTCTAGGGCTTTTAGCTGTGCTGTCAGGTTGATGATGTGAGCTCTCTCCAGTTTCTTTGTGGAAGCACTTAGGGCTATGAGTTTTCCTCTCAATACTGCTTTCATTGCATCCCATAGGTTTGGGTATGTTGTGTTTTCGTTTTCGTTGAATTCTAGAAAATCCCTAATTCCTTTCTTTATTTCTTCTTTGACCCTGCTATCCTTTAACAGAGCGTTGTTTAGTTTCCATGTGTATGTGGGCTTTTTGTTGTCTTTGTTGTTGTTAAAGACCAGCCGTAGACCATGGTGATCTGAGAGGATGCATGGGAGTATTTCAATCTTCTTATATCGATGGAGGCTCGTTCTGTGTCCAATTATGTGGTCAATTTTCGAAAAGGTGCCATAGGGTGGTGAGAAGAAGGTGTATTCTTTTACTTTGGGATAGTATGTTCTGTATATATCTATTCATTCTAGTTGGTTCAAAGTCTCTGCTAGTTTTGCAGTGTCCTTGTTCAGTTTCTGTTTCCCTGATCTGTCCATTGGTGAGAGTGGGGTATTAAAGTCTCCCACTATTATTTTGTGGGGTGAAATGTAGTTTTTGAGCTTTAGTAGGGTTTCTTTTATGAATTTGGGTGATTTTTTATTTGGAGCATATATGTTAAGGATTGAGAGTTCCTCCTGACAGATTTCCCCGGTAATGAGTAAAAAGTGTCCTTCCTTATCTTTATTGATAACTTTTGGTTGGAAATTTACTTTATTCGATATTAGAATAGCCACTCCAGCTTGCTTCTTGGAGCTGTTTGCTTGGAAGTTTTTTTTCCCACCCTTTTACTCTGAGATAGTGTCTGTCTTTGTCTCTGAGATGAGTTTCCTGTATGCAGCAAAAGGCTGGATTTTGTTTATGTATCCAGTCTGATAGTCTATGTCTCTTTATTCGGGAGTTGAGACCATTTATGTTAATAGATATCAAGGAATAGTTGTTTCTGTTTCCTGCTATTATTGCTTTTTTGGGTTGAGTTGTGTCTGTGTTTTTTTTCTTCTTTTAGTTTTCTTGTTTAGGAGTTTTCTTGTTCTTACTAGGCTGCATTTTCCCTCGTTGTATTGGGTTTTCCACCTATAAGTCGTTGTAGTGCTGGGTTTGTGGTCAGATATTGTGTGAATTTTGATTTGTCTTGAAATATCTTCGTCTCTCCATCGATGGTGATTGATAGTTTTGCTGGGTATAGCAGCTTGGGCTGGCACTTGTGCTCTCTTAAAGAGTGCATGATGTCTGTCCAGACTCTTCTAGCTTTCATAGTCTCTGTTGAGAAATCGGGTGTGAGTCTGATTGGTCTGCCTTTATATGTTACCTGACCTTTTTCCCTTACTGCTTTTAGTATTTTTTCTTTACTTTGGGTGCTTGATGTTTTTACTATTATGTGTCGGGAGGTATTTCTTTTCTGGTCCAACCTATTTGGAGTTCTGAAGGCTTCTTTTATGCTCGTGGTCATCTCATTCTTGAGGGTAGGGAAGTTTTCTTCTATGATTTTGTTGAAGATATTTACTGTGCCCCTTAGTTGATACTGTTCTCCCTCTTCTATTCCTATTATCCTTAGGTTCGGTCTTCTCATTGTGTCTTGTATTTCCTGGACATTTTGGGTTAGGAGCTTTTTGTTTTTTGCATCTTCTCTGGCTATTTTGTCTATGTTTGCAATGTTGTCTTCTGCCCCTGAGATTCTCTCTTCGATCTCTTGTAATCTATTGGAAATGCTTGCTTCTGTGACTCCTGATTTCTTTTTTTGGTGTTCTGACTCTAGGGTTATCTCTTTTAGTGTTTTCTTTATTGTGTGAATCTCTGTTTTAATTTCCCTCTTTCATTCCTTTATTTCTTTGGTTCTGTTTTCCTCTAGTTCTTTGAGTGTTTTTCTTGTTTCTTCTTTAAAAGCTTCTGAATCTTTTTGCTTTTCCTCCCTTTCTTGTTTATTTAACTCTATCAGCGTCTTTAGGCTTATTATTACTTTGAAGTAGTAAAATGTTTCACCTGCCCATGTAGCTTCTCTTTACATCTTCATGCAATGTTTTTTTATGTCTAAGTTAAAACTATATATAAAACCCAATTTATAAAAATACTGATTTTATTTATTTAATTATTTATTTTTGTTTTTCATGTTAAAAAATTCCCGTATTGGCCTAGATATGGAAGGCTTTCTCCTATAGTTCTTTCCTCTAACAAGATTGTACTTTTCTATTTTAGTGATTGTCTATTATTAGTTAATTTTTGGTTTAAAACATGAGTCAAAATTCATTTTCCTCATTTCTGGATAAGTCTAGTTGGCTAACCGTTTATCCAAAAGGCAACCATTCCATTTGTGGCTCTTTTCTTGTAAATAGTGGTTTGTTTTCTTCTTCAATATCTGTTTCTGTTCTGAACAATGTGCTTCTAATAAGTATGTGGTAAGACATAAGTTTTTCATTTCACATGTGGAGCAGATTCTCTGTATATTTTGTTAAATACAAACCAATTATCTTATTCTCTATGAAGTGATTGTAATTCATACTGTGTATTGATTTTGGTTTATGTGACTGCTGTTAGTATAGAAACAAGCTAGGCAGTTGATTCTCTTATCCCAAGAATGAAGTGTTGAGAGATCAAAGGATAAAAAAGTAAAGGTGATTTTGATTCTCCATGTGGGACTGTTAGTTTATTCAGGAAAGTAGACATTTAACCAGTGGTGGTGGCAAGATGAGAGATTTCAGTGCATGTTCCAACTTTAACTCTTCAGCAGGCCTTGAGGATGCCAGCAGAAATCAGCCCTCTAGAGAACAAACCTTGCAAAGAACATGTTACCTGTGAGAACGACAGTATTTAAGGCAGATATGGTAGTCATCTGCTGAATGTCAGAACAAATTCTATGCCTGCATACAAAAGACCTGAATTCAATCCCCGGAACCCAAGTGATGGAAAAAAATCTACAGAAGACTGGCTTTAACAATTCAAATTTGGCTGTCATATTTATGCCATAATTCATTATTCTGAAGATGTTGATAGAAAGACAGGTAGATAATTAATATAAATAGATAGAAGATAGATAAGTAAATACATATAATAAAAATAATCTTTTAATACATAGCTAGACTATCAGTTCTGTTCCCCAAAATTCTAGGAGTAACACAATAGGCTTTGTTTGATTATGAGACAAGGTTTGACAACTATTTCCAAGATGGCTTTGATCTCTCAATACTCTGACATTTACTTACTGAGTGTCACTGGGACTGATAGAGTCCTCTAACATGCTTGGCTTCCACATGGTTTTTTCAGCCACATAATCAACCCTAAATAAAACACTTTTTAGAAGGAACAACCATCATTTTGTATAGTTATATAAATATATAGGTTCTGCTTGCAAAGTGAATTTGGTAAAAGTATGTCTGAGGCTTTCGTTTTCTTTAACCTCATTATAGACTGAGTTTATAATTCCAAAACCAGTTCTATATTTTTTAAATAGAAGCAAACATAGAAGGAAATTAAATATTCTAAACAAACATGACAACTTGTGATTGATGGGTATTCTGTGGCTTGCTCTACTCATAAAATATTTGTCAGTTGACTGAGTCAGCATCATTTTAATCTGTTTTCAAAAGTGCCTTAAACTGCAACAAATTTGCACAGAAAACAATTTTAAAAGTGTGCTTGTGTGTGTTTGTGTGTGTGTGCACGCACGTGCGCATGCACACAAGTGTGTATATGTAATTTCATAAGATCAATTTATATGTGATTAATAGTTTGATAGAAGAACTGAATGGAGGAGATTGAAATCCAGCACTGGGAAACCAGCTTGAAGAGTGTCTAGCCACTTATGTAACTAATAAAGCCAATGCTGTAAGGCCCATTTCTACCCATGTCTGAAAGACAAAACGGTGGGCTGGTTTGCTAATTTTCAAGAACTGGATTTCTATGTCAAAACTGGAAATAGTCATGGAACAAGGACTTTCACACTCCAGTGCGTTAACAGTTACACTGTTCTTTATTCAAGTGTTGTATGACAGTGGCATGACCGAGTAAATGTTGAGATGTTTGTGTCTAAGAATGATGTGAACAGAGGGAATAGAAGTTTGTTTCCAAGAAAAGCACACAGGTTCTCCACTCTGCCACTGGATTATCTTGGGGGGGAGGTTTCTATTCCCCATGAAGGAGTATGTCAGTTTCTTTACTTCTTTCCAAGAAAGCAAGAGATTTGTTTTTTTCAGTATACATCTATCTATCTATCTATCTATCTATCTATCTATCTATCTATCTATCTATCTATCTATCTATCATCTATCTATGGCTGAGATTATATAATCACTTTAAGTCTAGTGTGTGTACATGCTCTGTATTTGCAAGCACTTAGGCACATGCAAACATTAGAAAGTTGGAGGACAATTTTATGGAATCAGTTTTCCCCTTCAACCATGTAGGTTCTGAAGCTGAACTCATAATGCTGGGTAAATGCCTTTAACCACTAAATATTTTCCTGTTAATTATCCACTTTCATCACCACATTGCCAAAATTTCTTTTTCATTTTCTATTTATCTGTTTTCAGTGCTGAGAAAAGACAGAAAACAGCTCTAACAGTGAGCTGCATGCTAGCCACAACTTTTACTTTTCCACTGAATTCAATTTGCAGAACTCTCTTCTCACTGGTATTGTGATATGTTTATTTTTGATTACCTATAATTGTGTAGGGTTGATATTTACGATGGCTTATTGATCGTATCTCACATCCTACTAATATTTAAAATAATTTCTACACAACAAAATCAAGAACCTGGTTAGTATGGCATTGAGGATTCTAACTAGAGATATAACACAAACATAATTTTGCAAGTTGCTTCTGGTTTAGCCTATACAAAATATGAAAAAGTACATTCAGGGAAAATTGTTCTCTGTATTTAATTTGGTATCTACTGTATATCGTATTCTGGATTATATATAAAAACAACCTTTATCCACTAGATATAATTGTCATCTCAGTGTCTGACTACTGAATAAACTTACCCTTTTTAGTTCTTTTTTTGTTATTTTATTTACATTGCAAATGTTATCTTCTTTTTGCTGTTTCTCCTTCACAAGCCCCCTTCTCTCTCCTCCCCTGCCTCTATGAGGGTACTCCCTACATGCCCACCCACTTCTTCCTTAGCAGCCTAGTGTTCATCCATCCCTGGTCATCAAATCTCCAGTGATGCCAGATAAGGCAATCCTCTGATACATATTCAGCTGTAGTCATGGGTGCTCCCTGTATACTCTTTAGTGGTTTAGTCCCTGGGATCTTTGGGGTTCTGGTTGGTTTGATATTGTTGTTATTCCTATGAGGTTGCAAACACCTTCAGGTTGTACAGTCCTTGCCCTAACTTCCCATTGGGATGCCTGCATTCATTTCGATGTTGACTGTGTACCTCCACATCTGTATTGGTTCTGATCTTAACTGACTTGTTTGACTCAACTATTCTGGCTCAAATTCTCTTCCAAGCTGATTGATTCAAATTGGCTTCTCTCAGCTTCTGACTGAAATACT
>NC_137956.1:25786278-25879238 GCF_963924665.1 Micromys minutus | reverse complement strand
CTGCTCTGTTAAGTCACATCTCTTTCCTCTTTCCTCTGCTCCTCTACTCTATTATTAAGTGGACTTTCTTTCCTGTGCTGTTCTTTTGAGAGTTGGGTATATCCTATCCCTGACTCATCCTGTCAAATATTTCTCTGATATGTCACGTTGTCTGTTCCTCAATTAGATATTTAGATGTAACTTTCTAACATGACTACTTTCTTCAATAAACAAACTAAACCATAGAGGTGTGTATTAAGGGTGTGTCTGTATTCCAGCCAGTGGATTTAAGTGTATATCATTCCTCACTGTTCAGCCAGACCTAGGAGGAATTTGGATTTCATCCCTTGCCAGAGCAGTCATGTTGCTGGATTAAATTCTTCTTCATTATATTCTTGTTAATAATTATTTAATAAATATTTAGGTTATAATCCTTGTTTTGGAATTTAGTCAGCAAGTTTTACAAATATTAATACATTTATTTTTATTACAAAATACTATGATTTTATTAATATTGTCATTCCTATATCATATGAGGAAAAACAAGACATTAAGAGGTCAGTCATCTTTCTGTATGATTACACTATTATCAAGTAGGAGAAACAGAGTTTAATGGGTAGAATTAATATTCAGAGTCTATAAGTACATTCTTTTTCTTTCATGGTATCTTCTCTCATATAAATAATTTTTATAGGTATAAAAGAAGAAGACCTATAGTATTGATCTTTTCTTGCTGTGATAAAAAGAAATAATGACCAATGAATCTTACATAAAAAGTTTTATTCTCCATATGCTTTGAAAGGGATGGTCAACAATGACAACAGGAAAATGGCAGCAGGCAGCCAGAAAAGGAAGCTGAGTGTTTCCATCTTTACCCACAAACAAACACAAAGAACAAACTGAAATTGGGCAAGGTTATGAACTCTCAAAGCCTGCACCAAATTGCATACATCTTCCTACAAGACTGTGTCACCTAATGGTTCATAGCTTTCCACTAACAGTCACCATCTGGGAGCCATTTATTCTAATACCTGGGCCTATGGGGTACATTGTCTTTTATTCAAGAAACCACAGGATCCTAAGATGCACAAGACATAGTTCACTCATAGAGAAAGGAATCAAAGAAGGAAAAACATAAGCCTTAGGAGACTCAATTATTTTTTGTATACAGATCATTATGCAAAATAAGACGACTTACTGTTCCTTGTAGCCAAGAATAGACTTAAGTAAATACTAAAATAAACAATATCAAATATCACCTCAATCCTCTTAATATCCACAACAGCATGGTACCATGAGCACTTGTGGCTCTTGAAAACTCACTTTCAGTGAAAACATATGTCAAAGCTCTCACTTCAAATGTAAATCATATGCTTTCACTTAAACTGTTACTAAAGTATTCAGAATTCTTTTCTTTATGTTCTGAAATTTCATTTTGCTTTCTGATATTTTTGCAACTGATTTCTTTAAGAGAATCAAGTAATAAAGAATTTCCCTGTTAAATTATATGGTTTTATGGTTCATTTCAGACAATTTATTGTATTTTTAAAATCCTATATTTGAATGCTATAGCATTTTCAGTATTAGGTGTTATCTATATGAAATGCCATTATCATGAGCCCAGCATACCATCAACAGTTGTTGTCATGGTAAACATACAGTGATTTTAAAAGTGCAAAAAAATAAAAATTTTGGTAAGTAATTTTGATTTCACCCACTTGAAAAGCGCTTGTGGCTAGGTACATGTCCAGGTAGGGAGAAGAGAATAGATCTAAGGGAGAGGGGAGCTGGGGGCAGGGGGGAGCTAGGAGGAGTGGAAGGTGAGGAAACTGTGGTTGGTATGTATTGTATGATAGAAGTATCTTTAACTTTAACTTATTGTGGCTTAAGTTAAAGTAGTTCATTGAACTTGTTGTGATTCTTTATACTGTACATATAATTAACGTTACTTCTGTCCAATAAATAGGCTTCTGGAAGATAAAAATTCTAATTTATGAATTATAGATGCCTATTAAGGTGTTTTTATTTCACATAAATGAAGCAATGGATGAAGAAATGTAGTTTTACTTTGTAAATAACAAAAAATTAATTAATAAGAGAGCATTCCCAAGTTATGTTGGAAAATTGAAGGCATCCTATGGGGATGAATAACTGTCTCATCATCTAAATCAAACAACTTTCACGTTGGCTGGGCTGAATGCCAAAAGTCCCACACAGATGGGAGTGGCTCCTGCTGCCTCTGATACTGGGTCCAGCATGTCCCAGTTTCCATCACTCCCACAAGGTGCCTGGCCAGGCTAACTAACCCAAGCCAGCAAGAGGCCCTGGCTTGCAGCATCTAAGAAGCTTTAGGAGAGGAAATTTTTTTCCCAAATGGTGGTATTAACAGCTCTTAAAACAAAAGCTCTGAGACCATGGAATGATTCTTCCACTTTTTACTCTTGAGAAACTCCCCTATACATACATACATACATACATACATACACACACACACACACACACACACACACACACACACATGTTTTGAAATGGTTTGGAGTCTGACAACTGGTACTTCCTATTGGTTTGGCCCTAGGGCTTGGGAAGAAGTCTACATATTTGTGGGTGGTTCTGCTTCTCCTTGAAGCTTACATGACCTGTAGTCACTTCTTAACTATAGAGGAGAGACTTGGGGCATGGCTGAGCCTACCTCACCTGTGGAAGAGAGGCTTGGGGTGTGGACAATGCCCCAAGGGGCAGTGTGGTGCTTATGGAGGCTTGAAGATTCCTGATTCTTGGGAGACTAGGAAGCTTCCTATCATCTCACTTATTATTCCCAGTGCTTGACTGGTCTTGCCAAAGGAACAGGGTACTCTTAACCACCCACCTGCTCCACAGCATAGAAAACAATTCATTGTTTTTGTTACCCAAATATAAAATATTCAGGAAGTTTTTGTTGGTATACAAAATGTTAAAATTTAAATGTATTAGTGATACCTAAAACTATTGAATGTTTATTATGTCTGGAATAAACAAGACTTTCTATGATTTCTCCTCAAGAAAATTTAGAAGCTAAATTTATTACAGAGAAACAAGACCACACAGAACAATCCCTTGTTCAATGTGACAAGCAGTTGACACTGAGATTAGGCTCAGACTTCTCTGACTTTAGAGCCAAATTGCCTTTTCCATAAGTGTCCTGTAGATTTAGGTTAAATCGATTCATGATCGGACAGTGGAGAGGTAGGCAGAGGAAAGGTAGGAAAATGGAGAGGAACAGGAATTGAGGAGAGGAAACCATGATAGAGCCGGAGAAGTAGACTTGGGTTTTGGTGGCCATTATTGGCAATAGGTAGATATGAATATTTTAAGGGATTCAATAGGTCTTTTATCTCATATAGAAGGGCAGTTGTATCTTCGTCTATTGGATGTAATCTTATGATATAGAGGGTTTGTGGCTTGAGGATGTAATTATAAACCTGTACAAAAAGCTATTGGACCTTAGAGTCATGTTTGTGCCAGGTGGTGGGGTAAAGAAAGGAACACGCTGAGGCAGAAGCACCAGGGAGTGCGAGGTGAACTGCTTGGGAAGGGAATCTTGTGGAAACTCGTGGACAAAGTGACAGAGTCTCTGCATTCGACTCCATACTAAAGCAGCATCTGCTGAGTGAAACCACAGGGACCGGTAAAGGGTTAAGCCATCCATTTTTAATATTTACTGCAACAGTGCCCTGATGCATGGGAGGCCGAACCATGAAAATTCTGCTTCCTGTCCTATTAAGGAATTTCAGTGAGGGTCTGTTTCTGAGTTATAGAAGATGGACTCTCTCATCAATGTGCCCTATATATCTGTTTTAGGTTTAGTGGCTCCAAAGGACATGCTGATAAGAATATTTTAAAAGGACAAGAACTGCAGGAAAAGTAGTCAGGAACAGAGAATATACAATAGAGAAATTGAAGTATCTATTACTTAATAAGGTTGGTCAATTCATACAGCCATTGGCTTTGCTTGATCTCACATGTTAGCTCACAGTGTAAAGCAGACATTCAAGTACAATCCAGTTTGAATCAAGACAACAGGCATTTTATACAGATTTACTAGCTAAGTGCTGTGCAGGGAGGGAAATCCAGAGTCATGTAGAAATGTCAAACTCAGAGGTAAAATTCAAGAGGATAGACTCAGTAAAGAGGTAAGATGTATGAAGGAAAAGATTTTTGATTTTAGAACACATCGTCATGTATCTTCTTATTGAAATTTGATTTTTTTTTTTGTTATCACAGATTCACAAACACTCATTTAACTGGTAATATACCAACATCAATAATGACTAATAGCAAACCCTGATGTAACGTAAATAACAGAATACTATCAAATTTCATTTGTTACCATCTGTGTTAAGGCACTCACACCTTCATTTGCTCGTGAACAGGAATACTATTTCACAGTCACACCGCAAGATGATTCTTTTATTAAGAATGTGGGGTCTATATGATTCCTCTCTCTGTCACAACCAATGCTATTTTAAGAATGTCTCTGTGTGATGTACAAGGAATTTGCGTACCTTTTCTGTATCAAGAGAGTCTATGGTTCTATTTTGTCCTTTGCTTTTGATTTTCCTATTCAGAGGCTACCATCTATTCCAGGGCTATTGCCACAGGTCACAACTCACTGGTTCTTGACTATAAATAACACATTTTGAGGCCCGATCTGTTCATTAGAATGGGTTTCCATTGTTAGAGATGCTGGTGGGCAATGTGAGATTTTTCAAAATGATTTTCTAAATTTCGATAATATTGTAGAGTGGGATACATGGTGCATGGGTTGCCCTCAGCATTCGTTAGCCTTAAAAAAATCAGCTTTGTGGTTGCCTGTTTCTTTGCCTCTGAGCATTTTATTTTTTTTAATTTTATTAATTATTCTATTTCTTTATATTCCATATGCTTCCCCCTTCCTGGTCTTCTCTCTTTGAATCCCCATTTCCCCCTATTTTTTTTTGCTTCTGAGAGAGTGCTCCCTTACCTAGACACCAACTTCCACCTCACCCAGATAGCATCTTCCTTCCTTGGGGCATCAAGTTTCTGCAGAATTAAGTGAATTATTTCCTACTGAGGCCAGACAAGGCAGTCCTCTGCTACATACGGAGTGGTGACCACAGACCAGCCTATGTATGCTCTTTGGTTTGGTGGCCTAAAATCATGTCTAGAATTATAAACATATTACTTCATGTTATAAGACTTTTACTGTAATATAAAGCGCAGAGGTCAAACCTTGACCATGAATAATGTTAACGATTATGTGTTTGAGATAGAAAAGTGACTTTCTTGGCTTCAGACTGCAGATAGAGGAAATTATCATCAGATAGAATGGGTGATTTTAACATTAGTCTATAAATTAAAAATGATTAGAAGGTAAATTTTCTTTCACCTTCAGTCTTGTAAATTCTTATACATTGAACAATATCCCTATTCTTTTACATCTCATTTTAAGAAAAAACAACAATGAAAAATAACATTTAAAAGTACTTTATGTGCTGGAGAGATGACTCAGCAGTTAAAAGGTCTTTCAGAATTCTTCAGTTAAATTTCCAGCAACCACATGGTGGCCCACAAACATTTGTAATGGGTTACCATGCACTGTTCTAGTGTGTGTCTCAAGATAGCTACAGTTTACTTATATACATAAAATAAATAAAATAAAATAAAATAAAATAAATAACCAACCAAATAAATAATTCTTTAAAATATTTTTGTTTTCTTAACTACAGAGTACTTTGTTGAGCAAAATTTGGGACATAAGTTATTTGGTTTTACTCTCAATAGTATGAAATCTGACTTTGAGAATGAAGAAGGTCTGGGTTAGAGAGATGAGTAATACAGAATTTGAGCCAGCAATTTATTAACATGGGAATCTCAATGTCCTTCAGTCATTAGGGCTACTTAAATGAATGTGAACAAGAGGTTAAGTATTAAAAAGTTGCTGTAAGGTACATGGGAGTAAATGTATGATATAGCAAAAAGCCATGACTAAAAAATTTACTGTTTTCTATAAAGAGAAATATAATTCTCACAGCTGTAAACTCATGGGAAACTCGTAAGCACATTAGGACATTTATAAAGAAGCGTGCAGCGTTAGTTAACAATGAAATTAAGAGACTAGCTGCCTTCTTAAGGAGCTAGGTTGATGTTTGGCCTGCTATAGAAAGTTAGGAGAGTGACACATTTGCTACTGATAGTAGAAAAGTTTCACAGGTCAGGAAACAAGGGAGTGGATAAATAGCAAGTCCTCATAGCACAAACCAGGGACTAACAATTCACTGTCACCCAACAACATGATACCGTTTGAACAGCTCATTACAACATCAGTAGTACAGTTAATTCAGTCTCTGATACAAGTATAAAAGGAAAGGTGGTAAATTAAAACTCATGGAATGTAGTAAGAACATCACTAAGAGGGAAGTTTGCAGTAAGAAGGGCTGAAATGAAAAGAATAAAAATTTCATGAAAGCAATACAATGGTGAATCTTAAGGACCTAGAAAATAAATAGCAAGAAACACGACCTCAAACAATAGAAGAAAACAGGGTAGAAACTTTATTAAAAAAAATAAGAAACTTAAAATATAAAAAAAAAATGTAAAAGTAGAGAGTTGAATTTTTGAAACAAAACGAATGGGCATTTAATTGTCATGAAAAGAGGAGTCAAAAACGTAGAATAAAGAAATAAGAAGGATGCATCACAGCCGAGAATAATGTGAGTGGCACAGTCTATTGACATTGGGCTACTAGAACACAGAGAATCTATAGAGGACACAAGCTATTAATATGGTTGAACTTATAAAATTTGAATGGTTGAATAATAAAAGGATGGAATCGTCATGCTACTAATTCTCATTTCCTATTTCAATATCAATTGTGTTAAGAAGGAGAAACGTTCCAAAGACTTAGGTTGTATCTAAAACTACAAAATAATACATACATAGCCAATACATTTAAATACCTAAAAGCCTCTAATTATCTTATCACAGTACATTGGGTGGGAAAAAAAAGCTTCAGTTTTTAAAGATTTTTCTTTCAATGACAAAAAATGCAAAACGGGCCTTATCTTGGGAGAGTTTGTAAAAGAATGATACAGTATGGGCCTGCATTCCCAGAGGCCTCACATGGAGATGTGTGGTCCGGCTAGGTATGCAGGTTCAGACAAAGGGGAGAGGACCAGGGCAGGGAGAGGAAACCACTTCTGCTGCTCCGCGGCTGGTGCTACCCTGCCTCTATTTCTGCCACTGCTGCAGGACTATGTGCAGGGCTGAGCCAGCCAGGAGGAGATTGACTAACCAGTGAGGCTTGTGGTGATTTTGGGAAAGCAAAGCTCTTCCCCAAGCAGTGGTGTTACAACTCTTATGATGGAAGCTTTCAGATCATGGAGTAATCTGCACACCTTTAATCTTTCTGGATAGAATTTTTCTTTATAGTTTTGGGATGGGTCAGGGTGACCTCTGGTTACATCCTCACCTGTGGAGGATGGGCTTGGAATATTGCCCTAAGTGACTGATCTGTCTCAAACCTCTCTACAGGGTGCTGTGGGGGGCTGTAGCTACAAGAGAGGGACCTGATCTCCTAGTAGATTAGGAATCTCCTGCAGCCGCTTAGAGTCCCTGTGGCTTGAACCTATCTCAACCGGAAATCAGGATATCTTTTAGAACCTACCACACCACAATGGAGTTATGAAAATAAGCATTTCCAACACTCAGTGTAACAAAGTCAGTTATAAAGCATCGATAGGTAAAAAGTCTGTGGGCAAACAGTAGTAGAGAAGGGATTTTATAGGAATCCATAAATGCTCGCCAATTCCTATAATTTTGTTGCTTGTTGTCTTTGCAGGTTTGTGTGCTTTGTTCTTTTCATTTTTTATCTTTTTATTATTGGATAGTTTCCATATTTACATTTCAGATGTTATCCCCTTTCCCAGTTCCCCTCTCTTCCATATTCCCTCTCCTGCTTCTCTGAGGATGCTTTCACTCCCACATACCCACTCCCACCTCATCTCGTGGCATTCCACTACACTGGGAAAAGAACCTTCACAGGACCAAGGGCTTTTCCTCCTATTGATGCCAGACATTGCATATATGGATGAAGCCATGGGTTCCCCATGTGTACCCTTTGGTCAATGGTCTAGTCTCTTGGAGCTTCAGCAGGTCTTGTTGGTTGATGTTGTTCTTCCTGTGTGGTTGCAAACACCTTCAACCCCTTCAGTCTTTTGTCTAACTTCTCCATTGTGCTGAGTCTGATGGTTAGCTATAAGCATCTTAATCCATATCAGTAAGACTCTGGCAAATGCTTTCAGGAGACACCCATATCAGGTTCCTGCCAACAGGCTCTTTTTGGCATCAGAAATAGTGACTGGGTTTGGTGACTGTATATGGAATGAATTCCCAGTCTCTGAATGATCTTTTTCTTCACTCTCTGCTCTATTCATTGATACTATATTTCCTCCAGTGACTATTTCATTCCCCCTTCTAAGAAGGACTAATGCCTCCACATTTTGGTCTTCTTTCTTCTTGATCTTCATATGATCTATGAATTGTATCTTGAGTATTCTGAGCCTTTGGGCTAATATCCACTTATCAGTGAGTACACACCATGGGTGTTTTTTTGTGACTGTGTTACCTCACTCAGGATGCTATTTTCTATTTCCATTCATTCACCTAAGCATTTCATGTAGTCATTGTTTTTAATAGCTGAGTAGTACTCCACTGTATAAATGTACCACATTTCTGTGCACAGAGAACAGTTCTTTTCATTTTTTAAAATTATATTATTTATTTGCATTCGAATGCTGCCCCTATTTCTTGTCCCGTCCTCCTGAGTTCTTCACCCAAACCCACCTTCCCCCTGCCTCTGAGAGGGCACTTGTCCACCTCTTCCCCTACCCCTTTCTCTCTCCCACCATCATCTCTTGTTCCATGGGGCATCAAGTTTCCATGAGATTAAGTGCATGCATCCTCTCTGACTGAAGCCAGATAAGACAAGTCTTCTGATACACATACCCTAGGCTATGAACCAGCCCATGAATGCTCCCTGGTTTCTGGCTTAGTCTCTAGGAGCTCTGAAGGGTCTGAGTTAATTAACGCTGTTGTTCTTCTTATGGGGTTATGATCCCCATCAACTTCTTCAGTTCTTCTCCCAACTCTTCTATAGAAGTCCCAATTCCATCCAATGATTAGCTGTAAGTATCTGCATCTGTCTCAGTCAGCTGATGGTAGAGCCTCTCAGAGGGCAGCCATGCCAGGCTCTTGTCTGTAAGCACAACATGACATCATCAGCAGTGTCAAGGTTTGGTGTTTACACATGGAATGGATTCCAAATTGGACTGGTCATCCTGTGGCCTTTCTTTCAGTTTCTGCTCCATTTTTTCCCCTCCATTTCCTTTAGACAAGATTAATTATGGGTCAAAAAAATTGAAGATGGGAGGGTGGCCACTGCCTCAGTTAGGGGCAATGTTTATCTACTGTACGTGGTCTCTTCTGGTTCTATCTCACCTCGTGTTGGGAATTTCAGCTAATGTCATCCCCATTGAATTCTGGGAACCTTGCACATTCCAGGCCTCTGGGACTTTCTAGAAGTCCTCTCACCCCACCCCACCCCACACTGCTGCATGTTTCCATTAATGCCTTCCCTTTTACCCTCCCCTTTCTCCCATTCAGATACTTCCCTCCTTTTGCCTCTCATGATTATCTTGTTCACCCTGCTAAGTGAGTTTGAAGTATCTATACTTAGGCCTTCATTTTCAAAAGCTTCCTATAATCTGTGAGTTGTATCATGAGTATTCTGTACTTTTTGTCTAATATTCACTTCTCAGTGTGTACACACCATGCCCTTTGGGTCAGGGTTAACTCACGATGATATCCTGTGGGTTTATTGAGTTGGGCATAGTTATGTCTTTCATAATTCCCATTCATTAATGCATCATTACCATGAAAGAGTCACTATTTCATATGCTCTTGTGTTGTAATGTTTTTTTCTTCTTTCTTGCTGTAGAATGCCTGAGAGCATCTTTTGTAAAGCTGGTTTAGCAGTCTTGGGTTCTTTTACATTTAACTTGGCAGATTTTCACTTTTGTATAAACTTTAAATGATACTATAATTAGGAATGACAGTAATTTAATTTCCAGGCATAGTGCTTATCATTTCATGGTTGGCTTTTTGTGTTTCTAATGAGAGGTTTGTGGTTATCTTGATGAATTTGATTAAATAAGACTTTTTCTCTTGTAGACTTTAGTAAGACCTTTTTTATATGCTTGGTTATTTTCTTTTATTTTAACAGGTTAATGATAATGTGTTTTTGAGAGACACTTTTCTGGTCTCAAAACCTCTTGTAACTCATTAATGTATCTTTATCTACGCTTGGTAGATTTTCTGCTATAATTTTAGTGAATATTTTTCTGTCTCTTTAGTTTTTACTCATTGCTGTCTTCTACCCCATGGAGTATTAAGCTTCATTTTATGAAAATGTGAGAGTGTGGTGATGCTTGGTTGTATTTATCTTAGTTATATTCTAAATGTCATAGTTTTTCGTTAATTTCTTCCTTTTCAGATATTGCTTTATCCTATTTCAGTTAGCCAACTGGTAAAATTTTTCTTTTTAGTTATTCTTTGATGTTTGACAATTCCTAAGTTTATTCCAACTTTCAGAATCTAAATTATTTTACTGAATTTTCTTAGCATCTTATTTAATTATACTACAGTTCCCTTAGTTTTTTACTCACATTGTTGACTTTAATGTGGGCCTTTAATTGATTTTCTTATTTTATTGTATGTTTGAATTTTAGAAGTTATTAAAAATTTCAAAAGTGGGATTTCAAACACTTTTGGTAGAATTGCAGCAACATCATTATCTTTTTTGAGGCATAGAGGGTTGTTTTCCAATAGTTTTGTGCTTATACATATGACTTGAGGATCTTTTAGAATGGATGTGTCTTTCAGTGATTACCTTTAACTTTATGCTATTTTTATTTGTTTTAATTTCTTTGCACATTCTGATTGTGTAATATTGATTTAGACTAATGTTCCTGCCACTACTCAGAGGGAAGAGGTTAGTGTCAGTAATCGGAACAAAGATTTGAACACCAACTCATAATTAAAATGTGTAAAAATCAATTGGATACTACAGTTATTCTCAAGCAACTCATGAAACAGAAAATCCAGGATATTGGTAGAATATATAAATGGAGTTTAAAGATTATTGACAGTAAAGGCAACTAGAATTAGAAATATAAAGAAGAAAGAATGAGTGAAAGGGGAACTGAAAACCAAATAATAATGAAAGAGAAAGTGTATGGATTAAATGTAAGAGAAGGGTTACAGAGAACACAGTAGGAATAGACAACACTCAGAACGATAGTATCCTTACAAAACCTAATCAAGAAAAATAGGACCTAAAACAAAACATTTAAAAACGTACCATCAGTCACCATGTTATTTTGGTGGAAAGAATGTAAATCTCCCAACTGTTGCTGTTTTATGTAGCTCTGAACCCATGGAAGCACCTACTGGAATTTGGAGTTTTAGCAAGTGAAACTGGAATAGGCTAGATCCAGTCTGCTTGCTTGCTTCTATTCTTCCTTCCTTCCTTCCTTCCTTCCTTCCTTCCTTCCTTCCTTCCTTCCTTTCTTCCTTCTTTCTTTGTTTCTTTCTTTCTTTATTCTTTTTGGCTGTTGTTGTTTTGTTTTTTTACAATTTATTTTTATACAATATTCTCTGTATATACATTTTAAATATTATCCCCTCCCCCCCCAAGTCCCATCCCCCATTATGCTTCCCTGTGCTTCCAGGAAGATGATCTCACTCCCATACACTCACTTACCATCTTAGCACCTTGGCATTCCACTAAAATGTAAAAACTAGCCTTCACTGGAGCAAAGGACCTCCCATTAATGCCAGACAATGTTATCCTCTGCTACATATGCAACTAAAAGCATGTGTCTCTCCATGTGTACTCATTGGTTGGTCTTTTAGTCCCTGGGAACTCTGTGGGGATTGGTTGGTTGATATTGTAGCTCTTCACATGAGGTTGCAAAACCTTTCAGCTCCTTCAGTCCTTTCTCTAGCTCTTCCATTGGAGTTCCTCTGCTCAGTCCCATGGTTGGCTGCAAGCATCCTCTTCTGTATCAGTATAGATTTGGAAGCCTTGGAGGAGTTATCCATACCAGGCTCCTGACAGTGAGCACTTCTTGGCATCAGCAATAGTGACTCTGTTTAATTACTGCATATGGGATGTATCCCCAGTGGGGCAGTCTCTGGATGATGTTTTTCCTCAGTCACTGCTCCTTTATTTGTTCCTGTATTTTCTCCTGTGAGCATTTTGTTCTCCCTTCTAAAAAGGACAGAGACACCTACATTCTGGCCTTCCTTCTTTTTCAGCTTCATAAGGTCTGTGTATTGTTCCTTGGGTATTTCGAGGTTTTAGGCCGATATCCACTTATCTGTGAGTACATACCAAGTGTGTTCTTTTGTGACTTGCTTACTTCACTCAGGATATTTTCTTTTTTAACTGAACACTTTATTTTAAAAAAACAAAGACAAATGTACAGATTTTAAAAGCTTTTTTGCATAAAAGTATATGGATATATTTTTGTCAGTACTTGATTTTTTAAAGGTTTGATAGTATGCATTAAAATCTTACTAGTTACAATGAGCATAAAGTACATGTAAAACAAGCTGGAAATAGTCAAAGTTTTTTTGGTGTGTAAAGATTAAGCATGATGATTTTTCATCTTTTTTTTTCTTGACCTTTGTTTTTCTTGAACTTCACATATTCTGTTAGTTGTTTCTGGGGTGTTCAGAGCTTTCTGGGGTTAGTATCCAATTATCAGTGGCTGCATATTATGTCTGTTCTTTTGTGGCTAGGTTACCTCACTCAGGATGATATTCTCTAGATGCATCCATTTTATTAAGAATTTCATAAAGTTATTATTTCTGATAGCTGAGTAGTACTCCATTGTGTAAATACACCACAATTTTTGTATCCATTCATCTATTGAAGGACATCTTGGTTCTTTCTAGCCTCTGGCTATTATAAATAGGACTGCTATGAACATTGTGGTACATGTGTCTTTGTTGTTGGAGCTTCTCTGGAGTATATGCCCAGAACTGGAAAACTAGGTCTTCGGGTAGTACTATGTCCTATTTTCTGAGGAGCCACCAGACTGATTTCCAGAGTGGTTGTACCAGTTTATAACCCCACCAACAGAGAAGTGTTCCTCTTTTTCTGCATCCTCGCCAGCATCTGAGGTCCTCTGAATTTTTGATATTAGCCATTCTGACTGGTGTGAGATGGAATCTCAGGGTTGTTTTGATTTTCATTTCCCTGATGACTAAGGATGTTGAGCACTTCCTTAGATGCTTCTCAGCTATTCAATATTCCTCAATTGAGAACTTTTTGTTTAGCTCTGTACCCCATTTTTTATTAGGGTTGTTTGAGTCTCTGGTGTCTAACTTCTTGAGTTCTTTATATACCTTGGATATTAGACCTCTTATCAGATGTGGTGTTGGTAAAGATCTTTTCCCAATCTGTTGGCTGACATTTTGTATTCTTGATAGTGTCCTTAGCCTTGCAGAAACTTTGCAATCTCATTAAGTTCTAATTGTTGATATTGACAAGTATGGAAAACATTAGAACACATAGGCACAGGAGAATACTTTCTGAATAGAACACCAATGGTTCATCCTCTAAGGTCAGGATATTTTCTACTTCCATCCACTCACCTACTAATTTTACTAAGTCATTGTTTGTAAACCTGAGTTCTTTCCATGTTCTGGCTATTATAAATAAAGCTGCTATGAACATAATGGAGCATTTATCCTTGTTGTATGTTGGTGTGTCTTTTCATTATATTCACAGGAGTGGTATAGCTGGGTCCTCAGGTAATAGTATGTCCAATTTTCTGAGAAATCTCCAGACTTTCTAGAGGGTTGAAACTACTTGCAAACCCACCAACAATGGAGGAGTGTTCTTTCTCCATATCCTGAACAGTATCTGTGTTATCTGAGTTTTTGATCTTAGCCATTCTGACTGGTGTTAGGGGGAATCTCAGGGTTGTTTTGATTTGCATTTCCCTAATGACTAAGGATGTCAAACATTTCTTCAGGTTCTTCTCATCAATTTGTTATTTCTCAGTTTTGAATTGTTTGTTTAGATCTGTACTCCATTTGTAATAGGATTGTTTTATTTTCTTGAGTCTAACTCTTTATTTCTTTGTATAAACTGGATATTAGCCCTCTATCTGCTGTAGAATTGGTAAAGATCTTGTCACAATCTGTAGGCTGCTATTTGGACCTTTTGACAGAATCCTTTGCCTTACAGAAGTTTTGCAATTTTATGAGGTCCATTTGTCAATTCTTGATCTTAGAACAAGATCAATGGCCATTGGCGTTCTGTTCGATAAAATGCCCATGTATTCTTAGCTCTTTCCCACTTTTTTCTATTAATTTTAATTTTCTTAGTTTTATGTGCAGGTCCTTGATTCACTTGGACTTGAGCTTTGTACAAGGTGAAAACAATGGATCAATTTGGATTCTTCAACATATTGACTGCCAGTTGAACCACCATTTGTTGAAGATGCTGTCCTTTTTCCATTGAATGTTTTTAGCTCCTTTGTCAAAGATCAAGTGACTATATGTGCGTGCATTCATTCCTGGTTCTTCAATTTTGTTTCATTGATCTACCTGACTCTCTTTGTAACAATATCATGCAGTTTTTATCACAATTCATCTGTAATACACCTTGAGGTAAGGAATGGTGTTTTCCCCTGTAGTTCTTTTATTGTTGAGAATAGTTTTTCATATTCTGGTTCTCTTCTAACTCCAAATAAATTTTCAAATTCCTCTATCTAACTCTATGAAGAATTGAGTTGGAATTTTGATGGGTTTTGTATCAACTCTGTAGATTGCTTTTGGCAAGATGTCCATTTTTACTTTGTTGATCCTTCCAATCCATGAGCATGGGCATTCTTTCCATCTTCTGAGATCTTCTGGAATGTCTTTGTTCAGAGACTTGAAGTTTTTTTCAAACAGTTCCTTCACTTGCTTGGTTAGGGTCAGACCAAGGTATTTTGTATTATTTGTGACTATTGTGAAGGGTGTCAATTCCCTAATTTCTTTTGCATCCTGTTTATTATCTGAGTAGAGGAAGGCTATTGTTTGGGATAATTTTATAACCTGCCACTTTGCTGAAGCTGTTTATCAGCTGCAGGAGTTCTCTGGTAAAATTTGTGGTTAGTTACATATATAATTGTTCATTTCTTAGTTGAGTTCCTGAGCTTGGATTGCATGGTACAGCATCCTAATTACCTGAAGTCTATCATTCACCAGTGTCAACTCTCTCATGTAGAACAAGGCCCACTCTGCCTGCTACTGTCTTCTACTTTTACTGGGAGTTTACACTTTCACTTGTGGATTTCAGGACCCAAATTTCTAATGGAGTCCCTTCTGCACTTTGGAATGGATTCTGTCATTTTACAAGGGGCTCTGACTTTTTTATTGAATATTTTATGTTTTGCATTTCAAATGTTATCACCTATCCCACTCCCATTGCCCCTCCTGTTCCCCCTGCTTTTATGAAGATGCTCCCAGTCTCACCCACCTACTCTCACCTCATTGCCCTGGCATTTCCCTACATTGGGGAAATGAACCTTCACAAGACCAAGAGCTTCCTCTCCTATTGATGCCAGACAATGCCATCCTCTGCTACATATGGGACTAGAGCCTTGGGTCCCTCAACTAGTGTCAAAGATTTGCATCAGCATATTTGCATTTAATAAATTTATATCTAAGGTATGTTTATATTTTTAAGGGGGGTAGTTGTGTGGTTCTTAGAGTTATTGCCTATTCAATGAGTGTGTGTGTGCATACACACATATGTGTACAAGTGAGTGTGTGCACATGTGTGTGTGTTTGTGTGTGTTTATGTATGACTGAGTGTGTTTGTGTGTGTAAGGCCTCATATGTTTGTTTGTGTGTATGTGAGCATGTGAGCATCTGTGTTTGTGTAAGTGTATATATGTTTGTTTGTGTGTGTGTGTTTGTGTGTGAGCATTTGAGCATGTGTATGTATGTGTGTGTGTGTGTGTGAGAGAGAGACAGAGAGAGACACAGAGAGAGAGACACACAGAGAGAACTATCTGAATATTCTATTTTTTTTTTAGATGGAGTAGTTTGAAATACTTCTCTCATCTCTGTCACTCTCCTTTATTGCAAAATAATAGTGTCCTAGTCATGATTGCTTAATTCATTCAGTATTTACTTTATACTTTGATTTTATTCTTTATATGATTTATTTTTTTAAAAATGTAGTAGAGAATCACTTGTATCTGATTTCATAAACTTATTTTCAAAAATTGGAATTTCTAATATCTTCCTGCTACAGTTTGCAAGTACATCTTTCTGCAGTTATCTAACCTGTGAAAATTCTGAGTGATACCTACTTCCTGTGCAGCTGTAAGCTCTTGGGTCCAAGGAGAAGAATGCATAGTCTTTTCGAGGTTTAAGTAGAATGATCTGGTAAAGAGGTAGACTTGCTGAGCTTGTCAGAGCTTTAACAATGCCAGGGGAAACTGTTATCAAGAAATGAGGAACTCATTTCTGCAATGTCCACCTAGAAATATAGAGGCCAACCCCTATTCTGAGACCTAAAGGAGAAAAGGCATTGGTTTTATATTAGATAAATCATTGTTTATTTATATTTGTTTGCTATGGAGCACAAAGTAATAACAATTATTCATGGAAATGTAAAGACTGCAAAAGATAATGGTGCTAGCATATGCTTTTGTCTAAAACACTCCAAAATTATTCCTTTGTCTACATAAATAAACCATCTTGTAAATAATGTCTTTTCTACTTATTCTGTCAATAATTTTGTGTGGTCCCTATTGTTCTTGGTTATTACAGAATTAAATAATGTAATTAACATGTCAATAGCTGCAGAATATATACCAAGTATAAAAATAAATGACAAGTAATTTCAGTAATAAAATACAACATTTTGGACTTTAATAATTTAACAGTTTATAAATGTAAAGAGTATGCCATATTTAAAATATTAAAATAAGCATATTTCAAAATTATCTGAGAAGAGTCACCATAATTCAACTAAAATTCTAATAAAATTTATCATGTCAAGATATCAGTAAATAGTTATCAAAATTAATGCATTTATAAAACATTATGACCCGTTTTTCTCTATAAACTATGTATTATGTTGTGGTAGAACAACAACAATTAGTTTCAGAGGAACATCCCCCTTGTTCTTCTCTTCTATCATCTTGCTCTGTGAGAAAACGGATGTTGTAAATCATCACACTTGTGTACTTGGACATAGATTTCAAGTGGCTGTGTCATAGGACATAGTCTCAGGTGAGTCCAGTTTAAAAAGAACACAGCATAGAGTTTCTCATTCATGTAGACCTCAGAGTGCCAGGAATCATGGAGAAACCCACATGGTGTTAGTCAAATTTAACATGTTGAAGAATACTATTAATTTATTTGTGGAGAGATTACCCTTATGTTTCTGTTTAATAAGTATCTAGTAGCTCATGTGGGTGATACAAAATTTTAATCCCAAAACTTGGGAGGCACAGGGCAGGTAGAGCTTTGTGAGTTTGAAGTAGTTCTGGTCTCTATAAGGAGATACAGTACAGAGAGGAGTGCATCGGTACCCCATTTAACAAAAAGCATTCCAGAGAGTATTACATAACTTTACTGATTAATGAATGGATGCATAGTGAGGAAGGTGACCCCCATGAGAACTGGGCTGCATCTGTGGATAGCTGATTTCCTTAAAGGACTCTCCTCTCACCTTGGAGTAAATAGACATTTATGAGTTTATGATTCCAGGACTACTATAATAGAGATAAAAAAGTAGCTAAAAAGAACAATTTATTTCCAGTTCATATGGAAGAAAAAATTATATGTTAAAACAAATGACATATTTTCAAATGTGATGACTCAATCCTTCAATTTGTAAAATGTGTTTTCTGCTTAAATGTTGGGGAGGTCACAGAATGTAATCAGTAGAGCAAGTTTGTTGATAATGTCTGGAATATCCTAGTGAAAATTAAATACAAAAAAAAAAAGAATGAATGGATGAATCAATCCTTTTGATATATTGTTGAAATAGTAATTATGTGATAAGTAAATTTGGAAAGATATATCAGATGTAATTTAATTATTTAACATTAAAGTTTTTTGTTGGTAATATTGTACATACATTGAAAAATGTTTTCTCTATAGAATGACCCCTTATTATAAATGTTTGATGAATGATTTATCATCAGACAGATTATTTTTATCTAATTTCTTGTGTTTTTCAAAGGAAAAAAATTTGTAGCTTTTTTTTCCTCAAGGTTATGTGCACCAAAAGAGGTAGTCCTAATGGAGAGTGCACTGCATCCCACACACTGTCCATCACACACCACATGCCACAACTGTGTACTATTCATCATAAAACACACATTATACACCCTATTCCATTTGCCATGTGCCAGATACAATACTCCATACATTAACTGGCTTAAAGTGGTGACCTGTTAATAGTGAGGTTCTATTTCACACTGTACAGACAGCCACAGCACTGTAATCAGTCTGGAACAATGGAACTAGCTCCTTCCAGTTCCAGAGGGATCCGTTCCTATACGTAAGTACACAAGAGAATTTGACAAACACTCACGCAATGATTTTTAAAATGAAATTTTATGCATGAAATTGATTTTTCTAGAATTATTTTTTCTAAAAAAAATGTGGCAGTTAAATTTATCCCAAGTGGTGTGAATATTTCCTTCATTAAAAGGTTGAACTGAAATGAATGTCATTCTTGGGTCATATTCTTGAGTTAAACGCTTGCTCAAAGTGTACTTTCTGCCTCTAAATAGTCAAACATAGGAAATCAGGGTAAAGATTTTTTCCATGCTGTGTCATACATTTTTTTGTTTCTTCTTTTTCTTCCTTATTTTTCTGCATCTCCCCCTCTTGCTTACTAAACAAAACAAAGCAAACAAATAAAAATATTACTTATTACCAGGACTGATGATAGAATTCAAAGAGGCAAAACATTATGCCCTTGTTCTTCATACCATGTCATCGAAGGAAATAAGCTGAAATATGTTTTACCAGTGAAAGTCATGATTCTGTAGACAATTGAATAATAAAGGGCCCGCAAACCTGTCAATAAATACAAACAAGGCCCCTAAGCCAGAGGTCCATGTAATCTGAAAACCACTGTGCAGATAATGTGTAAAAGTGGGGCTGGGAAAAATAACACTGCTTTTCATAGAGAAATCTCTTTGTCCGCAAGAACTGGAATTCATGAAGCTGTCCAATTTTATTAGCCCTTCCCCCCTCTAATAGTAATAAGTCACCAGTACCGATGTGTTCCTATAGGCAAGCTTTCAGACACTGCTATGGGACTGCCTCGGCATCCTCCAAAGACCACACAAGTTATTCTCTAGTTTCTTTCTTCTTGGCATTTGGTACTTTCAGTGCCTAAAAACAGATGAGTAAACAAATGTGTCTCATGAATTCTTTAATTATTTGCCTTCTAATGATAACTGGTTGTTCACTTGGTGTTTTTCACTGGTTCTTTAATTGGCTGCCATTTTAAAATACACTGTTCATTTCCTTATGGGTTGCTCACACTTTACCATAATTATGGTAATAAAGAATTATCTGCAGTGCTCTTCACTTTGCAAGTGGGGTTTTGTGTCAGATATGCTCTTGAATCTGGTGTTCATAGAGTTTTCATGTTTATTTTGACCCTGTTACATGTGTAACATTTTTTTTCACAGAGCATTAAAATATCTGACTGGTTTTCTAGAATATTATAGCCCTGGCTCATCTTTTCTTTATCCACTGCTGGAATCACTGTGTTATTTCCTTTTTATTTATGAAGATTATTATGTTTGCTGTTATTTGAAATATATGAACAGGTTAATTTAAATATATAAAACTTATCATTTCATGAGTATAGGTGCTTAGTTTGTATGTATGTCTGTGCCCCACACTTATGCCTGATACCCAGAATGCATAAGAGAGTGTTGGTTCCTATGAAAGACGAGGGAGCTGTTGTTAGCCATCAATTTTGTGCTGGAAATTGAACCTGGGTTTTCTAAAAGAGCGAGCAGTGCTCTTAAGCCATTCAAACCATCTGTTGAGTCCCTTGCTGTTAGTTTTGTTTTGTTTTAGTTTTTGATATTAGAGTATACTTACATCATTACTTTCTTCCTTTTATTCTTTCCAAATCTTCATTTTGGAAGTGAGGACAGGAGGGTTTTAAGAGCCACAGAGTGAAAGAGTATGCTGTGAGACTGTGTCTACTAGGAATGTCAGCAGCTATTCCACAACTGTCAACAACTTGACTGCCAAGACATGAGCTGAACAAGGACAGTAATAACAGTCAGAATGCTAACGAGGACAGGGGAAAGACCAGGAGCCCTCAGTCCTACACAAGTAACCACAGACAACCAAGGGATGCTGAGAAAGGCAGGAATGGTTTTCTGTAGGGAAAAAAGCACTCAACCAATTATCTATGTTTTGGGAGATGAGTTAGACATTGTACAATGCCTGGCTTTCTTCTCAGCTGACTTGTAGTTGACAAGACAACTGCCATGTTTTCTATGAACAGGGCTTCTACATTTTCTTTGGAACCATGTTCTATTTCAGATGCCTTTTATGGTAGTGCCCGTCATTTTGTCATTGCTGCTTTTGGTTTCAGATTCAAATTCTCAAATTTATTTTTTTAATTACTTTTCATTAAATCTAAAAAATGATTGGCTTCATAAAATTATATAATTTTATTTGCTCATTTTTTATTTCCTATTATAATATGATGGTCTCTCCGCTCCCTGGTCCTCTTCAACAACACCAGAGCCCTCTTATGGCTCTGATGTATTTTCAATATTTTAAAATATTATCATTATATGCATAATATGCATAAATATATAAATATAAAATTCAGATCCTATTTATCATTACTCTTACAATACACTTTTAGGGCTGACTGTTATTATCGACTAACCAGTTAGGGTCTTCTTGAGCACACACATTCCACTTCTTCCAGAAGCTCTTAGCTGCCATTAGATCTTCATTCATATACAGGTAGACTTCAGAGATTTTCCCAATCAATGTTGGCCTGTCAATAGGTGCTGTCATTAGATTTGTGTGGGCAACCGTACTGTTGGGATTTCTTGAGTACACCTTTCTGCAAACTGGATCCAAGCAAATGTCCTTTTCCTCTTGCTCTTACAATCTTTCAGCCCCATCTTCTGTGATGTTTTTGAGAATGTGGATTATATTGTAGATGTATTTGTTGCTGCTGGGCATTTCATGGTCAGTTGTTCTCAGTATCTCATTTGGTTGTGAATTTCTGTAATGTGGAGAAAATCTCTGTGTACTGTATGGATGTAACACCTGTCAACTAAAGCTGAGGCAGGAAAGAAAAGGTGGGACACCTAGTAAGCAGAGAGGATTCTGGTATAGAGCCAGATGCAGAGGACTGGGTCCCTGGAAAGAGGACATGCATGGAGCCAGAGCAGAGGTAATCTGCCATATGGCAGAACTTAGATTAGAATAAGTGAAATATGCAGTTTCGGTCTCATGGGAGAGCAGCCAAATCTTATGGCCTACATATCTGTAAATATAGCTGAGTCACAGAGACATTATTCCAGGAACTTGAGGCCAGGAGGAAAATAGCAGGGTGCAAGGTAATCTTCTGCAAACCAAAGCATCTTTGTTGTGGAGCAAGAGTGACACTTGTCTGTTGGTATAAAATAAGCATTTGGAATACAATTAGGAATGATGCCGGCATGAGAAATTGACAGCACTAGTTGTTCCTCTAGTTTCCTCATTCACACTAGCCATATTTGGTTAGGCTTTAGTACCAGATAGAATTCCCTCCTAGAAGTCCAATTAGATAGTTGTTGGCCAAAATGTGTTATTTATGGCTCCATTATGGATTTTTTGGCATGATTTGTCATTGTTGTGGGTTGTAAGCATCAGAGCTTGGTAGGAATATTGATAGATTTTCTCCCTTGGCTGATTACATAGCACCTTCTGGTACTATGAAAGCTAGTTCTCAGGAAGGAAGCCATAGGTCAGTTCTAGCTTGATTCTTCCAAGCTGTATGCTTGGAAGTGTCTTCAGTAGTAGGGACTTATCTTCAAATTTTGGAATCAAACCACACACAGAACGGAATTTTATTCAGCCTAAAGAGAGGCGATATAATAAAAATTGCTTGGTAAATAGGTAGACCCAAAATATTTTGAGTATGGTAACACAGACCCAGAAAGGCAAGCCCCTCATATTCTATGTTTGTGGTTTCTAGAACACATCTTAATTTAAACAATGCAAATGCATATGCCATTTAATAGACATGTGCTTTGCCAACGTACTTGGACTTATTTCCAGAACTGCTTCTTTTTGTGTGTTTGGTCCTACTATTTTGATTTTCTCCCTCCCTCCTCCCCTTTCTGTCTCATGTGAGTAAGCCAGAGGGGTTTTCTGTTTATTTAATATTTTTCTCTCTAGCTTTTTTCTCTTTTATTTCTTGTCTTTTGACTTTGAAGCAATAGACAATGCATTTAGTATTTTGCAATTCATTTTATCTCATAGAAGTCATAAAGATTTCCATTAAATCCAAATTTATTGGGCATGACCATTCCATCTTAATGTTGACTGCTCTGTCATCATTGTATATCCGATTTATATGCTACCATTATATTATTCTTTTTGGGTATTTAGAAAGATTTTAAACATAATTATTTTTTGTTGTGGTTTTATATTCTTACCTATATGTTTTGTTAGTTTATAATCTTTTTGAATATAATTCTTCCTTAGTTCATGTTTCTTCTGAGTAAAATGCCCACTAAAACATTTTTCATGGAATTATTTTGTAGAAACATTGCTATGTCTTGAACTGTTCTAAGCCATCCTTGTTCTAATTTCTTGCTTGAATGATAGTTTCATAAGTTGTAATATGTTGATCAATAAATATTATATCAAACGATCATAAAGTCTTCCTACCTCAGTCATAAGAATGCAGACTCACACTGAAGTCACAGCCTTTGCTTTTTACAGTTCCTGTTTGGTGGCATGAAATGAACACACATGAAGTACCTACTATGTGGTAAATTAAGAAGTGTATCTTTTTGATACTTTTATATTTGAATGTGCATATATTTCATAATCACAATATTTCTTTACATATCTTCTATTTAGTTTTCTTCCCTCGTTTTATTTCTAATAATTTCGATTCCAAAGTTAAAGCATTACTCTTCATTTTCTTTGGGTATATTTGAAGAATTTGTAGAAAATACCCAATTACTCTATATGCTGGATTGAATCAGGAGTAAATACCCTATGAACAGCTTCCATGTCATCCTTAGTCCTCATTTCCATGGTATTTATTATTGGCGTTGGCTTGATTAATGTCATAATTCACTTGTACATTTATTGACTTACAATATGGTTTCATCTCTTTTTTGATCCATCTTTTGGTGTAGATTCTGGCTGTTTACACCTTGTCTACCATGTGGTAGTCTAATGAGCAGTCGCATCCACAGTGGCTTGCTCTCTCCAGAGTCACAGTCCTCATGACTGCACAATTTCAATTCTGTTTCCGGCCAGTGGAAAATTGATGTCGTTTTATACATGCATCATAAATCTGCTTAGTGTATCCATGCTTTAATATTATTTCCTAATTTATGATGCAGTGTAAAGTTAAAATATGTTTCCATGTAGCTGTCCTAACTGGAACTTTCTGTAACTTTGATGATTTTTAAGCATTAAGTGCTTAATGAATGTATTGTATGCAGGATTAAGTGAAATAACACACAAGGCATTTGTCTGCTTTTATTTGTCTGTCATTATAACTTAGTGATTTCTTACATATGTACTCATTTTAATTAAAAACCCTTTATATAAAGGTGAATGTCAAAATTCCTAAGCTAAAAGATGTTAATATAGAAAACAATGACTTTGAGACTTGGACTACTTTTTCAAATCCTTTATTTTGTGCATAGAGAGTAACATGTGATTCAGCACAACATTGCAGGAAAATTTGAAACATAGTCATAATTACTATGTATGTACGCATGTGTAGTGTGCACATAGGTACATGTTTATGTTGGTTGCTTATGTGTGTTCATATTAATGGGGAGGTTCAAAGTCAACATTAGATGTCTTCCTCTTTTAACCCTCTTCATTTTTTGAGATAGGATTTGGGGTTACAGATGCAGTTGTTCTGGCTTCTCAATCAGCTCTGTAACTGGAAGCTGATTGGTGGCATTGTACCTATTTCTTCTGTGCTGAGATCCAAACTCAAACCCTATCAGGTAAGCACATTAACACACATTCGATCTTCTTAACCAAACTGAAAATATTCACATAGGAAGTGAGAACATACAATGGATGACAGCATAGAACATTTGGAGAACTGGTGTGCTTTAGGGGATGGCAGTTACTCTAGGCTCTGCAGTAAACAACTCTCTGTGTAAATAAATCAAGCTACATCTCAAAACCATAGTTTTTACTTTTGAAACTTTACAGTATTGATATACAGAATCTCCTAGGTTTTTTTTCCATCTCTAATATAATATTCTGGTGTTTCAATTGAGATTATTTATGGGAGATTGTGTATAAAATTTGGACATTGATTTAAAGAGACTATGAGCAAATTGTAAAAAGAGTACATCTGTGAAGGGACAAATGCCAGGGGAAGCATCCAAGAGTACAAAGGAAATGAGCCACGCTCATAGGTGGAAATGGAAGTCACAGCATCAATAAGATAAAAGTATCACACAATAGATCAATTTCTAGGCTTCACTTTTTTTTTAAGTAAAAGAATATTTCTTCTTGGCAATTGAAAAGTACAAGATTATATTTTCAATTTTATTGTTTGAAAATTACTTAAACACGTACCACAACTTAGTTTCTGTTTTAGCCTCAACAGGTTATAAAAAGGAATGCACAGAATTAAAATTGTCAAATAAATGAAAAAAAATAACATTTCCTAGCATCTTCTCTATAAAGCACCACATGTTTTATAATTTAGAGGGATGTTGGCAGGTATATGCTCATTAGGAATAACTTGGTATTCCTGTTGCTCCAAATCACCGGTATTTCATGTATGCTAGTAATTACAGCATGGTAGTTAGGTAGTTGCCTTTTGTTAAAACTTTATTTAAAAAACTAATGGTTTCTTTGTTGAAGACCTGAAATAGGTAGCATACGTAGATGTGTCCTGTTGCCAAAGAGTCAGTAACAAACATCTGCAGAGGCTTAATTAAAAGTGAGAGTCATATTTCAATTCTGTTTGTGCCATTATCAGCTGTCATAATGGTTAGCCTTTCTTAATAATAAGTTAGTTTGTGAATTGGCTTGAAATGGATATTTGAATCATTTGAAGCATTGTGTAGGACTCGACATGCTCATCAATCTATCAGATAAAACTTAGACTCTTACAAGCACTGTATAGGGTTTCAAATCCCTCTTGGAAAGCTTCTGGACCTAGAAATTCCCTATGTTTCATGATATAGAAAAAACAATTTTATATGTTCCATATATTATGTATTAATCCTCAAAATGCCTTAGGTAGAACACTGTAAGTATATAAACAATTTCTGTAGAAAATAAAATTACGTGGCAGGCATAGCCCCAGATCACATCAGATTTTGCCCCAAAATAAGATCTTAGAAAATTTTTAGAGTTTTTGTGGTTTGCAACTGTAAATCAGACCATCTACAGTGGATTAGAAGTTCATTCAACAGACCTGCAGTGTACTGCAGTGAGATTAACAAACCTACAACGGACCGTAGCTCAGAATAATACAACTACCATGATCACAGGTTGGATCACACAGTGGATGACTAAGGTAGAGCACCTTCAAATTTTGAGTGACATACGACCTTGAAATTAATCTACAAATGTTTGATTACAAGAGCGTGTAAATATATATGGAAAATGACTACCGTAATCCACGGTGTGAAGTCGAATGATAAATTTAGGTACACAAATCCACAGCATTAATAACAGCTCTTTGCATATAAAATTTAAATAAGATGACAATTTTTAAAACCATTTGCCTATCTCTCAGTAGTGTTCTCTTTGTTTTGATGTTATAGGTAGATATCGATGAGTATTTTTAATGACAACAAGTATGCTCATAGGCGATCCAATGTTCTTTATACTACTGTGCTAATATGCTCACACCACTATAGAGACAGGTGGTGTGTAAGTACTTGCAAGATGTCTGAGCAGAAATTATGGCCTGGGAAGGGAAACCCAAGTCTGATGAGTAAAGTTGCTAATCAGGGAATTTGCACAACCAGTAAACATCTCTGTGCAGAGAAAAAAAATCCCCTGGGTGAAGTAATTTTTACTTTTCAAACCTAGCTCTGTTTGCACCATCGTTCCCTACTTGATTGTGTGTGCAAGTATAAAGTCTGTCATGAGGCTGGTCAACTGACAGATGCTCTGAAAAATATGTGAAATTTGGTTTTCATGTCTACAATGTGTAATGTATAAAGACTAATCTAATATATAGAAATAGTATATTCTGCAAAACTTGGTTCATGAGTAAAAACTAAACATGTAATAGCAATTACAGCAGCATTTTATTGTCAGTTTTGAATATAATTTTCGAACTTTACTTCAAGCAGGTACCATGGCTTAAACTGCCACCACCCCACAGTGAGAGCCTATGAGATGATGCCTTCGGCTGTGTGCAGCACTTTGCTTTTGTTTGTCATTTGCTCCTTTCCCCTTTCCAGGCCACTGTGTGCATTACTGAAATGCTCTTGGTACTTCTCTTATTCAGTGAGGGATAGTAATTTCAGGTAGATATTTCTGATTTCAACATCTTCCTTCTAAACAAGGATTTTCCAAAGGTACACATTACCATTTTCCCATTCATTTCATTTCCTATAAGATGTTTTATTATATAAATTGTTTGATAAATAAATGTTAGTTTTCTTATAATTCATTTAGATTGTTTTAATGTCATCTTTTTACAGGTTGTAATTTTTATGTACCCCTGATCTTTCATAATGAACAGATTGGTGAAAAGCAGATGGTAAGTGCCCTCACATAATTCAGAGTCTTCCTATAAAATTTTTATTTTATGAAAAGTCACAATTTTGTTTAACCCATATTTTAGATCAGCTATTAAAACCACTTTTACTAAAGTAGAAACACTATAAATAGAGAAAGGAGGAAGGCTACTGTAACCTTGATTAATAATGAATAATCTGATCACAGTCTTAGAAATCCTGAGCATATTCATACTTGTAATAAATTTAACCTGCATTTGAAATCATCTAGCCTCTTTTTATCTGCTGGAACCAATGTCAAACTAAGACCTCAATTGCAGTGTGGCTGTGAATCATGTAATTTTAGAGAAGTGCTGGATAGCTCTTGTACTCTACAAGAAGCTCTCTTTTTATTTCTATTTCCAATCTTAGAGCTATAGCCTATAAAAATGTCTCGATAGAGTCTTCTATGTTATTAATGTAAGAAAACATTAGTACATAGAATGAATAATTTTAACAGCAATAGGTTAGTGCCTTTAAGAAAAAAATTCTAAAGTTAGGTTTAATAGAAAAATTATAAAACTGTGTTTGTGTTCTGTGGGATTTTCTGCAAAAATACAGGAACAGGGATACAAACTCAGGAGGGGAGGAGGAGGTCAGTACAGAAAGAGGAGAAAAGAATGACAAATACCAAATACCAAAGCTGTTCAGTAAATCCTCACAGAACCATATTTTACATTTACCCAAAATCATATGCAAGGCATATACATAAACACACACACACAAACACATATCTTAAATAATGGTATGCCACTTGGGATGACAACAAGAACTATACAGAAATAAACCTCCTCTACCAGGTATGACAAACCTTTTTACAAATTGCTAGTCAGGGTAGTCCACATGACCCACAAAGTAATTGGACTATACCTGCTGCCTAGTTAACTCTCAGGTTTAAGATACACTCTTATTGTGGCTGACACTATCCACTTAGGATATGGGATTCAGCTGATTCAAGCTGCTGACACTGTCCACTTAGGATACAGGATTCAGTTGATTCAAGGTGAAGCTCAACCGGAAGACTGCATCTTGCAGTCTTGCTTCCATGGTACCAGACATTATTATGCAAGTGGCCAAAAAGAGAAGTAGGGAACAATCATACCCATCTCTGACACATGAATTGCAGCAATGACCAGCATGGCAGGATCTCCTTAAAAGGGCAATAGTGGCACTCACATATTGGTGGAAATCAACAGCTAACTGTATGAATTTGCTTAAGGCCCACTGAACAAAAGAAAGAACATGCCTGGCACCAGAAACCTCATCAACTTCCTACTTCTTGAGAGGTTATAGACCTTAGAAAAGAATCCAGTCCCAACACTTTGCCAGACCATCATAAATCCTTACTACATTCAAAAATCTTATTTTTATACCCACAGACAAATGAGCTACCACCCCACATCAAGGAAAGTTTTCTTTCTAGCAAGTGGAGGACATTGCAGAAAAACCATGATTTGGACACAGAGCAGAGAGGAATAGTTATGGGAAACCCCAGCCCTAGTGGATACATATGCAGAACAATTCCTTTATCCATATGGCTCTGGATATATTGCCAAAGGGGGAATGGGAAAATTGTAAGATCTGTAATAGCAAGAACTCTTCTGTGAGAGTATCTCTTCTAGAAATGTTTTCATAGAAAAGACTTAAACAATGACAATATCAACAGAGACGCTGGGGCTAGGGAAGAGGAGAAACACACAACGTTCTGCCCATAGATGAAAACTAAAATTAGCTAATCAAATAGGAGAATTAGCCTGTCCCAGGAATGAGCATCCTGTTGGGTTAGCAAAACAAAGTGATAACCCCTGAAACCATGCATACACACACACACACACACACACACACACACACACACACACACACACAGAGAGAGAGAGAGAGAGAGAGAGAGAGAGAGAGAGAGAGAGAGAGAGCAAAAATGGAGCACCAGTTTTTATTAATTAATGCATTTGTGTGTGTGTGTATGTGTGTGTGTGTGTGTGTGTGTGTGTGTGTGAGTATGTGTTACATAATAATAATATCTAAAGTAAAAAAGACACAAATTGAGAGTGAAGGGGGAAACCTTGAAGAAGGGGCTGGTGGGAGGAAAAGAAAAGGACTAAAATTATAGTTTAATTTAAAAGTGTAGCTTTAAGGGGTTTTAAAAAGTGTAATTTCTGTAGGAAGACCATTTTCTAAATTTGTTTGAGTAAATATGGAATAAGGATTTGAGGGTGTACAAAGACTGGAGCTACAGAATGAAGGTGAGAAAAACACAGTAAATGTGCAAGGGCTTCCCAGTCTAAGCCTGTGGGTGTGCATAAGCCATGATTGGGACAAAGCTGCTTACTTTTTCCAAGAGTTTTGAGATGAAGACAAAATGCTCAGAAGGAAGCGGAAGTCAAGCTGAAAATTGACACACTTACCATGGGAGTGATTTGTAGAAAGCATTGAGCATCCCAGCACACTACAGGTAAACGAACCTCCCATTCTGACCTTAATGGAAAGCATATTTTGGGAAGACTCCTGAAACGATTACGGGAGAAATTATAGGGCTGACTTCTGCACCTGAGCTAATAAAAGTGGCACCAGTGAGAAGTGCTGAAAGATTTGAGAAGAAATTGAGTTGCCATTCCAGAGCTCTGGGTTACCTTGTAAGAGAGGCATTTTTAGGAGAACATTTAATTAAGAAATAGAAGATAGATCTGCAGCAACACAGGCCTGGGAAGAAGGAGTTCCAAGTAGCCTGGGAGCAGAGAGATCTCTGCCGAGCATGCAGAACGTGTGCTCCCCCCCACTAGGTTCAGGGAATCAGGAACCCTGCTTTGGGCTATCTGTTATTAGCCGGTGGCCCATGCATACAGAATAGACGCTCAGGCCATCTGCCACCAGAAACACGCAGAGATCCAGGGATACAGGCCAGGTACAAGGGAGAGGCAAGAACCAATCACTGACAACAAGACCACATATAAACACAGACAACAAGATGGGAAGAGGAAAGTGAAAGAATATACCCCAGGGAAACCAAGACAACCTGGCAACATCAGAACCAAGTTCCCCTATCACAGCACACAGCAGAATGCCAAACACTCCAGAAAAAGAAGACTCAGACCTGAAATCATACCTCAAGATGATGATAGAGATCCTTAAACAAAAACAGGAGGAAAAGCATAAAGAATTAGAAGCTTTTAAAGAAGAAACAAGAAAAACACTCAAAAAACTCAAAGAACTAGAGGAAAACAGAACCAAAGAGATGAAAGAATGGAAGAAGATATTTAAAACAGAAATAGACACAATAAAGAAAACACTAAAAGAGACAACCCTAGAGGTAGAAAATATAAAAAAAAAAAAAAATCAGGAGTCACAGATGCAAACATTTCCAACAGACTACAAGAGATGGAAGAGAGAATCTCGGGGGCTAAAGACAACATGGAAAACATAGACAAAACAGTCAGAGAAGATGCAAAAACAAAAAAGCTCATAACCCAAAATATCCAGGAGGTCCAGGACACAATGAGAAGACCAAAGCTAAGGATAATAGCAATAGAAGAGGGCAAAGCATATCAACTAAGAGGCACAGTAAATATCTTCAAAAATTGTAGAAGAAAACTTCCCTACCCTTAAGAATGAGATGACCATGAGCATAAAACAAACCTACAGAACTCCAAATAGGCTGGACCAGAAAAGAAATTCCTCCCGACACAGACACATAATAGTCAAAATGCCAAATACCCAAAGCAAAGAAAGAATACTAAAAGAAGTAAGAGAAAAAGGTCATGTAACATATAAAGGCAGACCAATGAGAATCACACCTGATTTCTCAACAGAGACTATGAAAGCTAGAAGAGCTTGAACAGACATCATGCACACCCTAAGAGAGCACAAGTGTCAGCCCAAGCTGCTATACTCAGCAAAACTCTCAATCACCATAGATGGAGAGACTAAGATATTCAAAGACAAAACTAAATTTACACAATATCTGACCACAAACCCAGCACTACAATGAATTATAGGTGGAAAACCCAATACAATGAGGGGAACTACACCCTAGTAAAAACAAGAAAACTCCTAAGCAAGAAAACCAAAAGAAGAAAGACACACAAACACGATACTTCCTCCAAAAGCAAAATCAACAGGAAAAAGCAACTACTATTCCTTGATATCTGTTAACATAAATGGACTCAATTCCCCAATAAAAAGATATAGCCTATCAAACTGGATACATAAACAAAACCCAGCATTTTGCTGCATACATAAAACTCATCTCAGAGACAAAGACAGACACTATCTCAGAGTAAAAAGGTGGGGAAAAAAACTTCCAAGCAAACAGCTCCAAGAAGCAAGCTGGAGTGGCTATCCTAATATCGAATATAGTAAATTTCCAACCAAAAGTTATCAATAAAGATAAGGAAGGACACTTTTTACTCATTACATGGAAAATTTGTCAGGAAGAACTCTCAATCCATACCTTATATGCTCCAAATACAAAAGCACCCATATTCATAAAAGAAACCCTACTAAAGCTCAAAAAATACATTGTACTCCACACAATAATATTGGGAGGCCTCAATACCCCAATCTCACCAATGGAGAGATCATGGAAACAGAAACTGAACAAGGACACAGTAAAACTAACAGAGGTTATGAACCAACTGGAATTAATAGATATCTATAAAACATATCATCGTAAAACAAAAGAATACACATTTCTCAGCACCTCAAGGCACCTTCTCAAAAACTGACCACATAATTGGACACAAAACGAGCCTCAATAGATATAAGAAGATTTAATACTCCCATGCATTCTTTCAGATCGCCATGGTCTAAGGCTGGCTTCAATAATAACAAAGTCAATAAAAAGCCCATATGCACATGAAAATTCAACAATGCTCTATTAAACGATAGCAGGGTCATAGAAGAAATAAATAAAGAAATTAAGGATTTTCTAAATTCAATGAAAACAAAAACACAACATACCCAAACCTATGGGATGCAATGAAAGCAGTACAGAGAGGAAAACTCAAAGCTCTGAGTGCTTCCAAAAAGAAACTTGAGAGAGCATACACTAGCAACTTGACAGCACAGTTGAAAGCTCAAGAACAAAAGGAAGCAGATGTACCCAAGAGGAGTAGACGGCAAGAAATGATCAAACTTAGGGGAGAAATAGACCAAATAGAAATAAAAAGAACCGTTAAAAGAATCAACAAAACCAAGAGCTGGTCCTTTGAGAAAATTAACAAGATTGATAAACCCTTAGCCAGACTAACTACAGGGCAAAAAGAGAGAATCTAAATTAAGAAAATCAGAAAGGAAAGTGAGGACATAACAACGGAAACTGAGGAAATTCAAGAAATCATCAGAACCTACTACAAAAGCCTATACTCCACAAAGTTGGAAAATTTGGAGGAAATGGATGAAATTCCTAGACAGATACAAGATCTTAAATTTAAACCGGGACCAGGTAAACCTCTAAAGAAGGAAATCGAGGAAGATCTCAGAAAATGGAAAGATCTCCCATGCTCATGGATTGGAAGGATCAATATTGTAAAAATGAGCATCTTACCAATAGCAATCTGCAGATTCAATGCAATCCTCATCAAAATACCAACCCAGTTCTTCATAGAGTTGAAAAGAGCAATGAACAATTTCATCTGGAATAACAAAAGACCTAGAACAGTGAAATCCATCCTCAACAACAAGATAATATCTGCGGGAATCACTATCGCTGTCCTCAAGCTATATTACAAGGCAATTGTACTAAAAAGTGCATGGTACTGATAAAAAGATAGGCACATGGATAAATGGAATAGAATAGAAGATCCAGAAATGAGCCATCACATATATGGTCACCTGATTTTTGACAAAGGAGCTATAAACATTCAATGAAAAAAGGAAGCCCTATTCAAGAAATTGTGTTGGTCCAACTGGCACTCAGTATACAGAAGAAGGAAAATAGACCCTTTCTTATCTCTTTGTACAAAACTCAAGTGCAAGTGGATCAAAGATCTCCACATTAAACCAGGTACACTGAAACTACTAGATGAGAAAGTAGGAAAAACCTTAGAACACATAGGCACAGGAGAAAATTTCCTGAACAGAACACCAATGGCTTCTGCTCTAAGGTCAAAGATTGACAAATGGGACTTAATGAGATTGCAAAGTTTCTGTAAGGCTAAGGACACTATCAAGAAAACAAAACAGCAACCAACAGAGTGGGAAAAGATCTTTACAAACTCCATATCAGATAGAGGCCTAATATCCAAGGTATACAAAGAACTCAAGAAGCTAGACACCAAAACCAAACAACACTATTAAAAAATGAGGTACTGAGCTAAATAAAAAGTTCTCAATTGAGGAATATCGAATGGCTGAGAAGCATCTAAGCTTGACATCATTAGTCATCAGGGAAATGCTAATCAAAACAACTCTGAGATTCCACCTCACACCAGTCAAATTGGCCAAGGTCAAAAATTCAGATGGCAGGAGATGCTGGCACAGATGCAGAGAAATAGGAACACTTCTCCACTGTTTGTGGGGCTGTAAACTGGTACAACCACTCTGGAAATCAGTCTGGCGATTCCTCAGAAAATTGGACGTAACACTACCTGAAGACCCATTTATTCCTCTTCTCTCATATACCCCAGAGAAGTTCCAACATACAACAAAGATACATGCACCTGAACGTTCATAGCAGCTCTTTTTATAACCTCGAGAAGCTGGAAAGAACCCAGATGTCCTTCAGTAGATGAATGGATACAAAAGTTGTGGTACATTTACATAATGGAGTACTACTCAGCTTCCAGAAACAATGACTTTACGAAATTCTTAATAAAATGGATGCATCTAGAGAATATCATCCTGAGTGAGATAACCCAGTCACAAAAGAACAGACATAATATGCAGTCGCTGATAATTGGATACTAACCCCAGAAAACTCTGAACACCCCAGAAACAACTCACAGACTATATGAAGTTCAAGAAAAAAGTAAATATATAAAAAGAAAAAAATCATTACGCTTAATCCTTACACACCAGGAAAACTTTGACCAATTCCAGGTTACATCCTGTTTTACATGTACTTTAAGCTCATTGTAACTAGTAAGATCTTAATGCACACTCTCAAACCTTAAAAAAAATCACTGACAAAATGTATTCGTATACTTTCATGGAAAAAATGCTTAAAATTTGTACATTTATTTTTGTTATTTTAAAATAAAGTGGTTAAAGTAAAAAAAAGAAAGAAATTTTAGGCACATTGATGGAACTAGAAAATATCATCCTGAGTGAGGTAACCCAATCACAATAGAACACACATGGTATGCACGCACTGATAAGTGAATATTAGCCCAAAATCTTGGATTACCCAAGATAAAAACAAAAGAAAAGAAAAAAAGAATATAGATCTGGTGCAATGTTAGATATGAATCCAAGGTTAACTAGATAATTAACTGAATAATCACAACTAGAGATGAGTGAGGAAGGCATCTGAATTTTAATAAGCCATTTATCACATGCTATGCATCCATTATTGTCGGTCAACTCTCTCCCATAGAAATACTATGTTTAAGCCAGCCGTTTCAGCTATCGAGTGAAGCATTTTAACTCTCAGATTGTGACATGTAATAGAACTGCTTTAAAACTATAAGCATTCATTCTTATCCCTTAGTACCAAACTACTAAAGAAAATCTGTGGTCATTTGGTTCATCACAATTTGTTTCTTTGGGCATTTTTAGATTGTAAATGTAAAGGAAGGGATGAGATTAAAGCCATGCCCAAGCTTCACAAACACATGGCTCAGAGCATTTCTATCACCATGCCTAGGTCTGGAAGCTTCTAGATTCTTTATAACTTGATCTTCTACAAAACTGGTCATTGAAGGCTTTCATCTTCCAACCTCTGACTGCTAAGCTAGTCCTAAAATGTTTCAGCCTCTGAAACTTACTGCCAAATAAAGTCACTCCTTGTAGCTCTTTCTAGACTCTCAAAGGATGGTTCAACTCAGCTATTCTGGTTTAAATGCCTCTCCAAGCTGACTGATTCAAATTGGTTTCTCTCAGCTTCTGGCTCAATTGATCTGCTTTGAAAGACTGTCTTTGATTTCCATAAACCAATTTATGCTGAACTGAACTGAACTGAACTGAACTAAAAACAGCATAACTGAATACTTTCCCTCACTGGTTTTAAGTAGCCCCTTTACTGCCTGATCTCATGAGAGTTGGACACATATCCTATCTCTAACTCGTTTTGTCAAATCTTTCTCTGATTTGTTACTTTGACTGCCCTTCAGTTAGTGTACTAAAGGTGTATGGTCCAGCTATCAGAATTAAAGGTCGGTGAGATTTCTGCTTTACAGCCTGGAAGCAGCCATGCTGCTGGATTAAAACTCCCTTACACTAGATTATTCCTAAATGCTAATGTTTGCAATTAGATTGTTACAACCATGTGTATGTATGTGTACATATTAAAAGTGTTTGTGTGTAATTGAGAAATTCTGGAATTATCAAATAGTAGCTATTTTCAAGTTTAGTGAATGATAAACCTCTTATAAATTTCCTGTATAAAACTAGACCTGTGTAACAATCTGAAACAGGACAGATATTTAATTATATCAAATCAGGAACTAAATGAATATTCATGCTTATCTGTTTCAGAAGAACTTCTGGAGGACATGACTAGTTTTAAGAAATTTGTCTCAGCTACAAGTTTCTGATATACACAGTCAATTTAATGTGTTATTGAGCTTGTTGTGTGAAAACAGTGCTTGCTGGTTTAAAACAAAGTAAAGAAAGTTGGGCCTGTACAATGGCTCAGCTGATACCTGTGATGGTGGGCGGGCCTGAGGACTTGAATTCCATGACTGTGTTACAAGAGGTCACACTGGAGAGCAGACTCCTCACAGGTATTCTTAGATCTCCACAGAAGCACCATGACATGCAAGATGCAAGTTACTGCACACACACACTCACACACACACACACACACATACATACACAAATAAAAGAGTAATTGAGTAGATTTCAAAAATTGAAACAGGTGCAAAATATAATTAATCTCAGTAAAACATAAGAAATTTAAAGAAACATACTTTACAAACAAAATGGTGCTCAATTCTCTATCTGAAAGTGTTACTCATGAATATGTTTGGCAATGCTGAGCATTGCCAATTAAAATCAGATTTGTTAAATAAGTTATCTGTATATTTTCATTATAGTTCAAGATTAATCTCAATTGCCAGTCTTTTTTATAAATAACAAAATACATAATGCATGAAGTGGAACTAAGTAGTGTTTGTAATAAAGTCAATCCCTATTTTAAATATTGAAGTCTGTAACATCGAGGAAAGCCAAGTTATTTTTCAGGGGTCATGTTTGACTTCAGGCCAGATAGACTTACAACCAAGACCAAATGATAGATTCCATGAAGCAAGTATGGAAATGGGTGTGAGAAGTTTGTTCTTGTCAGAATATTTGAATTACTATACCCAGGTTAGCTTGACAAACATAGAGTGTGAGACAGTGAAAATGTGACACTTGTCAACACTAGCAGCTCTAAGGTTTTGTTTTTGATTGTTTTTTCTTTGAATTGGAACACAATTTGGCCATTTTCCCCTCCTGTTCTATCTAAAGTATCTCCCATGTACCCTTCCCCTGCTCCTTCTCAAAATCATGGCCTGATTTTCTTTGTTCTGTGTGTGTGTGTGTGTGTGTGTGTGTGTGTGTGTGTGGTGTAATTGTGTACACATACACTGATCAGTCCACTTGATGTTACTTGTGTGTATGATTTTTATGGCTAACCACTTGATAGCCGTGTGTGTCTGTATCACTCTCTCTCTCTCTCTCTCTCTCTCTCTCTGTGTGTGTGTGTGTGTGTGTATGTGTGTGTGTGTGTGTGTGTGTGTGTGTGTGTGTGTGTGTGTAAAACCAGTAAAGAAGGTCAATCCTGGGGAAAGCTCTTTCTTCTGCTCCCAGCATTCCTTAGTTGTCTGTAGTACTTTATCTATGAGTAGAGTTAGACAAAGTTTCTTACTTCCATATTGGCATGTCTGTTGTGAGATTCTCTAGAGTACTGTCATGCTTAGTATGCCATGGAGAGATCCGTAGACCTCGGCTTCACTGCACCTGAATTTATTGATTCAGAAGGGACATTGGCTTTTATAAACTTTCTCTGAAAAACATAAGTGCTAAATAAAAGTTTTGAGAATGGTTAGTGAAATATCATTATAGTCAAGGCAATTTATGCAAAGATACTTTTCCAACCCACTTATAGAACACATCCAGTTTTAAACCCATTTTGCTTCTGTGGTTAAGAACATTTGATCTTCCAGAGAACCAGGGTTAATTTTGAGCATTCACATACCAGCACATAACTGTCTGTAATTTCAGGTCCAGGAATTTTGGCACTCCCACACAGATATACATGCAGTCAAAACACTAATAAGCATGAAAATAAATAAGCCCAAACAGATTCTACGAAGAAATTGTAACATGACAAAAGATTACTTCATCCTTATTTTAAGCTGTTTGGAGGTGTTAATAATGAATCATAATTTTTACTCTCAACTCATATCAACTCAGGTTTGTTGACTACTATGGAGGAAGAAATGGTGGAGGCTGCACAGCCTTTGCAAAGCCCTGGAGTCCCTTTCTGCCAAGGCCTTACTAACAGTCGTCTCTTCCTCATAGTTGCAGTGCTGGAGATAGGAGGCTTAGTTGCATCATGGGAAGATTTTGGTGAAAGTCCCTTTATGGTTTGCAGAAGACAGTTTTACACCCTCACTTGGTGATTAGAGTCCAGGCCAGGCCTCTTTATCTTCCTTAAGGAATGACTTAGGAGAGATCAACTTTGGAGTATATGATCTGCAAGATATCATTATTTTTTCTAGTAATTAATTTACTCATGTTACATACATCACATCTCTATCCCACTCTCCTGTCACATAGCCCCTTCCTCTTCTCTGAGTATGGGGAACACTCCCCCATCCTGGTATCAATCTACCCTGACACTTCAAGTCACTGTAGGACTAGGCACATCTTCTCCCACTAAGGTCAGACAAAGCAGCCCAGTTAGGAGAACAGGATCCGCAGGCAGGTAACAGAGTCAGGGATAGATACCATTTCAGTTGTTAGGAGATCAGCATTAAGACCAGGCTGCACATCTGCTAAATATGTCTGTATGGAGGCAGGAGTTGTAGATCCAGCTCATGTATGTTCTTTGGCTGGTGTTTTAGTCTCTGTGAGTCCCCAAAGGGCCAGGTTAGTTGATTCTGTTGGTCATCCATTAGAGTTCTTATTCTCTCTGGGTCCCTCAATGCTTTTCCCAACTTTTCCAGAGACTACCTGAACTATGTCTATTGTTTGGGTGTGAGTCTCTGCATCTCTTTAGATAGGCTGCTGGGTGAAGCCTTTGAAAAGACAGTTATGCTAGGCTCCTGTCTACAAGCATAACAGAGGAGGATCCTTTTTTTTTTTTTTTTTTTTTTTTAGGAAATTCCCCGTTTTATTTATTTTTTTAAAAATTGAACAACTTTATTTTTAAAAACAAAGATAAATGTACAGATTTTAAGCATTTTTGCATAAAAGTATATGAATACATTTTTATCAGTACTTGATTTTTTTAAAGGTTTGATAGTATGCATTAAAATTTTACTAGTTACAATGAGCATAAAGTACATGTAAAACAAGATGTAACCTAGAAATAGTCAAACTTTTCTTGGTGTGTAAAAATTAAGCATAATGGTTTTTCATTTTCTTTTTTGGGGGGCTTTGTTTTTCTTGAACTTCATATATTCTGTGAGTTGTTTATGGGGTGTCCAGCGCTTTCTGGGGTTAGTAACCAATTATCAGTGACTACATATTATGTCTGTTCTTTTGTGACTGGGTTATCTCACTCAAAATGATATTCTCTAAATGCATCCATTTTCTTAAGAATTTCATAAAGTCATTGTTTCTGATAGATAAGTAGTACGCCATTGTATAAATATAATAGTATCAGTGGGTGAGTGGTTCTTGCCAATGGATGGGTCTTAAATTGGACCAGTCATTGTTTGACTGTTCTCTCATTTTCTGCCCCATTTTTGTACATGTACTTCTTGTAGACAGAACAAGTTTTGGGTTAAAAGTTTTGAGGGTGGCTTGGTGTCCTTATCATACCACTGGAGTCCTGGCTAATTATAGGAGGTGGCCACTTCATGTTCCATATCATCTACTGCTATAAGTCTCAGATAGAAACATTCTCATCAACTCTCTGGAGCCTCTCACACCCCAGGTTTCTAGCATGTTCTAGAGATGAATCCATCATTTTTCCCACCTAGGTACCTCTGTGTATCCATTTCCTATAACTATTTTATTCCCCTTCTGAATGAGATTCAAGCATCCTTCCTTTATATCAGATTAATTTATAATAGCCAGAAACTGTAATCAACCCAGGTGTCCACCAATAGAATAACTGATAAAGAAAATTCCATTAATTTTTACAATGAAATACTCATTACTCAGCTATTAAAAACAAGAACAATGTGAAATTTTGCAGACAAATGTGGTGTTGTGGTCTTTAGCTACACAGCTTTGTGCTCTGGTGGGTTGCTGTCTTCCAGCTACCTGCCCAGGATCTCTTTGGTTTGTGAATAGAAGACATACATTGGCCAGTTAATTTTAAAATGCCTTGGCTACCTCAAAGCCTGGGTAGTCCTGCTATGGGTCCACTGCTACCATAGATCTAATAGCCAGTACCTATTTATCTGAATTCTTATATGGCTATTTGTCTCTTCTGCAACTTTAAATCTCTTCTGTCACCCACCACATCATGGCAAGACTCTGTCTTCTCCTCACTGTATCCTAGTCCACACAACTGTAAGGGTTCTGTCCCATTTTCCTTTGTGTAGATGTTGGCCACTAACATATCTTTGATCAACCAAAACCAATTCACAATTCTTGGGAGGAAATACAGGGACAAACAAAGGAGCAGGGATTGAAGAAAAGATCATTCTGAGACTGTGTCACTTGAGGATTCATCTCATATGCAGCCACCAAAGGCAGTCACTGTTGCTGATGCCAAGAATGGCTTATTGGCAGGAGCCTGATAGGGATGCCTCCTCAGAGGCTCTGCCAGATCCATACTTATATAGATGAGAATGCTTCCAGCTCACCATCTGACTGAACACAGGGACCCCAATGAAGGAGCCAGAGAAAGGACTGAAGAAGCTGAAAAAGTTTGAAATCTTATGGGAAGAACAACATTATCAATCAACCAAACTGTCCACAGCTCCCAGAGACTAAAACACCAACCACTGAGTATACAGGGAGAAACCCATGGCTCCAGCTGAATATGTAGGAGAGGATAGCATTGTCTGGCATCAATGTGAGGAGACATTTTAGTTGAGTGAAGGCTCATTTTCCCAGTGTAGGGCAGTGCTAAGGCATCGAGGTGGGAGTGGGTGGTTGGAAGAGGGAGCATCATCTTGGAGGCAAGGGGAGGGGGAGGAGATGGGAGAGGGCAGAAAGTGGATAAACATTCGAAATGTAAATACAGTGAATTTACATTACATACAGTGAATAAAAAATAATTGAGGATAAGGACCTTCAGTGTTTGGACAAGCAGATTCTCTCTTGAATCAAAGCATGAGAACCAGCCCCCGACAGCACATATATGGACTTAGAAAATATTACTCTGAGTGAGGTAAACCAGACTCTAAAGGGCAAGCATGGCCTGTACTCACTTATAAGTGGATATTAGCCATAAAGTACAGAACACCCACACAGCAATCCACAGACTCAAAGAAGCTTAATGAAATCATTACTTTTAAAGTCACTTGTGGACATACCACAATTTTGAAGTTTCGACATATAAATCCGGTGGGAGGAACACTTGAATGACTAAGTCCATTTACTGAGGAAGAAAGCAGGGAGAAGTAAATGGTGACGACAGTTTCCACTCAGCTGCATGGACATTTCCAGAGATTATTGCACAGTAACTTGACCTTCAGTGATGAAGCTTTAGAGTACATTTGGTAGCTTCTAATCCTGTCTGAGTCAGGTATTCTTAGGTATTCTTAGCATCATGACTCAAAAGTGAAAATGGTCTGAAAGCACCACTAAAACAGTTTGAGTAGCCACTCTATCCCCAAAACACACACACACACACACACACACACACACACACACACACACACTAAACCATTTACAAACTTCACAATGTGTCACTATTGTCTTTCAGAACTGGTGAGTGGCCAGGAAGAAAAAAAAGACTGCTCTTTCTATGCTCTTTATAGCTGCCTGTGCTATTTGGCTCTCCCAATCCTTTTTATATGTAAGTAACAGCAGAAAATATACCTCGGAAATATTATTTTTGATACATGTACATATTGTGTAATGTGCAACTTATTTGTATGCACAAACTTATCCAAATATTCATCATTTCTTTTCTGATGAAACATGTAAAATAACACAATTTTTCTGTACTCAGAAATATTTCTTCTGTCATCCCTCTAATGTATAGTGGGATTGCCAAACTTATTTTTTTCCATTCCTAACTACAACTTATCAATAACATTTTCTCCCTTTTCACTCTACCTGTACTTGCCCTAGTATCTTATGCCTTGGCTTTACCATTCCACTCTCACAGACTGTTCTACTCTCAAGGTCTGCTCTCAACGTTTCTTTTGTCCATAGATGAATGAGAACATGTGATGTTTGTCTTCTAATCCTGATTTATTTCACTTAATAGATTACCCTCTACTACCACTGACATTGCCAATAACCAAATTTTACTTCTTTGTATCCACTGAGTAGTTTTCTATAGTATGTATGTACCACATGTTCTTTCATGTGTTTGGTTTTTCAGAGGGGTTAAAACCATGTAGCACAGGTTATCCTAGACCTTTTGATCCTTCAGTCGCAGTCTCTTAGTGATGGTTCCTCCTTCTCATTGGAATTGCTTCAGATTCCTTGCCTATACATCACTTGATGCACACCAAGCTTTGTCCTATACTTTTCCATTAGATATCTTGGATACACTGACTTAATGCAGTAGATTTTGCATAGAGAAAGATAAAACACTTCCCAAGTTCAAGCTATTGGAGTCAGCCCTCTCCTAGAATAAGAATTGCCATGGTAACATTTTAGAGGCATGAATTTGGAGCCCAGTACTCAAAGAACTTCCTTCATTCCCTGTGTTCCTGGGTGGTGGAATCTCACAATCAGGTTTGGATACTACTATGCACTGTGTGAAGGGCACAGCAAAATTTCATGAGGTTTGCAAGTAGAATAATTAGATTTAATTGACTTATTTGTGCTGGACACACATTTGAATAGTAGTGCTAAGATCTCTTATTTCACCTTGAATTTAGAGGCTCAGAAGCATACATGAAGGGAATCTAGAGGAAGCCCTATGCCACTGTGCCAACATAGTAAAGGGGGTCTAAGGAACTGGCTGTCACCCTGCTTGGAGAACAAGTTGGCCAGGAGAGCAAGGAACAAAGCAAAATGCCAAGTCATATAATTTATCACTGGTGCTGGGTTGAAGAAGTTGTCAGAAATATTAGGAAGCAGATGCCAGATGGTATTTCACGCTAATTAAGATTGTGCTATGGTGCACCCCCCAAATATTTTTCTAACATAGTCTATAAAGGGAAAATTAATTGAGCTTAGGTTAAAATGCCTTTCTGATCCTACACTTCAAGAAAATTAAAGCTGTTAAAATATCATGTTTTCATTGTTATAAACTTCCACTGAATATCTGTAGTCTCCCTTCAGACTCAGAATGGGGTTAAATTGAACTTTTTGAAACATGACATTAAAAGAGAGGCAGATTCCTTGGAAAACTCTGATCCTACCAACTCAGAGTTCATATTTTATTGCTTTTTAAATTTGAGTTGGGGGGAGGGATTATTATCAAATGAAGAACATACAGTGTCCATGGTGAGTATAGTTGTGAGACACCAGGTGCAGGTCACCAGGTGGAAACACTCAAGAAGCTCAGATGTCAGAACTCAGAATGTTTACTTAAAATTACCATACAAAATGTTCATAGAGAGGAAGTAACAAAGGTCTGCCCATTAGAAGAAGCCTTGGACCTCCAAAATTGTGCTGTTTGTTAAGAGACATGAAAGATGGGGTTCTGGCTCTACTGGCCCTTGTTCTCTGCAAGATCACCAGTCTTCTGTTGTGTTTGGCACACTTGATGTTGGCATCTTGTATTTCTTACATTTCTCTGTCTTCCATTGAATCTTCTCCACTGTCTCCCAAATGCTTGATTTATGTCTTATCATGCTATTTCTCACTGGAGCATGTGATGTTTGGTACAAGGTTCCACCCCCTTTTAGCATCTGGCAACCTGCTCTATTCCTGCAGGCCCAGGAATGACATCTGACATCTATAGACTATATTTTTTTTCATATAAAAGAAGAAAGACTCATGGAATTCTTCTCCTTATGCTCATTTTTCCCTATTGGAAGAGGTATTTTTTTTTTTTGCCATTGTTCTGCAGGATGGCCTTGAATTCAATCAATCTTCTTTTTTTCTCAACATTTCAAGTAATCGACCACAGATGGCTTAGGGTTATTATCGCCAGTATACAAAAAGGGAGCTCTGGAAATCTAGATAGCAAATCTAAAATCTGTCTGATACCAGGGGTGATGATCTAGGCCATGAAGAGCGAACTCCATATTCTTTGCCAGCTGTCAATACTTGAACAGTTTATAGAGTGAAAAAAGACTGAAAAAACCACGTATGGTGGCATACTCCTGTAATTCAGGTATTCAGGAGACACAGACAGGAGGTTCATGAGTTTGAAGCTAGTCTTACTTCATAATGAATTCCTAGTTCACACATTTTGTGTATCAAGACCGTGTAACCTAGTAAAACATAGCAAGAAAGAGCCAGGGCATTTCATTTGATACCTGACATCAGGCATCGTGAGATACAGTTGAATTTAAAATAGAGTTTTGGGCTATTGACAGGGCTCAGTAATTAAGAACACTCAGTCTTCTTTCAGTGGACCAGGCTTTGAGTTCTAGCATCCACATGGAAGCTAAAAATCTATAAGCCCATTTCTAGGTGATCCAGTGCCCTTTAAAAGACTCTTGGGATACCAGGCATGTAATTAATATTGGGTGTATCACAATGAAACTTGCATACACATACAAAAATAATAGAAGTTCAAACCCTTTCTACATTTTACCATAAAATTCTGTACTTACTAATATAATAAATCAAGTGGTTAGAGGGTTAAAACAACAACACCAACATCTCAGAATGTTAAGCATTGAAGCCTATACCTAAAACCTAATATTGCAATGCCCTCTAAGACTTATTACTAACCAACCAATTCATCTCAGATCACAGGACTATGTGATAGAACATTCTCTCTTTGACTCTCAAAGGTCTCTTCTTCCTGCTCTCAAGAGATAGGCTTTAAACTAGTAGGGAATCATGTTAAGAATATCTCTCCTTTGTTGCTCTTCAGGTGTGAATTTTGAACACTAAAGAGGACAAAATTGCTTTAGCCATTTTCATGAATTTTCTTTGAATAAGTAAAGGTAGAGTATATTGATTTAAAAGATGCTATATGAAGTTCAAAAAAAACAAAGGCCAAAAAATGAAAAATCATTATACTTAATCTTTACACACCAAGAAAACTTTGACTATTTCCAGGTTACATCTTGTTTTACATGTACTTTATGCTCATTGTAACTATTAAGATTTTAAGGCATACTATCAAACCTTTAAAAAAAATCAAGTACTGACAAAAATGTATTCAAATACTGTTATGCAAAAATGCTTTTAAAATATGTATACTTATCTTTGTTTTCTAAAATAAAGTTGTTCAACTTAAAAAAAGATGCATTAGAAAATATTTTATACTTCATAAAGAAAACTACAAAATTTCCATTTACAAGACAACAGTAAAATTGTCCCTATGGTTACCCAGGCCCAGGAATTTCTGTCTTATTTAAATCCTTTTGGATTTAGAAATATACTTTAAATAATTTTAATTCAATAATGTGTTATAATATCTGAGTTATTCTTCTATCCTTTGATTCTATTATGAATTTAAAGACATTTTCTGCTCACTAATAAAAGTTAGACTTTGAAGGCATTTGTCTGCTCTAGCAAGTGCAGCAATGTGATATAAGAGGGATCATTCTGACTCTAGAAGTTTATATTTCATTCTCTATAAGTTTTGCCTTAATGACGGTCCCATGGAATGTAACCATGAAAGTATTCATGGCAAAAGATATTATCAATTTGATTCTCAGTGATGTGTACTTTTATTACTAAAGAATTTTCAATAAACCTTAGTGCATTTAGTAAGCAAATATTATACTTTGTGAATGTCCAAGTGGATTTCTAACATGTAAAAAGAATAAAGATTGTCCAAGAACTGTTGGGCCTTTGTTTCTGAAACTTTATCCTGATTTCTTCAACAAACAGTAACAAAAGAACAATTTGTTCCATAGCCTTGTAATTTACAAACAAAGAAACCAGAAGAAAAATAAAGAAACCATTGGAATTAGCTAGTTTTGTGTTGCTATGAAAAAATACTAGGGGTAAAGAACTAAAGAAAGGAAGGGAACAAAGATTTATTTAGAATGTTTTAGAAAGTTCTAATCAGAGTCTTTTATACTATTGATTTTGAGCCAAGTGTGGGCTCATATGTGCCATTAGATTATTGTGACATCAGAAGCATGTGGCAGAAATTGTTTTTACCTCATAGTGACAAGTCAGACATACATTCACAAACACACACACACACAAAATAGAGAGAGAGAGAGAGAGAGAGAGAGAGAGAGAGAGAGAGAGAGAGAGAGGGAGAGAGAGAGACAGTGACAGAGAGAGAGACAGACAGACAGACACAGACAAACACAGACAGACAGACACAGACAGACAGAGACAGAAACACAGAGACACACAGAGAGAGACAGAGAGAGAGAGAGTCAGAAAGAGTCATGTCTAGATCTGTTACAAATCTTTAAGGAACCCAATTAAGACGACTGCTAAGATTAATAGTCACAAGTGCACCCCTTGATATTTGGAGGGCAGAATGCTAATTACTGGAAAATAAGACTGTAGTAATACTTCTGAAACACATTTTCTTTTTTTTACAACTTTATTTGAAAAAACAAAGATAAATGTACGGATTTTAAGCATTTTTTGCATAAAAGTATACACTACATTTTTGTCAGTACTTGTTTTTTTTTTTTTTTAAAGGTTTGATAGTGTGATTAAGATCTTACTAGTTACAATGAGCATAAAGTACATGTAAAACAAGATGTAACTTGGAAATAGTCAAAGTTTTCTTGGTGTGTAAAGATTTTTTTTTTTTTTTTTTTTTTTTACAATGAGCAAACAGTACATGTAATACAGGGTGTAACCCGGAATTTGTCAATGTGTTCTTGGTGGATAAGGATTGAGCAAAACTTCTTTTTTGTTGTTGTTTTGTTTTCTTTTCTTTTTTTTCTTGAACTTCACACAGTCTGTGCATTGTTTCTGGGGCAGTGCGAACCTCTGGGGTTAGCATCCCACTATCAGTGACTGCATATTATGTCTATTCTTTTGTGACTGGGTTATCTCACTCAGGATGATATTCTCTAGATGCAGCCATTTTCTTAAGAATATGGTTAAGTCATTGTTTCTGGTGGCTGAGTAGTATTCCATTGTGAAAATGTACCACAATTTTTGTATCCATTCATCTACTGAACAACATGTGGGTTCTTTCCAGCTTCTGGCTATTAGAAATAGAGCTGCTATGAAAATTGTGGTGCATGTATCTTTGTTGTGTATTAAAGTGTCTCTGGGGTATATGCCCAGAAGTGGAATAGCTGGGTCTTCAGGTAGTACTAAGTCCAATTTTCTGAGGTATTGCCAGACTGATTTCCATAGTGGTTGTATCAGTTTACAACCCCACCAACAGTGGACAAGTGTTCCTCTTTCTCCACAACCTCACCAGCATCTGTTGTCATCTGTGTTTTGGATCTTGGCCAATCTGACTGGTGTGAGGTGGAATCTCAGGGTTGTTTTGATTTGCATTTCTCTGATGGCTAAGGATGTTGAGCACTTCCTCAGGTGTTTCTCAGCCATTCGATAAATTAAGGAAAGTCTAAAAAAGAAATTTATGAGTAACTTTAATACACCCAAGGTCTTGGCCATTTGCTGATTTTCATATAAGAAAACAATTGTACTCATTTAATTTGTACTAGACTCAGTGAACCCTTTAGGAAATCTTTTATGCTGGGATTTCCTAATCCAGCTGAAAGACATGTAGATTTAGTTTCAAAAGAGCACTGCCTTTTGCTTACATCCACAATGCACTGATAGTATTGGAAATCATTACCCATCTTTCTTATGGTTTTCAGTCAGGTGTTATGTGATTAAGAATGTATGTTTCAGAAGTGGTACTACAGTCTGATTTTTCAGTAATTAGCATTCTGCCCTCCAAATATCAAGAACTATTGATCAATTCTATTGATGTAACTCACATCCTGTTCATGATCTACTTCTCTATCTCCCATTTCTTAATGTCCTGAGAGTGCCAGAAACCCTGTCTACCTGGGAATTTTGATAATTGATATCTTTAAGAACCCTAACGCCAACCACTTCCTAGGATCATAGACACATTTGAAAGTTGAAAGTAATGGTAAAAGCCTGTAGTTCATGCAGTGGTTAATAATGAACGAATGGGATCTTGGGAACTAGACTGAAGACCCTAAAACTGTATTTGCTTTATTATTAAAGAGATATAATATTGTTCACCTATGTTTATATTTATGTGCTTGTGTTTATATATTTTTAAACTAAAGATTAGAACCAGCACAAGCATATCCCTGCCCTTCTTCATAGAGTGGATTTGTTGTATTTGTTTTGCTGTTTGTAGATGTCCTTACATTCTTGAAAAGCTTTGAGATGTTATATTATTGTCCTTTGCATCTAACTATTTGGTCTGATTTATGATCAGGTCAAATTCAGACAAATGTTTTCCCACATGAACGTATAAGAAAAAGAATGCTTTAATTTGCTGTGTGTGTGTGTGTGTGTACTTTGCATAACATGCTACAGCTGTTTAGATCTGCCTTAAATCTTGGTTAATGCTTTGGCAGAACCTCAAAGGCAGAAGAAGATGAAAGTGTCGAGCCCTTCAGTCCTCTGCAGGCCCCATGACAGGTGTGGTCTTGCATGGAACTTCTACTGCTCCCAGGAATCTACTGAAGCTCTTAAAGATCCCTGAAGTCATTTTATTCCCTACCTTTTTGCTTACATTTCTAAGGCAGCTTTTGTTTATCTTAACTGATAGTGATACCTTTGGAACCCACAGTTGTAAAACATTAATGCTGACTGTTTTTTGTTAATATTCTGACTATGGTGCATTTTAACTTTGGGGAGAGGTTTGTTGTTGCACTGAAACAAATCTGATAAATACAAGCATTGTAATTTTTTTCCTAAAGAGCTGCTTAGCAGTTGTAAGAGTTACAGTTCTCCAGGCACAGAGCTTGGGATGGAGTTATTCATGCACTGTCTCCTAGTCAGCTTTCTCCACAGCATTGGAGCGGTGAGACAAGTTTCCAATCCTTCTAAAGTTTTGGTGTAAGGAGTAGACTTAGAACTAATTCGAATGGATGTAGCAGCCTCTTCTTGCTCAGACTCAGCTACATAAGTTTCTATAAGTTTTTATAATCTGAATATGCAGTTCGTAGATGAGGCTAGAGGTACAACAGGTCATATGGAGAGCAGAGTTCTGGCAGTGCTGGCTTTACCACCATGGGCCTAGATTCTCATGATGAAAGGTAATCTGAAAATACAATATATAGCACAATGCTTTTCAAAGCATTTATTGAATTGAAATAGAATGCATCTTCTCCCTACCCCATTCCCTTCCTCCACCTCCTTCAGGCTGATGGGAGTATAAAGGAAAGAGAGGGGGGATACCCTTTATTGTTTTTCCAATTCAGAGTGGTCAGATTTGGAACTATATACACAGCAACCACAAAAATGGATTCAGTACTGTAAGTTTTAATAATAAAAAAGGAAATAAAGAAATAAAAGAAAATTTAAATAAAGAAAATAAAAACCCAAAATTCAAAGAGTATTGGAATACACAATACAGGAAATGTGTTAAAAAAAATCATGAAGTTAAAGTTCAGGAGACAAGTAATCTTGGTCTATGAAAAAGTTCTTGGCCAGCCTTGCCTATATTTAATGATGTACTCCTACCAGCTTTATCTATCTATCTATCTATCTATCTATCTATCTATCTATCTTTATAATAGTAAGTTTGAAGAAGATATTAACAATGACTCACTGATGGGCAAGGTAAGAAGTGATTACAACAAAAATATCACAGAAATGCCGAATCTATCAGAAAACATTTTATGTCTCTGAACCTCACTGCCTAATTCTTTGTTCCCAACACAACATCATATGTCTTTATCTGGTTTACACTGAACTGTGTTATTTATCTTATCTAATTGACACTGAGCTAAAAGCTTGTAGAGTTTCACTACAGGTAAAGCCAATTAAAATTAGTTTAACATTCAGAATATTAGGCTTTCTTAAAAGCCTGGTTTGAAGACTTGGACCAAGGAATCTTACAAAAGACAAATCACTTTCTATAACTCTTCTAAGATGTAAATTAAATAAGGAACCACTTGGAATTCATGCTGTGTCACTTTCTCAATGACAAATGTTATACCAGTGGCAGAATAAGCCTCATCCAACAGGAATAAGAGAAAGAATTTTTAAGAGAATAAAAGGGCTAAAAAACATGGCCAGACCCAAGAGCTGTTACTTCTTTTAATTTTCCACCTCATTAACATCTCAGATGGGGATAGCTGAACATGCAGAATTTATGCCCCTTTATTATTAAATACTTCCCTATAAGCTCCAGTTTTGTCCTCAGGGTATATGTCTGAATGCATTCAAGTGTCTACAAAGTTTTTTACAGTCTTCCACATAGCTCACTGGAGCCACAATAAAAATAATAAAACTATTATTGTAGGATGATTTACCAAACAGAATTCAAGAAATTAGCTGTGAAGTTCCCATTATTTACAATTAAAAGCACCTAAAGCCACTGGTATTTCGTACTTGGAAAAATGTAGGCTATTGAATTTGTCATCATATACTAAAAAGAAAAAAAAAGAAAACAAAACAAAGAATGGGGCTTACTATACAAGATCTTGCAGCAAATCTGAGATCATGGGAAACCCTTAAAGTTTTTTGATTCTTAAATTTCTTTCAGGGTTAGAAAACATTGCTTCCAACCTTATTAGCTTTCTCCGTTTCTTTTACTCAACTTCTGGTTTGAACTGAGCTTTTCAAAATCTAGTGTTTTGTAATAATCTTTATACTTTAGGCTTCACTGAGTTGAATGTGGCACCCTGGAGTGCCAGCTTCTCAACCTATTTATCATTTTTGTCACACATATTAATGAATACCCAGGTCATTTCCAGCTTCAAACCTACAGAAAAAAAAATGCATTTTATCATGTTTGATGTTTTACAAACAAATCCTATACCTTTATATATTTTAACCAAAAATAATTATGCATTAATATGATGAGTAAGATGATATCAAATTCCAAATTATGAGAAGCTGTCTAAGTTTTTATCTTATTTGAAAACATAGGCAAAATTACTTTCTTTAGGATGAAATACATGTCTACAAGTCCTTTTAATCAATTTTTCTCTTTGAAGTGTTTGTCAGTCATGTATACATAAATTTAAACGAGCAAACACAAATCCTTTAATATTTAATCAGATATTTAGGCTGTTAATATGCATATCACTTGACAATTTATAACATAGTGCATTTATCTGGTCCAATGATTAAAGGCTAAGACTCAACCAGAAATAGCACTGCTGAAACCAGATACTTGACTTTATATTTTGAATCTTCATTACTCTTCCTTCTGCTTACCATAAGTACATTTACAAATATCAGTGACTGTTGCTGTGTCAAAGTCACTACTTTGACTTGCTTCAGTGATGGAATTAGTGCCATTCCACGTGAATCCTGGTCACTATTGGTTTGGAACATTATTGGGAGTTATATTCAGGCCAGCATGAGGATTCAGAGCTTAAAGTGAATATGGAGAGCATCTCTGCAAGAGAAGGAAGTGATGTTGGTGAGGAAAGACATTAATGGGAACATGCATGGGTATAAAGTCCAAAAGGACTAAGGAATTAATTGTCAAGAAAGTCATGCAATATGAGATGCCAAAATAGCAGCAGAAAGGGGGTAACTGCCTGGAATGGGGCTAGATGATAGAGAAAGATGGACAGGGTATCCAATATTGTCACCTGTAAATGAATGGCAATCTGAAGTGAAAAAAGCATCCCAGTGAAAAAGAGGAGTAAAAAGCTGCCTTAGGCATAGGAAGTGAGCCAATGAGTCAGTGAAGAAGAGCAATCTGAACCATGTTTCTTATGAAAATAGGGAGTTATAGATGCTGAAAAAAGTAAATTAGTATATCAGTTATGTTTGTGCTAAAATTGAAAGTATGTGAGCAAATTTATTATTATTGAAAGAGAAATAGAGATGAAATGTGAGCACCTGCTTATGTCTGAAGACAAAGTATACATGATTATTTATTTTATGCTTTCTAATATGTTTCTCTACTTTCCCAAACTTTGCTTGTCAAAGGGGATAATATATGAGGATGACCATATTGAGAAACCAGATCAATTCTTTGAGAAGTTTCTCCCTGGCAATAAACCAGTGCTTAATGGGACAGTGCCTTATTTACTGGGATGTGGCAAGGAGATCACCACAAGGTGAATCCAGGGCCTCCTCATGTCAGAAAATAACGTCCCCAAAATTTATGGAAACATCAAAATGATAAGGACTGCCACTGAGCGACTTCTTTGGGTTTCATCACTAACATAGATAGTACGAACACTTTCAGCTTGATGAATAAAGTAATAATAAACACAATGTCGACACTGATAGAAAGCAGAAAATAGAACATAAAGATACATAGAATGTGACTGTTATTTTCTATGCTGTGTGGCCACTACAAAGGGAGCACTCGCTACCTAATATATTCTTTGAAAGAGTTGAGCAATGTGTATCCAGGAAAATTTGGGAAGTGACAATGCAATGACCTGGGCTGGATTCTAAGTTTTTGAGATAAATAGTTGTACAGTATGGCACAGGCTGACACTGACTATTGTAATGTCTTATCCTTCTTAGCACTGGTATTCCAAGCATGGCCTATGACATATGCTTTCAAACATGGATTATTATTTTTAGCTTGGAGTCTCCCTCCCCAGCCAGCATCTGATTCCCACTGTTTCATAGTCTCATCAACACTGGACTCATAGGAGGAATTGTGTGTGATAACTCACTACATCACATAAGAGATTTACATTTTATTGATAGTTTTTTTTATGTTGAACACCTTTCTATTTACTTGCTGGCTATTTGTCTTTTTTTGGAGAATTTATATTTCCTTTTCACTTATTTTGGGAGTTGTAGGAATTCTTTGAATTTTCAGTATTGGCTCTTTAACTAATCTATGGTGTTCTGCTTGCAACTCTTGAAAATCTATATGTTCTTTGAGCATGATCTTGCAGAAATACAATCCCAATACTTGGGAGTAGAGGCAATAATATCAGGATTATAAAGTCACTGTTGAATACACAATATTTGGAGGCCAGCCTGGGATACCTAAGGCTATGTCTTCAATTGCAAGCATGATTCCGATATTGATAACTTAAATCTGCTTGTGATGGCTTGGGTAGATAGAAATAACCTAAGGTAACTAGGTCAGGGCATGCCCTAAGAGGAATGAGTGCATTTTAAAAGAATTCTGGCAGAGACCCTGGACCTTCTGCCAGGTAATTTTACAATAAAGATATTAATAGCCTATTAATGAGAAAATTAATTCCCTGGGACCGAGGGCTTGGTTTTACCTACATTTAGAACTCTGAAGAGTTTCTGTTATTTATTAGTAATGGTAAATTAGTAATTTGTAAGTTATAATTTGTTATGTCACCCTCAATGAAATTAGATTTATAGTTTAAAAATATATACTCCATTTTTTAGATTTCCCTTCCAGTCTATTTTTGATTTCTTGGAAACATAAAAAGCTTTAATTTTTAATTATACCCCTCCATCTTAACTTTCAATGCCTATGTATCCTATTCTGATTCTTCTAATAGCCTTATGGTTTTAAGCATCACTTTAGATCATCAATACACTTGGTTTTGGAAGTATGCTGTAGAGGTGTATTTAATTCATTTATAGGCAGACTTTCAATTTCCTCATTATTTTGTATTAAACATCTTGCACTTTCAACATGAGTAATGCTAGAGGACATTATGCCAAGCATGTGTTAGACATAAGACCAACAGCACACGATTCTAGTTATATTTGACAATCAATGAGCAGAATAGTGCATGCTTAGTCAGTGGGAGAAGGATGCAGAGAGGATGTTCTAGTTTGATCAGTGCCCTCTGTATGCCCATGTGTTGAAAGCATGATTGCTAGCTGATGAGATTTTAGAAAGAAATTGGATCACAAGGGCTTTCATGGAATTAGTGGTTAATCCACAGATAGAATTCAATGGCACACTTGGTGATGAGGGAAACCTAAGTTGTGTTGTCTGGTAGGAGCAGCAGTTCAGAGAGCAAACATTTGCAGGGTTTATTTTTCCCTGGCTCTTTCCTGTGCCCTTCGCTCTTTGAGAACTATTAGTTAAGAAGCTCTAATATACTAAACTTTGCACAACGATTAGGGATCTTGCCTTGGGGGCCCAGCATTAAAATCAGGCAAGCATGCAATGAAACCTTTGAAGTTCTAATGCAAATAACTCTTTCTTCATTGAGATTGATTTTTCTCAAGCATTTTATAACAGTGACAAAAGTGGACTAGCAGAGGTGCTAAGGAAAAGGAAATTTGCTTAAAAATCCAGTTGTGTAAGTTCCCTAAGAAATCTGGACATTTAGTGCTTACCATTAATGAGTTCAGTCAGAGCTGTTGACAAAACTGTTGCTAAGCAGATTGGTGTTAATTGAAATATTTTTTACTAAAAAATTAGATGATAATAAAAACAAAAGGTGTTTTGGAGGAAATATGTCCATTTATATTTTGTAACAAGAGTTGAAGTGACAGATTCATAGTTTTATATTTCTAAACTCATTGAGCTATGTGTCTTTTAAAAAGACTTTTACATATTTGAGCTTAAGCTAAGCTCTTCTGCTTGTGTTGCCTATTACCACAATCCCAGACCAGCAAGTAGGTCTGGAGATCTAGCCTTGTAGCATAGGCACGGATCCATTTAGTGAATAAAAGAAATCACCCATGTGTGTTATTTCACACTACCAGGCATTCATTGTTCAGGTCACTCAGCACCTACATTAGCCCACACCCATGACAGTCCCAGACCACTGCACTACCTTACAATCATGCCTAGCTTGAGTTATGCAGCATGCACATTAGAACCTCTTAGAAAAAATTATGGATTCATCAGATATTATTATGTACCAAATTTTGTGAGCTATAATAATATTTTATAAAATATAAAAGAACAATTTTGTGAATGAACCTATATATGATTTCTTTTGCATGATTTCCATAACATCAATATTAGTACTTCTGATGCATCCTGTATACAAGTCCAGACTAGTAAGTACCACAGATCTTATCCCACCAATGACATCCTCAAGTCCTAGGCCCACTTAGGTAGCATAGGCCTTGTATACCAGTCCAAACAGACCCAGTCAGAAATCACATCCTCAAGAATTTTTACCACAAGTACTGTAATCCTATTTATTTCTCTAGTCAAAAAACAACACTGACCATCTTAATGATTGACCTACAAACTCTTCATAACAAATATGAAATTAATATGATTGAATGCTAACAAAAATAAGCAAATGACCATTTTGCAGAAGTAGCCTGAATCTTATGTCACACACATGTTCAGTACAAGAAGTCTATATATGTGGAACACTAGATTTAGAAATACATTTATATGAAAGGTCAAGACAAGATGGCCCCACCTAAACAGACTAGAAATGTGCTGCAATGAGAATTCCCAGATGATCCTCAGGACACTAAACTAATTCATTCCTAAACATGATAGTCAGTTCAAGGAGATCAAAGGAAGACACAGATAACTCAGTGAACGTTAAGAGGACATGAATGAACTACTGAGTGAAGTACAAGAAAATATAAATCTAAGGCTGAGTGAAATGAAGAATCAACCTGACATGGAATTCAGGAATTGAAACCTTGTTCCATAAAGAAATAGAAACACTGAAGTAAATTTAATAATTTGAATATAAAAGTATATCAGTAGAATGGATCAAGCAGAAGATAGAATTGGATCACATACACACACACACACACACACACACACACACACACACACACACACACCCTACACCAAATGACTTTCATGAAAATGATAGATTTGTAGATTTGCACTTCAAGACATTCATTGATAAGAATCTCAAGTAAATGGCAAAGACCAGATTCTAACAGGGTAATAGAGGAAAGCTTCCTTAGGTTAAAGGGTAGGCAAGTCTATACAGAAGTACAGAAAGTAACAAGTCACAAGACCAGAAAGGAAACTTCTACAAAATTGGCTGGAACTTTCTCTCTTTCTACCTTCCTTGCTCCCTCCCTCCCCCCTCCCTCCCTCCCTCCCTCCCTCCCTTCTTCTTCCCCTCCAGAGAGGGGGGATTTTTATTATTGGTTTTACTTTTGAGTTTGTTTAAATTTTCATATTTTTTGTTTTGAAATGTGAGGGACAGAACATGAAGTTGAGTAGGCTGGGAGGCATGGAGATTTTGTAGGAACTGTTTAAAGAAAAGAATATCATGAAATTTTATGGTATGATAAACCTTAAAAAAACATGAAATGCTTTAAAAAAGAAACTATCAGGTCTAGTTTATTCTTAAAATATTAAATTTCTCCCTCCCCAAAAAAGAGCACAATGATAACAGTGAGAGAAAAATCCTGTAACATGTAAAGGAAATTCTAGCATAATTATAAGTGACTTCTCAATGAAAAGTTTAAAAGCCAGAGGGACCTGAGTGGTATATTCCAAGAACTAATGGGGCATGGACACCAGTCCACATGAATTTGTCCAGCAAGCTGTTTGCTATGGTAGAAAGAAAAAAAAAAAAAACCTGACAAAAGTGCAAGAACAAAGTGGTAACAATCCATATACAACTGCCAATATTAACTTTAAATATTAATGACATCAATTCCCAAATCAAAAGGCACTGGCTAACTGAACTGATTAAGAAACAAAATTCATAGTTTTTACCTATAAGAAACTCAGCCTACATTCAAATATAGCCATCTTCTCAGAGTGAAGAGATAGAAAAATATTCCAAGAGCATAAGAAGGAAACAAGCAGGTATCACTATCCTAATAATTGAAAAAAATAGACTTCAATTCCAGACTAATTAGAGGACATAAAGTATGCTCTTATGATCTGGGGAACAGTTAGCTAAGAAGACATTAGAGTCTTGCTGAGCCTAATATTTTAAAACTCTACTGGGCTTCAAGCACTGATTAACTATACTTAGTAATAGTAGATGGTTTCAATACTTCATTTACTTTAACAGCCTGGCTATCTGAACAAAATATAAATATAGAAATATCACTAAATCAAGTTAAATAATGCCTAACATCACCATCAAATGAATCTCAAGCAAACTCAAATTAAGCAACATATCACTAAATGATGGATAGACCAAAGGAGTGAAGACATTTAAAAATTCTGAGAATTAAGAGGAAACAAAACACAACCCACAAAATCCATTGAGATGCATTAGAAGCAGGAATGGATGGGGACCGAGGAGATGAGAGGGGGGAACTGGGAGGAAGGAGAGAGTGGAAACTGCAGTTGGGTTAATATATTAGTCAATTAAATTAACAAAACCACAATTTATGTAAAGACCACCACAAAATGGTAAATTTAGAACTCGAATTACTTAAATCAAAATATCAGAAAGAACTTCAATTTTATGCAATTTGAGAATTTGGAAAAAGAAAACAAGAACAAACATAACACGATCGAGAAGATGGGACACAATCGTAAAAGAATTAAAGTAGAAATTACTGAAATATAATCAAAGAATACAATACAAACAATGTACATATCTAGGAGTGGCTTCTTCTAAAGGTAAAAATTATGGACCTACCTATTTTCTCATTGACTAAAGAAAGAGGAAAGACAGTTTAAGAATATCAGAAGTGACTAGAGAAACAACAGGCAGCAAAGAGCAGAGAACATTATAAAGTTAACATTTAAAATCTATACTCCATTAAGTAAGACAGCTTAAAGGAATGAAAGTCTAGATACATTTGTACCACCAAAATTACACCAAGAATTGATCAACAACCTACACAAACCCATAGCAAGTAAGGAATTTAAAGCAGTAATAATCTCTTAACAACAACAAAAACCTCATAGCTTAAAAAAATCCCAAGCACAGATAATTTTGCAGCTGAATTCTGGAAGACTTCCAAACAAAAGCTGCACAAAACAAAACTGAGAGTTCTTCCAAACCCTTTTTGTTAATGCAACAGCAATATCCCTGATGAATATAGAGAAAACTTTCTCAATAAAATAAGAAAAGTATATACAGGTATATATCAAAATATTACTCACACCAATCAACATATGAATCAATAAATGTATCCATAAATCATATATATAATTTCTAAATCATATGATCACTTCAATGGCTACAGGAAAATAGAAAGAAACTTACGAAAACATATTTTTCCCTTCAATGTCCTGTCAACCATTGGCCATTATCGTCTCCCTATAATTTTTCCCCCTTTCTTGGTATGCATGCCCACTTGAGGCAGCAGTCATTTTAGTACACAAATTCCACAAATAAGTGTAGGAATCTGCTATTCAGCCCATCTCACATATTGCTGTTGAATATCACCTGCCAGGTAACCAGCATACAATTTTACCTTCCAGGTTAATTTTGGCCTTCTTCTTACATCATGCACTTGGACAATCTTGTCCATACTTGTCTTTATACAACCTACTGGTAAATGTGTTATAAAATTTCAAATGCTAAATATCATAATCTGTGCCAGTCCTTAAGATCATACATGCCGAAATTCTCTTTGCATAACATCCTCCTTCTGGTTTCCTAAGGTCTGGTACCATTAATGCCCTTTCTCAACACTTATGTAAATCACAAATGTTCTTTGAGTCTGCACTATTTGTCAGACCTTTTTGCAATAATTAAGGATAGGTTGCCAGGCAGAAAATCTTTCCTGGGCCAGGAGCTGAAATTCTGTTCTTGTCCTGGCCATGAAATTTCATGCTTAGAACTTTTAATGCTTTCTGTTGTTTGTTTACATGTCCCGCACTACCGTCTCGCCAGCAAGAACACGTGCGGACACCAGGATCCTTCTGCAGCAAAACCTTTATTGCATCTTGAAGAGGAAGACACCGGGCAGGAAAAGGCACCCTGATTTATACCCGCAAGGGTGGTGTGTCGCTGTGTGATTGGCTGCCCACTAGTGGTCTGATCAGGACGCCCCGGGATGGGCGGTGACTTGGCTCGCACCACTCTTTGCACATGTGCCCAGTGGTTATTTACCACACTTTAGCTAATTCATGGCACCTGAAACCAGCGCCATCTTGTAAGGGCACAGCCTTCGGCCTTCAACATTTACATCCTTAAGATTCTGGCTCAGCTCCTGCTTCCAAAGATACAGTAATCATCTTAATGGGAACTTGACACTATTATCACTAATGGAGCCCATTGTCCACATTCTCTCTTGCCTCCATTGATTATAACTGATATTGTTAATATTGGGTATCATGTAACCAAGGGTTACCCTGCTTTGATAAATATCTCATAACTCACTGAAGGATGACTTGCAGATAAAAAAATGTATGAATGAATACTGGCTGTTAGGGTAAGGTTTAGAAAAAGCAAAACCAACTTAAGTGTGACTGGTAATTAGAGACAAAGTGAATATGTCTGAATTGTTACTCTTTTTTTATAGATAGTTTATGTATTTACATCTTAATTGTTATCCCTGTTCAATCCTCTTCCACTACCATCACCCCTCCACCTGCTTCTATTAGGATACTCCCTCTCACACCTACCTACTTGCATCTCACCTCCCTGGCATTCCCCTACACTGGGGAAACAATCCTTTGCAGACCAAGGGCATCTCCTCCTATTGATGCCCTACAATACTAAACTCTGCTACATATGCTGCTGAATTGCTACTCTTAAGATAAATCTTGAATGATAAGGAGCAGCTGGTTTTCCACACATACATGAAGTACCAATTTGATGCCAAAGAAACAAATCCAGGAAGGAAGAACATTGAATGTGAAGCAGGCTCAGGAAGGCAGTCTTCCTTAACAGTATGAGAAAACAGAGAAAAAGACATTTCAAAGCCAGTGTCCTCATTGGTCATGGAGAGTGCTTAATTGATGGTAAAACCTTCCGCATTGTCCAGATGCACACTGTGTTTATCAGTATTGCTTTTTTTTTTTTTTTTTTTTTTTTTTTGGAATTTGTAATTTATGGTGACCATTTAAGTACTCTTTCCTGACTTCCCCAGGGAAAGCAAATTCTAATACTTGCATTCTGCTTCCAAGTGGCATGTGTGCATTCTCCACTCCAGTGTAGTTTTCATCAGCTTCCCTGAAGACATCAGAAGATATTTTCACTAAAAATAAATTATACATTCCCCAAATCTTCTCATACATGTATTCAATATATCTTGACCACTCCCCTCTTCCTTTGCCCCTTCATCTCTTCTGAGAAGCCACCATCACATCACCATTCAAATTCCATGTACTTTGGTTATTATTTTTATTTACTCACTGGAAAAACTTACTGCTGCCCCTATGTGTATGGGTATTGGGGTCATCTGCTGCAGTGAAACATTGTACCAGTGTTCAAAGTTCTGAGAAAAAGTTACTGTGAGTACTTGGCCACACATCATAGGACATCTATATCAATATCTTTTAGGGAACATCTCAGAAGATGCTGAGAGAATGTGAGAGCTGGAGGATGGGGCGTAGTGCTGATATATGCTGTCCTCTGGACATGATGTAGCCATGCGCTCATGACCCCACAGCTGTTCTCTTCACCATAACACACACAGGATAAAACTTCCAGCCTAGAAGGGGGACAGGGTATCCAGTTAGCAGGGCAGGTATTAACAGTAGATGGCTTCTTTTCTCCAAAGGTCATTGACAGCTGTGAGGACAACTGGCTAATTTGTGCCTCCCAGATATCTGCTGAATTGACAGTGGTTGCTACTTCAGTCAAGAATATACATGTTTCTTTCTCAATTTCCTGAGTGTTCCATTCTAACTGTGTGATATGATGATTTAATGTAAGAAATGATCTGTCAAAAACAAATGTAACTATTGCCCCAATTCAAAATTCTTTAAACTTGCATGATGGAGGAGAAAGCAGCAGTACCCTTAAAATATCCAAGAATTAAATACTGCTTCTAAGAGTCTCTGTTGAGTTGTTTCTTTCTTTCTTTTTTTAATTTTTTTCTTTTTTATTGAGGACAGAGAAAGGAGAGGGAAGTGGATATAAATAAAACATTAGGGCTTTACTTATTGTTGAGTTTAATGATAATGGTTTAATTCTTGTTTATTTCTTTCCTGAATTTGAAGCGTGGATGCTTTAACTGTTTCCCTAGAGAGAGATGCATGCAGTCCTCAGCATCTAGCTAACTGGTCGTATGTGGCAGCAATATTTTCAACCTATTTAATTTGCCATCTCTTCAACATGTTTAAGTTGAGGCTTTACTTGATTTTTTGCTACTGATTTTCCTGTTGCCCTCCATTTGCATCTGAAATGTACAATAATCTAGTTATGTTCAGACTGATTGGGATTGTTAAGTCAGTCATCCATACACTCTGAAATCAAGCTAGTAATTCAATTCCCAACAGACTGTACAAATCTACCATAAACTAATTGTCAAAGCATTTTTGAGCAATAATAAGTTATCCAAGTTTCCCCTCAATATTATTCTAATATCATTTAAAATTATAAGATGTTTAAAGAATATTCTGTCAATATTAAGTGGCTAACATGATTCCAAGTTTTTATTCCTCTATTTTTAGACATAGGCTTTTCCCTCTTCTTCTTGATTTGTTGTCATGGATATTGATGCAGATTGCAAAGTTTGTTTGATTTATTAGTTTTCCATAAGGATATTTAACTACTTAGTCCATCTTATAACATATAGTTTACAACCTATACTGAGAGATAAGATGAGCAACTCACTTAACACTAATTGGCAAGGATAGACATTCCTGTCTCTGTGCTGCATCTGTCTTCACAAAGGATATGCAGTTAATTTGTCAACACACAAATGCTTAATTGGTTTGATAAGTATATGATATGTGCCATATGTATCCTGTTGGGTTTTTAACTGTGAAACAGGGGATTCACTTTCTCTGAGTTGGGGTCAAGATATGATACCCTTCTGGAGATTTTGGAGCCTTCATTATCTAAACATGCATTGTCTTTGCACATTAGCAGAGCCAATATGTCACAGTGGTCTAACATGAGACCTTAAGGTAACAATGATTAAACACTTGGACCCCCTCAAAGACAGCAAACCAATAACATGTACCACAATAAAAGTAAGGGAAGTTGCTACTGGATTTACCAGTAGGGAAACCACTAGTCTCACTCGTGTTTGCAATCTGAGGCTTTATGATTCAAGGTACAGCAGTGTCCTTTAAAGTCACAAATATTATTGAAGTGCTTTTCTATTACCTACTGAGCAATGATTTAAAACATAATTACAATTTCTGCCCAATAGCCTGCTGTAAATGAATCTTTCTTGAGAACAGGGATATGTTGGTAGCCATCAAGGTTCAGTGATCTTCTTGACTCTGACCCTTAACCCCTGACAACACTGGGACCACAAGAGATTGCAACTGCAATGATAGATTCAGCTTGTCATGTGGGTGCTGAGGATTTGAACTCAGGTTCTTGTGGTTGTATGGCATGTTTTCTAAATCACTGAGACATTTCTCCAGCTTTGGAGTAAATATTTTATATTCTATCTAGGTAAGAGGATTATGTCTAGGATTTTATGCTTTTGGTTGTAGTTATCGCCTAAGGGACAAAATGAAGTCCATACATTAGATGTTCTTAGTGTCCCCTGTTCCCTGAGTGCTCTCAAAATCACTTTGTCCAGCTGTGCAGCTGCCCTGGCCTTTAAACTTCTCTTTCTTAAACGAGAATATTATGTTTCCATAAGTAGGTCACTCACAACCCAAGAGATATTTTGAGAAAGAAAAATAAAAGCAACAATAATGCTATGGTATATGCTGTATAAGAAAGTCAAAATAGCAATTAAACAAGAAGTTGGACTAGGCTTTATCAGAAAGTGTGCTTTATTTTTTTGGTCAGATGACTTACTACACACTTTGGGCCATATGGACTTTGGTGCTCAGATTTATCAAAAGGCTAAATGGCAAACATTTTAGGAGCTTTAACACTCTTATGAAAAATCAAGTCAAAAGCAAAATGACTACTAATTATTTGATACTTCTTGCATGGACAGGTTTTTTAATAGGTTCATTAGGAGTCATCTAGATCTGCCTAGATAGCTATTAATCTTCATGAATTAATCCTTCTAATGAGGGAAGGGACAAAATAACAACAGAGAAATAGAAGTCAAAATTGGAGATTTCAAAATGTATATAAAACTAAAAACACTGGCCCACCTAAATTGTATAATATTTACAATGTCTCACAGATATCCAACTATTATAGTTTTATTAAGTGCCATAAGGATTTAAAAATAGGAGTCAAAAGTTTATGGTCATTTGATCTTTGACAAAGGAGCTGAAAACATTCAATGGAAAAGGACAGAATGATCAACAAATTGTGTTGGTAAAACTGGCAGTCAGCATGCAGAAAAATAGAAATCAACCCATTATGTTTTTCTTTGATCTTCCTTTTTAATATTTATTTTTAAAATATTGTTATAGCTCACAAAAATTATTACATAATAATATAGGATGAATGCACAATTGTTTTTCCTTTGTCTTTTTCTTTTTTTTTTTCCATGAAGGACTGAAGCTTCCATATTTTGGACTTCCTTCTTTTTGAGCTTTATAATGTCTGAGAGTTGTTTCTTGGGTATTCAGAGCTTTCTAGGGGTAGTATCCGATTATCAGTGACTGCATATCATGTGTGTTCTTTTGTGAGTAGGCTACCCAACTTAGGATGATGTTCTCTAGTTCCATCCATTTGCCTAGGAATTTTGTAAAGTTATTGTTTGTAATAGCTGAGTAGTACTCCATTGTGTAAATGTACAACAATTTCTGTATCCACTTATCTACTGAAGGACATCTGGGTTCTTTCCAGCTTCTGGCTATTATAAATAAATCTGCTATGAACATGGTGGACCATGTGTTCTTATTATATGTTGGAGCATCTTTGTGGTATATGTTCAAAAATGGCCACATCTGATAGAGGTCTAATATCAAATAAATACAAAGAACCCAAGAAATAAGACTCTAGGGAATCAAACAATCCTATTAGAAATGGGGTACAGAGCTAAACAAAGTTTTCTCAACTGAGGAATACTGAATTGCTGAGAAGCACCTAAAGAAATCCTCAACATCTCTAGTCATCAGTGAAATACAAATCAACAAAACCCCTAGATTCCACCTCACACCAGTTAGAATAGCTAAGATCGAAAACTCAGATGACAGCAGATGCTGGTGAGGATTGTAATCTGGTATAACCACTCTGGAAGTCAGTCTGGAGGTTTCTCAGATAATTGGACATAGTAATACCTGAAAATCAACCCATTCTTATCTCCTTGTACAAAGCTTAAGTTCAAGTAGATCAAAGACCTCTACATAAAACCAGGTACATGGAAACTAACATAAGAGAACATAGGGAAGAGTTTAAACACAAAGGCACAGGGAAAAAATTCCTGAACAGAATACCAATGGCATATGCTCTAAGATCAAGAATCTACAAATGAGATATCCTGAAATTGCAAACCTTCTGTAAATCAAAGGACACTGTCTAAAGGACAAAACAGCAACCAACAGACTGGGAAATGTTTTTTTTTACCAATCCTACATCTAATAGAAGGCTAATATCCAATATATACAAAGAATTTAAGAAGTTAGACTCAAAAGAATCAAACAATACTATTAAAAATGGGGTACAGAATTAAAAAAAAGAATTCTCAGATGCAGAATATGGAGTCGCTGAAAAGCACCCAATGAAAGAAATGCTCAACATCCCTAGTCAGAACAGAAATAAAAAAAAAACAAACAAACAAACAAACAAAAAAAAAAACCCTGAGATTCCACTGCACTCTAGTCTGAATGGCCAGGGTATATAGAAAAAAGAACACTCTATTGTTGGTGGGATGGTGAGCTGGTACAACCACTATGGAAACGTGTCTGGTCGTTCCTCAGAAAATTGGACAAAGTACTATCTTAGGACCCAGCTATATCACTCCTGGGCATATACACCAAAGATGCTCCAACATCTAACAAGGACACATGCTCCATCATGTTCATAGCAGCTTTATTTATAATATCCAGAAGTTGGAAAGAACACAGATATCCATCACCAGAGGAATTGATACAGAAAATGTGGTACAATTACATAATGGAGTACTACTCATATATTAAAAACAATGACTTCACAAAATTCCTAGGCAAATGGATGGAACTTGAAGCTATCATCCTGAGTGAGGTAACCCAGTCACAAAAGAACACAAATGGTATGCACTCACTGATAAGCAGATACTATCCCCCAAAAGATTGGAATACCCGTGAAAAAATTCACAGACCTTTTGAAAATCAAAAAGAAGGTAGGCCAGAATGTGTATGCCTCAGTCTTTCTTAGAAGAGAGAACAAAATACTCTCGGTAGGTAACACAGGGACAATTAGAGGAGCAGGAACTAAAGAAATTATCCAGAGACTGCTTCACATTGGGATCTACTCCATAAGCAGCCACATAACCCAGCCACTATTGATGATGCCAAGAAATGCTTACTGGCAGGAGCCTGATATGGATGCTCTATATGGATATAGAGACTCTGCAACAGTCATACAGATACAGATGAGGGTGATTGCAGCTAACCATTGGACTGAGCATGGGGACCCTAATGAAGGAACTAGGGTGATGACTGAAGGAGTTGAAAGGGTTTGCAACTCCATGGGAAAAAGAACAATTATCAACCAAACAACCCTCCAGAGTTCCCAGAGACTAAAGCACCAACCAATGAGTTCACATGGAGAGACTCAGTGCTCCAGGTGCATATGTAGCAGAGGATAGTGTTGTATGGCATCAATGGGCAGAGAGACCTTTGGTCCAATTAAAGCTTGTTTTCCCAGTGTAGGGGAATGCCATGGCACTGAGTTGGGAGAGAGTGGTTGGGAGAGGGAGCACCTTCATGGAGGTAAAGGGAGGGTAGGGATAGGGGATGGGAGTGTGGGGAACAGGGATATCATTTGAAGTGTAAATACAGAGAATATCCAATTTTAAAAAAGGGAAAAAAGATGTTTATAAAGTGCATCTCATAGTACCCCTTGATCTCTCTCAGGACAGGACACCACAGTTATATCTTTCAAAATGGGAATTATAGGAGTGATAATTGGGCTCTAAGGCTGACTACACAGTTTCTCCTTTTGAACATTCATATCATGAAGGAGATACTGTCTAAGAACATTAATTCAGCAAATTAATGACTATACTTTAATTGTCCTTTCTTACTGATATTAAAGCAATAACAGACCAGTATTGTGAAAGATTGGTTCGTTACCCATTATCAATATGCTATTGTTTTATTGAAATAATGTATTTACAAATATCAACTATTTTAAGTGGTAATTACTTCAACATATAAAAAACTCTGAAACAATTAAAAGTTTATTTACCTGAATTCTAATTGCTTTCTTTATTGAAAAAACAGATTCTATTCAGAGACCATATACATGTCAGTTAGTTGAATGCTTATGCACTTTATAACTGGGGAAAGGTACACATAATAGTTTAAAAAAATGAGGACATAATAACTAAAGGTTCAAGACCAACCTGGACCATATATAAACACTCTGTCCTAAAAGATAAAATAAAATGCAATGAAGGTATTAAAATCTACAGAAAGAAAACAGACATAGAGTAATAAATAGCTATGTTGAATATATATATTCATGAATCTAAAATTCTCCAGAAATGTGATTCAGTGATAGAAAGCTTGCCTTCTATGTTTATGTGTAAGGCTTTAGCATTAAGAAGTGTGGGGGAATGCCAGGGTGGTGAGGTGGGAGTGGGTGGACGGGAGAGAGAGCATTCATATAGAAGCAGGGATGGGATATGGGGGAGGGCAGAAACCAGGGAAGGAGATAACATTTGAAATGTAAATACATAAAATATCCAATAAAAAGAAGCAAAAAAAGGAATTAGAAATCAGATTTATGCAAAGAGAACACAGCCAACACACAGAATAAAATAAGGCACGAAACTCAAGCTGTTATTATTTTTTAGATTTTAGAAAAAAAGAGGAGGTAATGTTTTCTAGATTAAAAAAAATCAGATTGTATAGAGCAGGAGGAAGGTTCAGATCTGGTTTCAAAGGTCAATCTCAGGAAAGCTAAGAAAGCCAGAACTTAGCAAATGTGCAATTGTGATACTGCTCACTGGAAGCTAAGGCTGCAGGTGTAGTGTGGTGTGTTCCTGTAGCCTTGTTCTTTGGAATTTGAGTGTTGCCTCACCAATACCTCGAGAAAATTTATATCAACCAAATACTCATGCACGACCACATGGCTTGTTGAAGGCAAGGTGACTTAAAATCCTTTTAATACTGAAAATTTCATATATATTATTTTTTCATATCAATCTCCAACTTCTTACTCCAATTTATCCCATATTCTTCCAAATCTTTCTCAAACCATTACACACACAAACACACACACAAATATGTTGTATAAACACAAATATAACTGTATTTTTATATAAATAAAATTGACTCTCCATCTCTCAGTAGACACTGACTAATTACAGCTCTTTTTGTGGTCGGTCCTTTTGAGAATTTCCCCATTCACACTGGCATGCCAATTTGTCAATTGTTACATCATCATCTTTTTTTTTTTTTTTTTTTTTTTTTTTTTTTTTTTTTTTTTTGATCTTCATATAGTCTGTGAGTTGTTTCTTGGGTATTCAGAGCTTTCTGAGGCTAGTATCCAGTTGTCAGTGACTTTATATTGTGTCTGCTCTTTTGTGACTGTGTTAATGCTGAATTTTTCTCTGTATTTGAACAAGTGTGTCTTTGCCAAATGGTCTTTTTGATTCAAAATGAAGCTTCGTTAGTGAGAAATGAGAAGTACACTTATCTGTGGGTATAAGGATATGTAATTTTCAAAACTTTTTATTTCAATTTTGTTGGATATTTTATTTATTTACATTTCAAATGTTATTCTCTTTCCTGGTATTCCCTCTGGAAACCTCTATCCCATTTTCCTTCCCCCTCTTCTATGAGAATGCTCCCATATCCTCCTACCCACACTTGGCTCCCTGCCCTGACATTTTCCTGCACTGGGGCATCAAGCCTTCCCAGGACCAAGGGCCTCTCTTTCCATTGATGTCTGACAAGGCCATCCTCTGCTACATATGCAGCCATGGGTAGCTCCATGTGTACTCTTTGGTTGGAGGTTTAGTCTCTGGGAGCTCAAGGGTTAGGTGGGTCTGGTTGGTTGATAATGTTAGAATAAGTACTTAGAATATAGTTATATATCTATCTATCTATCTATCTCCGTCTCTATATCTATATAGATAGATAGATAGATAGATAGATAGATAGATAGATAGATAGATAGATAGATAAGGGGCTAAGTTAACAATAAGAGGCATGATTTTTCTCCTACTTAGTGTGCATTAAGTCCAATTAGATTGTTGTTGGTTAACTTCACAATAGAAATGCTACTATTACACTTTTCTGGGTGTCTTGCCATCCAGGTCACTGTTGATCATAAGCATAAAAACTCAGTAAGGGTTTTGATTATAAGGCAGCTTGCTTAGCTCTTGTTAGCACCTCAGAGCAAAACCTCAAGGATGACGCTTTCAGATCATTTACACCTTGAATCCTCTAAGTATAAAGTGTGTGCAGTCTTCAAGAACATAATCTTGACTTCAGTGTCCTGGGGCTATTTATGTCAACAGAAATAGACTGTATTGCTTTTGGGCTCTCTTGTATTTTCCTTAACAACAACTTCAAATGATATTTCCTATAGTTGCTGATGAAGGTCATGTAAGATAGTTCCTGGTTCTGGTAGGAGCATCATCACCCCAAGAGGTTCATCTAATGGAAACCACTCACATGCAATGCATGCTCCCACACTTGATTGATTTGAGTAGTGCAATTTTAAATAATTTTAATTTTTATGGCTTTTTTCAGACATTCTTAGTGCTATTTATCTCCTTGCCCTCCTCCTCCCCATGTTGTCCTCCTTTCTCCCTCTGCAGCTAAATCTCCTCCATATTTTAAACTTTCTTCTTAGGAACACTTGGATATGACTATTACCCTCTCTAGAACTCCATTCTCCCCACTGCAGGTGAAAGAAAAGGTTCCTTTTCATGTTTTTGTTTTCTGCAATCAATCCACAAGATATATTTTGTCCTAAAATTTTTAAGGCAGAGACCATGTGGTATCCATCTTTCTGGACCTAGGTTAAGCCATTAATGTAGTGATTTCTGTTGCCATCCATTTAGGTGCCTGGTTCATTGTCATTTACTTTAAGAACTTTGACTGCTTCCATGTTGCGTTCTGTTCTACATGTACTTTATGCTTACGATAACTAGTAAGATTTCAATGCATACTATCAAACCTTTAAAAGAATCAAGTACTGACAAAAAATATATTCATATAGTTTTATGCCAAAATGCTTTTAAAGATATTTACATGTGTCTCTCTTTTTTAAATAAAGTTGTAAGAAAAAAAAAAAAAAAAAAAAAGAACAAAGTGGCAATGAATAAGCTGAGCAAGCATTTCTGAAGTAGGAATTTGAGTCCTTTTGGCATATGCCAATAATATATTGGTCCATGAAGCAGCAGAATCAAGTTTACTTCCGTTGTGAACTCAGGCACAGACTCAGTATGTTGCAGCTGGGAGCCATGCTGCTCTGTGGCGTCACTTCCTGTATTATTTGATGCTGAAGACAGAATGAAGGAGGCGGGTTGCTTCTTGTCATATTTATCTCTCCTCAATTTTTATACAGCACAGTGACAACTGGATCTTGTGGAAAATTAAGCGTTAATAATTAAATGCAATTATTTCTAAGGAATTTTCTCCTTTTATTTATTTGAGGTCTTTGAGGTCTCACTCAAATAGGTTTCTGTCAACTGTCTTATTTATACTGATATCTTCTTAGAGATTATAAAATATCTGATGGAAATATTTTATTTTGACAAAGTACTTGCCAGATTTGAAATGAAAGCTAGGACAATAAAACTTATTAATACTTACGGGATAGCTTACCTTGGAAAATGTATTTTCAAATACTTTATTTAAATGTACTTTGCTTTACAAAATAATATGAAAACATTAGAAAGTTTCTAGCACTATACTGCTATTCAGCTGTGCAAACAGAACTTGTTCAGACCCAAATAGCTTCTCACCTAAATGGGAGAGTGCCTCAGAATGGCTTGCCAACCTTTTTGTTATATGATGAAGCATATCTACTTTTTTGCTTATTTTTAATTGGATATTCTTTGTTTTTATATTTTGATGTTATCCCCTTAACCCCGAACCCATCACAGTGACTCCATGAAAATGCTTTCTCTCCCAACAACCTTCTCTCACCTCAGCACCTTGGTGTTCACCTATACTCAGAAAAACAGAAAAGGCCTCTCCTCCCATTGATGCCAGAAAATGCTATCTTCTGCTGCATCTGCACCTGAGACCGTAAGTCTTTCCAGTGTGAACTCATTGGTTGCTGTTTTATTCTGTGGAAGATGTGGTGGATTTGGTTCGTTGATCATTTTTTTTTTTCTCACGGGGTTGCAAACACTTAAAAGATCCTTCAGTCCTTTCTCTAGTTCCTTCATTGGGTTCCTGATGTTAAGTCTGATGGTTGGCTGCGAGCATCCTCCTCTGTATCACTATGGCTTTGGCAAAGCCTCTGAGGAGGCATCCATATCAAGTTCTTGCCAATAAGCACTACTTGGCATACGCAATAGTGTGTGGGTTTAGTGACTACATATGACATGAATCCCCAGATGAGGCAATCTCTCTGGATCATCTTTTCTCCAATCCCAGCTCCAGTATTTGTACTTTTATTTTTTCCCATAAAATTTTTTTCTTCCTTCTAAGAACTGAGGCATCCACCTTCTGGCTTTTCTTCTCTTTGAGCTTCCTAAGTTCTGTGAATTGTTTTTTGGGTATTCAGAGATTTTTGGGCTAGTATCTGTTTATCAGTAAGTACATACTATGAGTATTCTTTTGTGACTGGGTTACCTTACTTAGAATGATAGCTTAAACTTCTATCAGTTTACCTAGAAATTTCATGAAGTCATTGATTTCAATAGATGAGCAGTACTACCTTGTGTAAATGTACCACAATTTCTGTATCCATTCCTCTGTTGAAGGAATCTGGATTCTTTCCAACTTCTAACTAATATGAATAAGGCTGCTATGAACATGGTGGAACATGTGTCCTTGTTACATGTTGAAGATTTTCTTGGGTATATGCCCAGAATTGTTATAGCTGGGTCCTTATGTAGTACTATGTCCAATTTTCTGAAGTATTACCAGACTGATTGCCAGAGTGGTTGTACCAGTTTACAATCCCACCAACAGTGGTGGAGTTTTCATATTTTTCCATATCCAGCCACTTTGCTGAAGTAGTTTATCATCTGTAAAAGTTCTGTGGCAGAATTTTTGGGGTCTGTTGAGTATACTATCATATCATCTGCAGATAGTGATATTTTGGCTACTTCCTTTTCAATTTGTATCCCTTTGGTCTCTTTTTGTTGTCTGATTACTCTGGCTCATATTTCTAGTACTATATTGAATAGGTATGGACAGAGTGAACAGCCTTGTCTAGTCCCTGAATTTAGTGGGATAGTTCAAGTTTCTCATCATTTAGTTTGATGTTGGATATTGGTTTACTGTATATTGTTTTCACTGTGTTTAAGTATGAGACTTCAATTCCTGATCATCCCAAGACTTTTAACATGATGGGGTTTGAATTTTCTCAAATGCTTTTTCAGCATCTAAAGAGATGATCATGTGTTTTTTTTTCTTTTAGTTTTTTATATAGTGAATTGTGTTGAAAGATTTATGTATATTGTACCATTCTTACATCTGTGAAATGAAGCCTACTTTTTCATGGGTGAATGAACATTTTTATGTGTTCTTGGATTTGGTTTGCAAGAATTTTTTTGAGTATTTTTGCATCAATGTTCATGGGGGAAATTGGCCTAAAGTTCTTTTTCTTTGTAGGGTCTTTGTGTGGTTTAGGAATGAGCAAAATTTTGTCTTCAAAGAATGAGTTAGGTATTGTTTCCTCTGTTTCTATTGTGTAAAAATAGCTTGGAATGCATTGGTATTAGGTCTTCTTCTATGAAAGTCTGATAGAATTCTGCTTTGTTATTCTTTTTTTTTTTTTCTTCTTCTTTTTTTTTTGGGGGGGGGGTTGGGAAGTTTTTGATGACTGCTTCTATTTCTTCAGTGTTTATGGAGCAGTTTAGATGGTTTATTTGATCCCGCTGTAACTTTGCTACCTGGTATCTGTGTAGAAAATTGTCCATTTCCTCTAGATTTTCTAGTTTTGTTGAATATAGGCTTTTGTAGTAGGTTCTGTTGATTTCTTGAATTACTCAGTTTCTGTTGTTATCTCTCTCCTCTCATTTCTGATTGTGTAAATTTGGATATTCTCTCTGTGTTAGTCTGGCTAAGAGTTTTTCAGTCATGTTGATTCTCTCGAAGAACCAGCTCTTTGTTTTGTTGATTCTTTATATAGTTCTTTTTTTTTTTTTTTTTTTTTTTCTATTTGGTCAATTTAAGTTCTGAGTTTGATTATTTTCTGTCATCTACTTCTCTTGGGTGTATATGCTTCTTTTTGTTCTAGAGCTTTCACCTGTGCTGTCAAGATGTTAGTGTATGCTCTTTCCAATGTCTTTTTGGAGGAACTCAGAGCGATGAGCCTTTCTTTTAGCACTTCTTTCATTGTGTCCCATAAGTTTTGATATGTTGTGCCTTCATTTTTGTTAAATTCTGAAAAATCTTTGATTTCTTTCTTTATTTCTTTTCCTTGACCAAGTTATTGAGCAGAGAATTGTTTAGCTTCTATGTATATATAGGCTTTTTGGCTTTTGTTGTTGTTGTTGTTGAAGATAGCTTTAGTTTTTGGTGATCTGATAAAATACATGGGATTATTTTCATGTTCTTGTATCTGTTGAGGACTGTTTTGAGAACAATGATATGGTCAATTTTAGAGAAGGTGCTGTGTGGTGCTGAGAAGAAGGTATATTCATTTGTTTTAGTTTGAAATATTGTATAGAATTCCGTTAAATCAATTTGGTTCATAACTTCTGTTAGATTCACGGGTTCTGCTTCCATAATGAGAGTGAGGTGTTGAAGTCTCCCACTATTATTGAGTTTCTTTTATGAAAGTGGGTGCCATTGTATTTGAAGCATAGATAGATGTTCAAGATTGAGAATTCATCTTGATAGATTGTTTTCCTTTGATGAGGAAAAAGTCCTTCCTTATCTTTTGTGATAATTTTTGGTTGAAAATCTATTTTATTTGATATTAGGATAATCTACTTCCTTGTTAATTCCAGCTTGTTTTGGGGGATAATTTGCTTGGAAAGTTTTTTCCAAACCTTTTAGTCTGAGGTTGTACTTGTCTTTGTTGCTGAGATGAGTTTATTGTATGCAACAAACTGCTTGATCCTATTTATGTACCCAGTTGGATCATCTATGTCTTTTTATTTTGGAATTGAGTCTATTGATGTTAAGGGCTATTAAGAAATAGTGATTGTTGTTTCCTGCTATTTTTGTTGTTAGGCGTAGAATTATGTTTGTGTGCCTTTCTTTTTTGGGGTTTGTTACAAGAAGAAATTTTTTTTGCTTTTTCTATGGTGAAGTTTTCCTTTTTGTGCTGGAATTTTTCCCTAATATTCTTTGTAGGGCTGAATTTATGGACAGATTTTGTGTAAATTTGCCTTTGTAATGGTATATCTTAGTTTCTCCTTTATGGTGATTGAGAGTCTTGTTGGATATTCTAACCTGGGCTGGCATTTGTGTTTCTTGGTGTCTGCATGGTGTCTGTCCAGGATCTTCTAGCTTTCATAGTCTCTGTTGAAAAATCTGGTGTAATTCTGATTGTTCTGCCTTTATATGTTACCTGTTCTTTTGTTCTTTTTCCCTTACTGCTTTCAGTATGATTTATTTTTTCATTTTCTTTTCTTTTCTTTCTTTTTTGTCCTGCTTTGAACAGTTTTTGTTTTTACTATTATGTGTTTGAGAGGAATTTCGTTTATGGTCCAATCTATTTGGGGCTCTGTAGGTTTCTTGTTTATTCTGGGTTATCTCTTTCTTTAGATTAGGGAAATTTTATTCTATAATCTTGTTGAAGATACTTACTGGGCCTTTTTTGGGGGGATTCTTTGCTTTCTTCTACACCTATTATTTTTATGTTTGTTCTTCTCATTGTGTACTGGATTTCCTGGATGTTTTGGGTTAGAAGCTTTTTGGTTTTTTTCATTTTCTCTGACTATTGTGTCAATGTTTTATATGTTATCTTCTGCTCCTGAGATTCTCTCTTTCATCTCTTGTATTCTGTTGGTGATGCTTGCATCTATCACTCCTGATGCAAATTCAGGATTGTGTCCTTTTGTGATTTCTTCATTGTTTCTATTTCTGTCTTCAATTCTTTTACCTGTTTGCTTTTGCTTTTCTGTAGCTCTTTAAGTGATTTTTATTTTTTAAATTATTATTATTATTATTATTATTATTATTTTGTATTTCAACTTTAAAGGCTTCAACTTGTTTGCATGTGTTCTCTTGGTTTTCTTGTACATCTTTAAGTGTGTTGTTTATGTGCTTCTCAAGGAGCTCTATCATCATCATAGAGTATGATTTTAAGTCTAAATCTTGTTCTTATGGTGAGTTGCAATATCTACTATTTTCTGTGGTGGGAGAACTGGGTTCTGGAGTTGCCAAGTTATTTTGGTTTCTGTTTCTTAGAGTCTTATGCTTGCCTCTTGCCATCTTATTATCAGTGATTCTAGGTGAACTTGTTGTCTCTGATTGGAGTTTTTTCCTGTGGGTCTGTGGGCCCATCGTCTCTGGACGGAAAATACTCCTGTGTGTTTGGTTTTCTGGGTAGGCTGTGAGTTCCAATGGCAGTGCCCAGTCCTGATGTAACTGGGTTGGCCCTAGCCTTGGGCCAGAAGTGTCTTTTCCCAGGCAGGTCTATTTGTGTCCTGAGAGTTCCTGGCAGCCTCTCCCAGGGTAGATGGGAATGTGGACTCACCCATGGGTTCAAGAGTGAAAGCCCCCCTGCGGCTCTCTGGACACCCAGCAATCTACGGGTGGGCTGCCTGTCCTGCATATCTTCTTCTTATGATGTTTTATATTGGAATGTTTAAGATAAGCAAAAGTACTTAAATTTAAATTTATAATAGTTTTAATGATAAAATAATCATATGTAAATAGCAGTTCTTATTTTGGGAGTTTATGCAAATAATTTTAACAGTGTTTTACAGATAAAACTAGAGGGTGTTATGGATTATATAGATTCACATTTTGAAATGTAATTTTTCATTGAGGAATTAAATATTATAGGATATTTAGACATGATGTCAAAGCATGCTATTAAATCATTTTCTTTATATTAGTGTTTAAAGCAATATTACCCAATTATTTCAAACCTTTGTTTTGGGTGATATTCTTCCTAGGTAGAGGCAAACATTCCGGATAGGGAACAAATGACATACCAAAGTAAGGCTGCCACCAAATCCAAATTGGTGAGCAGGGATTATATTGAAGTTATTTACAGAAGTGAATGACAGGTTAACCAGGGAGCAGAAATGGCACAGAGGAACTGTACCTTGAAAACTCCAACTCAGCATTTGAGACAGCTTGCAAACACTGGAGAACTGAAAATGCACAACACACAGGCATTTGGAGAGAATCTTTTTGAGGCAACTCAGGTTTTTGAACCTTTTCTATGAAGGTCAGTTGGGTGTCTTCCAGACTGCTCAGCTTGCCATGAGAATCTTCTTGTAGTTAAGTTGGCTTAGTTACTTTGAGACTGTCTGAAACCTTTGAATTACTTTCTTTCTAAGGTTAATTGGCTTCCTTAACCTGGAGGTATACTTCAGAGAAATTGACATATAACACTCATCAAACTTAACTTCTGTTTCAATCTTGCTTCCCGAGAACTTGAAATGTTCATAAGTAATCATACTTTATGTTGAAAACTGTAATCAGGAACAACTATAAACCTCTGTTATACTTTAAAGTAGATAGGAAGCTCCATCAACCCCCTCATTTATGATGATAGCAAGGGATATCATGATTCTCCTCCCAAAGCCACTGGTTTTATAGTTTGTAGCATTTTAGAGCATGGATAGATGTCTCTGTGATTCAGAGCATTCACTACTATTGCAGAAAACCCGAGTTCAGTTACTATTATCCATGTCTGTGGCTCACAAGTGCCTGTTATTCCATTCCCAGTGTATCCCTCTTCTAGACATCACAGATACCTACACTCATGCGCATATACTCTGTCTATGCATATATATATATATATATATATATATATATAATTTATATAATTTAAAATATATACAAAAGCTTCTAAACATTTATAGACTAATAACATGAAAAATATACATATAGTTATATTTAAATCCATACAAGATTGCAGAGAAAAATTGATTGTGGGGTACCCAACCCAGACAGATACATCCACAATACAACTTTCATCTAGGGATTAGGGAACATTGTGGAAGAGAAGAAAGATTGTAAGAGCCAGAGAACCAGGATATCTGCTTGGAAATCGTCTTCTGAATATGACAGGAAAACCCCATGGAATCCTAACAATGTAGTGACCTGAATAAAACCTGCACAATGAGAATATCAATTAGCATGTCAACATCAATTGGGGAAATCTCACAAGACTCCACTCCTAGATGAAGAGCTACTGGCAATTAATGCATGCTGAGAGAATCAGTATTCCCTTGGGACAAGAGCCAAAGAGGTCTTTCAATCCCATTTAGTCACCTTTAAACCTGTATGCATAGGAGCAACAACAAATGGACTCACCAGTGTTGATTTAAATATACATGTATATATTTAATTATATATATATATATATATATATTGGTATATATATATAAATTGGTATATATATATATAAATTGGTATATATATATAAATATTGGTATATATATATATATATATATATATATATACCAATATTTTAGGAAAGTAAGTCATATATTTGAGAGGTGAAAGAAGAGGCAATAGTTGGAGGGAGCAGACAGGAATGGGTAGACATTAGGTAAATATATTACTCAAAAAGAAAAACTCTCAAAGGAAGTTTCAGTCAAAATATTTAATATAAAAAGCAATACAACAAAATGGTAAACTAATTGCAGCCAAACAATCTATAATAAGCTACCCTAGGTTTAAACATAGTTCCAAACTCCTAGCTTTTTTACTATGGTACTTTTAGAACTCACTTTGCCTTTGATATGCTAAATCTCACAAATATTGTGTCAATGAGAGACACAAAGAGAGCTAATAAGCAATTGTAGTTAGTTTCTCATAGTGGTAATGAGTATTTATTATTGAAATTAATTGAGTAGGATGCACCAAATCCTTAATACAAAACTATGTAAACTATTCCAATCTCATTAGTATAAATTACTACTAAATAACGTAGTGTTTTAGTGCCTTCAAAATCATGATAAACACGTAAATATAGTTTGGAAAGGCCAAATGTATGTTGTTTGAATGAAAAATAATTTCTCAGAATTTAATATTTTATGGTCAAGCCTATCTTTTTGTCCTCTCTTTTATAAATAAAGATTATCTGGGTTTCAACTTGATGATCAGTGTTCCAACTTGATTTTTAGTATAGACCTCTTTCTATGAATATATGTGCATTTGTGTTTTAAGCATGTATATGTCTTCTTGTAGATGTGAGCATGTGTAATGCAGGTAATTATGCATGCATGTGTTTGCATGTGATTGTATGTGTGCATACAGGGAGAGGTCAAGTTTATGCCCAGTCCTCAATGCTTCTCCATCATTTTTCTTTTAATTTCAAGTGCATATTAATCCTTTAAGTTGTATAATAATGTCTTGGATCATATTCACCCAAATTTCTTTCCCTAATTTTTCAGAGGTTCATTCCCCACATCCATAATCCTCAATTTCATGTACATTTTCTAAAATTACCTTTCAAATTGTGCTGTCCATATACTCTTGCATGGGGGACAATCCACTGGAGCATGGGTAACCCACTAGGAACCACTCTCTTAGGAAGACAAATTATCTCCCCGAAACTATAAATTGTCTGTAGTTTTCCAGTTGGATGCTTCTATATTCATACTAGAATGTTCATTGGCTTGATCTTTTGCATATCTTATGCAGGCAACCATATGCTATGAATTTATGAGTGGTATTTTGATTTTCTGTCCAGAAAACACTCTTCAATTCATTATACTTTGATTTTAATCCTGAAAAATCTTTCTGCAAAGATCCCTGTGACATGAGTAGAGGAGATAGAGATGTCCCCTTGGTGACTGAATACTCAACAGTCACATATTCATTTTGACCAATTGTGTACTTCAGTGTTCACCACTACTCACTGACGAAGGAATTTTTCTGATAAAGTGGAAAGCATAACTAATCTACAACAGTGAGATACAGATTCAAAAGACAGGTTGATACTATGTTCATTTGTGAAAAGTAGGAGTTAGTTATGTCTCAAGAGCTGCCCAGATTTTCAATCCTAGGTATGTTCTTCCCATGTAGCTAGCCTTAAATAAATATAGAAGAAGTGGGTCAACTGTTATCACTTTTGTATCACAAATGTTTTTATAGGCATTTCTTCTACATTTAGTAATCATTGCAGCTTAGAGAGTTCACAGTTTCTCCCTAGCAGCCTTTATAGCACCTTCAAGTAATATGAGAACTAGTCTGCAGAGGGAAAGCTTTCTGGTCAGTACAAACCTGAATTTTCTATGTACTTTTGTGTGTATGGATGTATGTGTATCTCTCTCTCTCTCTCTCTCTCTCTCTCTCTCTCTCTCTCTATATATATATATATATATATATATATATATATATATATATGTATATATATGTATATATGTATATATATATACACACACACATATATATGTATATATATATACATATACTTACACACACATAGTGTTTTCAATAATACAGTTGTGTCATCAAGTATTGGTATAAATAAGAGCAGTAGCAATAGTTTTGGGCATTTCTAGGACACATCTACAAAAACTTGAGAGAAGGTATTTTGTTCCTGATTCAGAAATATTTCTTTGATAATTTTAGGCTCCTAGGATATGTACATATTTCTGTGTAAGACCCAAATAATTGTATCATATGAATATGCACATGCACACATTGATGATATGTATAACATGGCAGGTTTCCATATGAATGTTTCATACACTCTGTACTGGCTGGTTTTGTGTCAACTTGACATGGGCTGTAGTTTTCACAGAGAAAGGAGCCTCAGCTGAGGAAATACCTTCATGAGATCCAGCTACAAGGCATTTTCTCAACTAGTGATCAAGGGGGAAGGGCCCAGCCCATTGTGGCTGGTGCCATCCCTGGAAGATAAGAAAAGTGCAGAAGACAGAGGCCTGGATTGTGAAATTTCAGAGGGAAGATTAAAGACTCTTTGATCAGGGCTGTTGTGGTTTTGGTTAGCTGAATCAGCTGTGATTAACAAGATACCAGAACTACTAAAGCTAAACCTTTGCATTACTGGGACTATTGATGCTGGTCATCTGGAGCTAAGAAATTAGTGGCAATTAAGAAGAGACCAGCATCATTGAGGTAAAATCATATGGGAACTGTTTTCTGAGAGCACAAAGAGGATGTGTTCCAGAAATAGCCAAGGTTGTACCTCATTCTGTGGCTGGACTTGGTAATGTGTAAGAGTCACCCAGGTGGTACTGGTTTTGAAGGAATGAAGGGGTCATAGATAGCAGCTGAGGCTCAGCACTGTGAAGGGCCATGAAAGGCCATTGGTGAAGGTGCATTCTCAGTGGCAATTAGTGCCCCAGGATTGACAGTAGTGTTTTGGAGATGCCAGTACAGGAGATGACCAAGAATGACAGGGGCAGTGAAGAACTGGCAACTGGAGCCTAGAAGACAATGTGTGTGTTACAAAGGACAGAGGTGGAGAAGTGACCCAAGCCCTTGGAGGAGCCCAGAAGTTTGTATGTGGATTCCCAGACACTGAATGGTTAGAGATTGATTTTGTTTGATTGTGACTGTGCCCTGATATCTTTCCCTCTTGAAGGAAAAAGTAGAGCCCACAGTTTAGAGACTTTGAATTGTAAAAAGACTTTGATGTTTAAAAGAGTCTGAAGTGTAAAGGTATTGAAATTTTAAAATGTAAGAATTGGTAAAGACTGTGACACCCTTAAGGTTATCTAGATCTTGGAGATGAACAAGAAAGTAAGGGTTGAAGCTTAATATTGATTAAGCATTTATTTGTTTGGGTGTCAAGGCATCAATTGTACTGGCTGGTTTTGTGTGAACTTGATATAGGCTGGGATTGTCACAGAGAAAAGAGCCTCAGTTGAGGAAATGCCTCCATGAGATCCAGCTGTGAGGCATTTTCTCAACTAGTGATTAGGGAGGAGGGCCCAGCCCATTGTGAGTGGTGTCATCCCTGGGCTGGTAGACCTGGGTTCTATAAGAAAGAAAGCTGAGCAAGCCAGGGGAAGCAAGCCAGTAGTAAGTGACATCCCTCCATGGCCTCTGCCTCAGCTCCTGTTTCCTGACCTGCTTGAGTTCTAGTCCTGACTTCCTCTGGTGATGAACAGTGATGTGGAAGTCTAAACTGATTAAACTTCTTCCTCACCAACTTGCTTGTTGGTCATGATGTTTGTGAAGGAATAGAAACCCTGACTGAAACACACTCTTAATGTTAACCATCCATTTCCCATACTTCTCCTCAATATACCTGTCTATGCCACTTGTCTCCCAAATCTTTCTCCCTGTTACTCCCACTTTCTTGTTCATATCACCTGTACCCTACTGTCTTCTCTCCCTCAAGGTCTCTCTTCCCTGGTATCAACCAGTGGTCTATATCAAGTCTTTCAGATTCCACATATACTCCAAATTAAATAAACAACTCTAAATAATTAATGGTTAGATCCACATATAAGTCAAAACATGCAATACTCTTACTTCAGAGTCTGTGTTTATCATCAGTATAGAGTTTCAAAATCTATATAATTACTCACAGATTTCATATTTATTGCTGAGGAAAATTTCACCATGGAGAGGCACCAAATTTTCATTACTCATTTATCAGTCAGCAAATATCTAGGCTGCTTCAGTGTCCTAGATATGGATACTAGAGTAGCTAGGAACGTGAACAAGTATATGTCCCTGTAGTAAGAAACAGAGTCCTTTGGGTATGTGTATGGGAGCAATTGAGTTGGACCATATAGTGGACATATTTCTAGCTTTATGAGTATCCACCACACTGCCTTCTATGGTGGATGCACTGATTTGTGCTTGACCAATAGTGCATGAGTAGGTTCATATTAACAGTTCAGAAAGGGTCTCTCATTGAATCTAGAATTCACTTAATCATCTAAGCTGGCTGACCAGTGAGTTCTACGAAGTGGACTATCTCTTCTTTCCTGCCTCCCATGAGCTGAGGTTACAGACACTGTGCCACTGGGCTGAATTTTCCTGGAAAAAAGGGACTCTGAACTCAGACTGTTGTGCTTATCTGACAAGCATTTTGCAATTTGATCTATTTCCCCAGCATTAGAAGAAACCTGTTTTAAATATTAATAATAAAAAACAGGTATGCAATTTTATCTTCTATCTATCAAATGCATTCTCCGAATAATTGTATACAAGGAAATGATTTGAGAATTCAGACATCAGTAATGCACATCTATTCAATTTCTCTAGTTGTAATGAGTGAAGGTTCAAATAAACTGCTTCTGAATTTGAGTGAAATGATAAGACATTCCTATTTCAAATCAAATTTAAAACTAAGATGCAAGAGAGCAGAAATATTATTGTTCGAAATTCATTAAAATAGAACTAGCAGTCAGGTTTTTTTATTGATTTAAGTTAAGACTTTCAGAATGTTCACTTTAAATTTCTATGGCATTGTTGGACTGCCAAGTGGAAGGCCCTGTTGGGACTTTCCTGCATGGTTTACAGCTACCTGGCCTTCTGACATTCTCATGTTGAGTTTTACACTAGAGTTTGGTGTTGAAACTTCTCTGCATTTTTTGTTCTTGTCTGTGGCCTGTTGCTCAAATTAAACCTTTGACTCTCTGCCTTTAAGAGCCACAAAAAGTTATGGCCAATGCCATTTTTATTGCTCTGTCTATTACGGAGACATGTTTCTCTGCCTTCACCAATCTTTTCTCTTTCTATTTGCAAACAGTTGGCTTTCCTTCATGATTTTTTTCACCTTGAAATCTGTTACAGCTTCTTGATCTTGACTGGTACTCAGTCTCTGCTCTCTCCAGATTCCCAGCATGCCTTTGTGCTTGGCTGCCTTCTATGGCTCATGCTATTATTTCATTCACATTGTGCTTACTGTTCTTTTTAATCTGATTGCTTTGGGAAGGACAATTGCTTTCTTCATTGCTCACCTCAGGCAGGGTGTAGCTCAGCATTGCAGGGCTATCTAACATGTACAAGACCTTTGGTTTGAGCCTAGCATAGCCAAGATAATAAAAAAATAATAAATAATAAAATAACTGAGCCAGACTTACAGGAAAATAATTATTTCTTCCCCTCCCCATCTCCACTGCATTATTGAACTTTACTATGTGAACAAGATTTTCATGGTCCCTTTAATAAAAATTCAGGTCAAGCCTCATATGTTTTCTGGTCATTTTCAGTTGATACAAGGATTAACATTGTCATATATTCTCCATCATTCTGGGTCTGTTGCTGACAGGAAATTGGAATGGAAGGGTGAAAATTTTAGTTTCCCTATTATCTTTAGTTTTATTTTGAGACAGCCTTGCTATGTCTCACAAGTTTGTATCAGATTATCTATTTCCTGCTTCAGCCTCCAAAATGCTGCCATTATAGATTAGTGTTGTCAAATGTGTGATTTCTGTCATTCCTTCAAAGATTATGACCTTTCCCTGTTTTCCTCAGATTGTTAACTGTGGTTTCAGTTTACTCAGATGGTGTAAGAGCATAAAAGAAGTATAGCTGGCAATCTGTTTGTACTAAATGTTCTAGTGTTTGGAACAAACCACTGGATTTGTCTTATGGCCAGAAGTGCCTACCATCTCTGGTGATCTTCCTTCACTGGGAAACTTTTATTCTGCCTCAAATAAAAGTATCCACCCCTTGCTTTCTTTTTTCCCCCTGGTTTCTGGCTTGCACATTCTGCTGATTCGAAAATTTAGTGATATCTTCAACACCTCTATGCTATTAGGTTACTGGAATTCTTTGGTAGAATTCACACTAGGGCCATATTGGGTCTGTAAGGAGAGACTATTCTGGTATCTCTGGGAGCAGGTACCCATCGGTTTTGTTTTTAATTCCTAGGCATTATAGAGAATGTCTTTCTAGGAATCTTTCAACTACCTTGCTTTAAATATTCCTAATTCACCATAGTCTGCATCTTCAAACACTCTCTGTGTACTTTCCTCAGCATGATTATGAATTTATAGATTAAAATGATCCAAATCACTCTCTAGTGAAGACAGAACTGCAAGAATATGCCAGCATATCTCAGTGAAATATTCATTCATGTGGCATGAATAATATTTATAGTTATACAACTAGCTGTACATCCATTTTTTAGTTAGCTCTGTGAAGAAGTGCATCCATTTTTTGTTAGCTCTGTAAAGAAGTCTCATAGTACATTTGCACTGATGGTGACTCTTAGAAGGTCTAAACATTTTTATCAGATACTATGTTTTTGTTTTTATTAAGTACTAAAAAGATGGCTCTCAGTTTCAGGTGTATATCTCCAGTGTATAAAGTAGAAGTCCAAAGCAAGAGATATAAACTGAAAAGTTTATGGAATAGAAATAATTAGAGGCTTATATATCTTCTGAGATGTCTCATGGAAAAATAGAGAAAATCAGAAGAGCACTGTAGTCTGTGAATTTGATATTAAACTTCTGATTGAAGATTTTTGACACTCAATGACTTTTAGAAGGTTCCTAAAACTCAAGTCAGAGAGTGAACACAGAACATTCTTTTTTTTTCCTTTTTTAACTTTATATTAAAAAACAAAGATAAATGTACAGATTTTGAAGCATTGTTGCATAAAAGTATATAAACACATTTTTATAAGGTTGTATTTAAGTATTTGTGGGTACCTATACATACACATATGTATATATGTAACCATAATATAGGAGAAGAGGTTATTAATTTGAGGAGATAGGAGAAAAACTGGGAGGGGCTTTAGGAGAAAAAGGGGGATGTGATACAGTTCTATTTTAATTAAAATATATTCTTTTTTTTCTTTTATTCCTGATTTTCACACAGTCTGTGGGTTATTTCTGGGGTGTTCAAAGCTTTCTGGGGTTAGTTTCCCATTATCAGTGACTGCATGTTATGTCTGTTCTTTTGTGACTGGGTTATCTCACTCAGGATGATATTCTCTAGATGCATCCATTTTCTTCAGAATTTCTTTAGGCCATTGTTTCTAATAGCTGAGTAGTACTCCATTGGGAAAATGTACCACACTTTTTGTATCCATTCATCTACTGAAGGACATCTGGGTTCTTTCCAGCTTCTGGCTATTATAAATAGAGCTGCGATGAACATTGTGGTGCATGTATCTTTGTTGTATGTTGGAGTATCTCTGGGGTAAATGCCCAGAAGTGGAATAGCTGGGTCTTCTGGTAGTACTATGTCCATTTTTCTGAGGAACCACCAGCCTGATTTTCAGAGTAGTTGTATCAGTTTACAACTTCACCAGCAGTGGAGAAGTGTTCCTCTTTCTCCACATCCTTGCCAGCATCTATTGTCATCTGAGTTTTGGATATTGGCCAATCTGACTGGTGTAAAGTGGAATCTCAGGGTTGTTTTGATTTGCATTTCCCTGATGGCTAAGAATGTTGAGCACTTTCTTAGATGTTTCTCAACCATTCCATATTCCTCAATTGAGAAATTTTTGTTTAAGTCTGTTCCCCATTTTTTAATAGGGTTGTTTGATTCTCTATTATCTTGCTTTTTGAGTTCTTTATATACCTTGGATATTAGGCCTCTATCTGATGTGGGGTACGGAAACAACTTTTTCTACTCTGTTGGCTGCCATTTTGTTTTCATGATAGTGTCTTTAGCCTTACAGAAACATTGCAGACTCATTAATACAGAAATAGGTATGTGGATCAATGGAATAGAATAGAAGATCCAGAAATGAGACCTCAGGTATATGGTCACCTGATTTTTGACAAAGGAGCTGTAAACATTCGATAGAAAAAGGACAGCCTATTCAACAAATGGTGTTGGTCCAACTGTCACTCAGCATGCAGAAGAATGAAAATAGACCCTTTCTTATCTCCTTGCACAAAGTTCAAGTGCAAGTGAATCAAAGATCTCCACATTAAACCAGGTACACTGAAACTATTAGATGAGAAAGTAGGGAAAACCATAGAACACATAGGCACAGGAGAAAATTTCCTGAACAGAACACCAATAGCTCAAGCTCTAAGGTCAAAGATTGACAAACAGAACATTCTTTAGGCATGAAAATATTGCCAGATAGCTTACATTGTTAGCATAGAGAAGATGTGCCTTTGGCTATACTGCAACTTCCTAGTTTCTAATGGAGTAATCCTCAGAGTCTCACAAGCTCTTACTCTCAAATGATTCCTGGTTTCTTGCTTTGTAACTACTTGGGGGGGAGATGGCTAAGGGAGGGGCAGAGGAAGATAGATAGGGAAAGTGGGAGAGGGAAGGAAGGAGCAGGAGAGCCTTAGAGAGAGAAAAAAGATACAGAAAAGAATAAGAGTAGGTCTATGTATTGTTTTTAATTAAAATTATTTCATTTATAGATTGTGCATGTGTGTGTACATTTATTCCACATAATGAATATGGTAGTCAGAGGACACCTTTGAGGAGTTGATTGTCTCCTACCCCTATATGTTTCAGATATTGATTTTAGTATCATTTAGAGCAGTGTTTTTCTTGGTAAACCATCTTGCCAGTCTATCATCATTTTTATTGTTACCATTATTTTAATAGTCCTTTAAGAATGGTTTCCTCTGAATTGATTTTTTTTCTTCCAGAAGAAGGACATGGGCTCACGGGGCTCAACAAGGTAATGAGGCTGAGAAAATCAAGCAAAATTATTAGATTCACAAAGCCCCTCCCAAAGTTACATAAGCAGGAAGCAATTTCCTGAGAGTGAACAATGACTGTGTCTGTAGAAGTGTGTGGCAGTTCCACGAGGAGCTCCAGAGATACAGCTTTCATGTGCCGTCATCCATTCCAAGATGACTTTTCGGTTATGTGGCTGCTTTACCAACTATTTTTCCCTCTGCGTATCCTCAATGGATTTATTGCTTTGCCCTGTTTGACTTAAGTTGACTCATTTCTTTATTGTGGAATTCCTGCCTAACCTTGGGTGAAAAAAAGAACTTTCTAACATCTACCGAAGAAAAGCATAGAAAAAAAAATGAAAGTTTCAAAAGGATTACATGGTGCTCTGTAAAGCAGTTGTCATCGCTTTTGAGAGTATATCCGGTATCTATAGCATGTTTATCTAACTATGAAATTAATCATACAACAGCTACAATATGGAATTCATTTTGATTTCTCCAGTTTTTCCATTGATATCCTTTATCATTCGCAGCACACATAGCTGAGGATGACCTATTGCCTTGAAATTTCCTTTCTCCTTTGCTTTCTGCAATCTGAACCAGCTATTTGTTCTATGTCCTATAGATTTTGGTATTATTGGAGACTAGTGGTTAATCACTGTATTTTTATCTACTCAGTTATGCCAGCAGTGCTCATGGGCACTCATTTTATGTTCTTTTTTATTACCAAGCACCTGAGTTATTTATCATGTTATTCAATATTTTATATGTATGTTTTATTGTAAGACTGCTTATTTTCTCTCTGTGTGTACTAGAGATTGAGGTCAGCACCTCAAGCATTCACTCTACTATGGAATTATATATACACATATTAAAACAACAAAACTGTCATTCTCAATTTCTGGCATTAGAAGATCCTCTAGCTCTTGTTCAAATATATTACTACTCCAACCTAGGGATAGATAATTCTCCACAGAAGAGTGTCTTCTGTAGTTCTAGTATTTAGAAATTTGTAACACATGAAATATTTATGTCCTATATACACATTATATGTTCTAGCTTCTAGCAATGCTTTCTAGTAAAAACACCTAAACCAAAACCTTATATACACACTGACCTCAGTTGGGTTGACAAAATAATTTGACTTCTGTATTCATAGTATTATTTCTTTAATTCCAGTCAAAATCATTCCAACCTGTTTATCTCTTTTTCTGGTTGCTAGGTATTGAAGTTGGGGCCTTGAGCACAGAATGCAACACAATCGTTCTATCACTTAGCTTGATATTCCAACCCTTGGTCTGGGAGACAGGCTCGCTCTAGCTAAAGCTAGGAAACTCACTATGTAGCGCAGATTTACTTTGAACTAAATATTTTTCTGTTCTTAAAGTCCAAGGAATTATAGGGCACTGTGTGTATGTGTGTGCGTGTGTGTGTGTGTGTGTGTGTGTGAGAGAGAGAGAGAGAGAGAGAGAGAGAGGGAGGGAGGGAGGGAGGGAGGGAGGGAGGGAGGGAGGGAGAGAGAGAGAGAGAGAGAAGTCTTTATTAAAATAAGCATGTAGATAATTTATTCTGAGCTAAGTATGAGTATCTGTCCTTTAGCAATATGGAATAATTTACCTTGAATGATACATTCTACTGTGGAAGACAAGACCTGAGCTTTTATGGTTGTAGAACAAAAGAAGGGAATAAGTCATAGTTTTGCTAATATGAAGAACATTCCTATGTAGCTTTCATATGTTATCAAACGTTCTTAGCTTTGACTGGTAGGAGAAGTCTATTAGCAGCACATGCTAAGAGTTTAAATAGTCATGAGAATAATATATGATGTTAAATGAAGAAACTTCTAACATGCTTCAATTAAATATGTTAATAAAGGTTCAAGGTTAAAACTTACAAGACTTTAGATCTGCAACATTTTATATCCTCATTGTCCTAGTGTTCTTACACGTCATGGCTAACAGCCTGCTGGCTCTTCGATTTATATGTGATTGGTCAGAGAACTAAATCTCACAGGTTGAATTTATGGTTCCAACTGCATAGCAGTTACCTTCTTGGTATAAATGTTCAGTTTGTGAACATTATATATTCATCAACTTAGCTGTTACCCTAAGTCTTCATCATGTTTTATACTTATGAACACAGCTTCTAAGGATAACTTGAATTAATATTTGAATGACTATTTCTTCTCTCTTTTTGCTTCATAAAATGACTCACAGACTTACAATATTATATAAGAACACAACTTTCTACAATTCTAGAATACAGCATCTCAAGGCCAAAGTGGTAGTCAGTCTTGTTTGCTTCTGAGATTTGCCTCTCTGACTTCAGATCGTCCTTCATAAACTTCTTCCATGTCCAAGAACCATTTCGTGCATTTATTTTAACTTTACCAGCCATGTAAAGGCATTATATCTTGATGGAGTCTGATTTTCCTTTTTTTTCTTACATTTTTCTTTTCTTTTCTTTTTTTATATTTTTTACTTTATTTTAAAAAACAAACACAAATGTACAAATTTTCACCATTTTTGCATAAAAGTATACGAATACATTTTTAAGGTTGTAATTAAGTATTTGTAATTAAGTATTATACATACACATATGTATATATGTAACAGCAATATAGAAAAAGAGGCTATTAATTTGAGAGGATAGGAGAGAGACTAGGAGGGGCTTTAGGGACGAAAAGGGGATGTGATACAGTTCTATTTTAATTAAAATACATTCTTTTTTTGTTGAACTTCACACAGTATGTGAATTGTTTCTGGGGTGTTCAGAGCTTTCTGGGGTTAGTATCCTATTATCAGTGACTGCATATTATGTCTGTTCTTTTGTGACTGGGATATCTCAATCAGGATTATATTCTCTAGATGCATCCATTTTCTTAAGAATTTTGTATGAAGTCCAAGAAATAAAGAAAACAAAACAAAACAAAACAAAAAAATGTCTATACAACAAGAAAACTTTGACTATTTCCATGTTACATTTTGTTTTACATGTACTTTATGCTCATTGTAACCATTAAGTTTTCAATGCATACTATCAAACCTTTACAAAAATCAAGTACTGACTAAAAAAATATATTCATACAGTTTTATGTAAAAATTATTTTAAAATCTGAAAAAAAAGTACTGACAAAAATGCATTGTATAATTTTATGCAAAAAATGCTTAAAATCTGTACATTTATCTTTGTTTTGTAAAATAAAGTTGTTAAAAAAAAACAAAAAAGAAATCAAAGTCTCCCTCTTGTGAGGAGCAGCAGCTTGCTATCTAAAAAAAAAAAAAAAAAAAAAAAACGAATTTTGTTAAGTCTTTGTTTCTGATAGCTGAGTAGTACTCCTTTGTGTAAATGTACCACAATTTTTGTATCCATTCATCTACTGAAGGACATCTGGGTTCTTTCCAACTTCTGGCTATTATAAATAGGGCTGCAACGAACATTGTGGTGCATGTATCTTTGTTGTATGTTGGAGCATCTCTGGGGTAAATGCCCAGAAGTGGAATAACTGGGTCTTCAGATAGTACTATGTCCAATTTTCTGAGGAACTGCCAGAGTGATTTGAGTCTAATTTTCAGCTTAGGTGTTAGTTAGGTTTTCAGCATCTAAATTCAAAGAAGATGTAACCAAGTTTTCTATTCCTCCCCTGTTTCCTTCTTGCTCAATTCCTTTTTCCCTCCTTTCTTGCCTTCTTCATCCCTATTTCCTCTGTTATTAAAGTAAGCATTATTACTTTTCCAAACAGTTTTCAGTCTCAGCGTTTCAATTCTTATGTAAAAATAGCCCTGATACTTCATAATCCTTTGTATATTAAAAATGTTGCACATTGTTCACAATTTTCACTTGGGCCTTATACATTATTTACCGTAGTCATTTGATATTTCTTGTCAGATACCTCTCAGATCTGTGTAATATGCTAGTCTCATTCTTTTGGTAATTTTATCTCTTTTGATTCAGTATCTTCTCACCTTTTAGTGCCTACAGTTTTTTTTTTTTTTTTTTTTTTTTTTTTAATGAAAGACAGCTATTGTATACAAGAAATGAGAGAGTGAAAAGTTTTCAAGTCTTGTATGTGTGTATTTTTTCTTCTGCTAGATTTTTTGAGTGGTCTTTTATTTAATATATTTGAGATTTTGGCTCAGTTTGATATAGCTGTTGTTGCTATGGTTACCCTCCCAGTGCAAATCAGACTTCAAATCTGTTCTACTGCCTAATGCTCTGGGTGAGGGCTAATCTACCAGAGAAATGTCTCTTTGATTCTGAGATTTAGAACTCCTGCTTGTATTGTACTTCACAGAGAGTCTGCACATGTTTTTGTGCTGATATGGGGATTGTTTTCCTCAGTGTTTCATGGTTCTCATTGTTTGTAGCATTGTGGCTTATTGTAGTGTGTTTGGTGATATTCTGTCTATTTAGTCTTGGGTATGTCTTCCTCTCAGTTATATTGTTGTTCTCCATTGGCTCTGTGATTTCGGCACATTAATGCTCTCTTTTACTCAGGAGCTGTAATGTTCTCCCCACCAAACACCTCCTTCTACTTGTCTGCAGTGCAGTGACTCTAGGGATAATGTCCGCAATACTTTTCCTTCCCAAAATACAGTTTTGTGTTTTACAGTAAAAAGGATAGTATGGTTTGAATTATAAATCCTCCAAAAATATGTTTGAATCCTGACTCTGAGTATTTCAGATATGACCTTATATGAAGGTAGGATTTCTATGAGTTTTAAAATTTTTAAATTAAAATAAAAAACTAAGTTTCATGTCCAAACTCTCTAGGATCACCTCCTTGAAAGGAGGAACCCATTTGATTCTGACATTGACACATGTAGAGAAGAGACTCCAGTGGTACATTGATAAATCAGGTATGCCAAGGACCATGTGTCATGAGCTGAAGACCAGGGCATAAAGTTATTCCCTCTGGGTCCACAAATGCAAAAATCTAACTTCACAGGAAACTGGGAGTTCTTGCCCACAGAGCTGTGAAATAGCACACCTCGGTCCTTTAAACAATCAACTGTATGTCGCTCTGCTGTGGGATCCCTTGAATGCAATGTTGCTATCCGAGGAGTGAGCCAGTTAGTGGAGAAGAATAATATGCCTGATCATTAATCATGCAAATTCACAAGAGAACCCACTCTTAGGTGCTATTCTTTTTTAGTTCTTTATTCACTTTATATTCCAATCACTGCTCCCTCTACTGGTCTCCCTTCCCATAGTCATTCCTCCCATTTCCCCCTTCACCTTCTCCTTTTATAGGGTGCAGAACTGTCTGTGTATCCACCCACTCTGGCACAGCATGCCTCCATAGGGATAGGTGCATCCTCTCCCACTGAGGCCAGACAAGACAGCCAACCTAGGCGAACATATTCCACAGACAAACAACATCCTAAGGATAGATCTCACTCCAGTTGTCTAAGACCTACAAGAAAACAGAGCTGCACATCTGCTACATATGCAGTGGGTCTAACATGTGTATGCTCTTTTGTTGGTGTTCAGTCTGAGAGCCTGCAATGGTCCAGGTTACTTAATTTTGTTGGTTTTCCTGAAGAGTTTCTATCCCCTTCACAGTAGTCAATCCTTCCCCAAGCTCTTGCATCCAAGGTTTGGCTGTTGGTCACTTCATTCTTCTGCATTAGCAGCTGGGTGGAACCACTCAGAGAACAGCCATGCTATGCTAATGTCTGCAAGCATGGCAGAACATCACTAACATTGTCAGGGATTAGGGCTTGCAGATGGGATGGGTCTCTAGTTGGGCTTGTTATTGTTATCTTGGCTATTCCTTTTGTCTACTCAGTCCCTGCATTTCTTGCAGACAAGATACATTTTGGGCCGAACTTTTCTTATGGATGGTGTCCCTATCACTCCACTGGGGTTCTTTCTAATAGTTCTACATGGTTTTATTAATATTTGTGAAAATCATACATGTTATTTTTATTATATTCACTTCCCATTCTTCATGCTGACATCTCCCAGACTCATCTCTCACCTCTTTACCCATTCCCGGTTTTGTGTCTTCCTGTTTGGTTTTGTCATTTTAGTTATGTTGTATTTTAGATAACACATGATACCTAATTTTGTCTCTGTTTCTAGATACAGGATCTCCTATTCCATAATGATCAACTTACCAGGGGCCACACCATTAAAGAAAACTTACTCCCCCTGCCACAAAACTATTAACTACCAACAGCTTTCGGTTAGTGTTGGGTGCTCATGACCCCCTCTCTACTCCATGCTAGAGTATTGAATGGCTTCATTTTGTACAGGTCCTATTCAGCCAAGCACAACTGCTGTGAATTCCTGACTGCAGTGGTCCCATCAGCTCCAACCACTGTTTGCTGCAGCCTTCCCTGACCGCTGGTTCTTGTAGTCCTGGTCTTGTCCTTCTTGGAAGAAGTTATTTCACTGATGTAGAACAATTAATAATACAACACATTGTCTTGAAGAACTGTCAATAAAATTATCACTGTTAGTAAACGGAGAACGTGATTGGTCAGTTTGATACCTTGCATCCATGATACACTTCTCTGAGTAGAATCTGAACTGCACGTATTTATCTTTAAATAGCTTCACTTGGTTGTCACTGCAGAGACAAATTGATGTTCTTAGAGGGCCCTCATTGGTCAACAGACACGCGGCGTTTTTTAATGGTTGTGGCTTGGAATCAGCTGTGAGCCAGCATCTGTTTCAGAGAAAGTGTTTCTAGACTTGCAGCTGAGACAAGCAGCTCGTGATATCTAATAGATGCTCTAAAGCAGCCATTGCTCTCTGTCAGGAAGCAGGTTAGACAAACCAATTTTCATACATTACATTTTTCCGGTAGCATTTTATTTTCCACATTCTACCTTTCTTTGGTACACTGACGTTGAGTGCATTTTTCCTGTTTATCTCTTGCTTCTATCAGAGAAGTCCAACACTCACAACTATTTCTATGTGACATTTGTTCAGCAGTGACATATGATACCTATATAGAGTGACAAGGAAAAATGGAGGAAACATCAGTTTTTTTGAGAAGCAATTGAGTAGATGTTTTTGCTTTTAGAAAAAGATATCCAGAGTATGTTATTAATTTTGCCATTTTATCTTATTAGATTATCCCTGTGTTATAGTTGGCTACACATTCTCATATGTTCAAAGATGGATCAAATTTATTTAGCTTAGTGTCATTGACTAACATAATGGCTAAAGTCAGTGGAAAAAATATATGAACCAATAACTAACATATTGTAAATTTTGTGATTATTTTTAAAAAAAGAAAGTATACATCAATCAATATTATATACATAGCGACATCACTAATATGACATTTTAACAGCTTAGAAAACTGAGTCCTGTGCTTGCACAGTGGAACACCTAGAAGGGAGACACACCTGGGTT